>NC_084717.1:1491094-1821259 GCF_033807575.1 Cydia pomonella | reverse complement strand
AGGAGTACTACGGACATTTATTCGGGACTGAGAAGAATGAATGTGAAACTCGTTCCACCGGGTATACCGTACAGAAAACGATTGGCTGAAACTCTATAGTACCTATTGGTGGTTATTTGATGGTTTTAGTCTTGAACATTTGGAATTAAGTGGTGTAATTTACGCGTGCTAAAAGTATCAATGAGTTACATCGGTATGAGTATTTTACATACTATTTTCGGTATGAGTATTTTACATTATGTTTTCAGATTTACTTGTAGGTATCAATTTACATATTATAAATATGCAAAATATAGTTAAAGTGATCAAATTTCCATACATACATTTCATTGTTGTTGATGTAACGTGTAGTTAAATTTGTTAATATAATATGTGAAAATCACAAAAAAATAATGTCCACGAGCGAAAAAAATAAATCAAATTTTTCACGATGACACACCCTTTTCAATTTACCCAATGAATCGCACCCGTATGATACGAAAAGTAATAAAATACGTGACGTTTATCACAAACGTCACCGAACCTTTAGCCGAGTAAATTGGGAAACAATAACTCAAACCCGAATGACCGATAGCGAACGTCCTCTGGGCTCAACCGGCGTTTTGTCATACTAATTTGGAGACGGTTTTTACCCTGGAACAGCATTAATTCTCCACCGAAAGCAATATGTCTCCCGAAAGTTTCCAATTTACACAATCCCATCGTAAATCTGAAGAGCTTTGTCTGAAATTTTAAAATATTAGGGCCGTGTCGAAGGAAAAACTCGGGAGATACCGGAACGGCCCGGATTACGTTTAGGGTTGAATGATTTATTTTGTTTAAATTCCGCCGTTAAATTTTGATGTGACTCGTTAGGGTTGCCGCGTTTCAAAGGCTATTCATTAGAGAGCTCGAGGATAATTCTGATTTTTTTAAATTGATTTCAACATGATGAATTGACAACTATTAACTCCTTACCGCATGTAATTAAAAATATTTGTTGAAATTTGAATTTTAATAGTTGTCTATAGAGTTAGATGTCATATCCGCCATATATGGCTTCGTAAGCGGGAAGGGGTTAACTGACCGAGCGTTAGCAAAGGTTTTCATCTCAGCTTGGGGAAATGCGTTTGTCCGGACATACGAAGAAGAGAATATCCGGATGTTCTCTTCTTTAGGTCGCATTTTTCAGCCGATTTTCGTGAAATTTTGTAAGCAGGTTGGGTGGTAATTTTTTTTTGACGTTTAATTTTTTGGAATATGTTGTAAATAGTGGACATTGGCATAAAGGAGGTAAGTAGAGTAAGGTCTATGGCGCTTTACACCATTATGAGTTTACTGTGATAATGACTCAAATAAGTATTGTTATTATTTGTTACGGCTTTCATATTTCGACGTTTTAACATACAGCAATGCATATTAGTTAAAACTCAAACTATTCCAATACCTCTACATTTATTGTCAGAAAGTGACGCTTTTGATGTAATTACAGTTATATAATTGTATAAAAAAAGCGCTGGTAGCCTAGCCGTAAGAGCGTGCGACTTTCAATCCGGAGGTCGCGGATTCAAACCCCGGCCCGTACCAATGAGTTTTTCGGAACTTATGTACGAAATATCATTTGATATTTACCAGTCGCTTTTCGGTGAAGGAAAACATCGTGAGGAAATCCCAATAAGCCCTAGTTTACCCTCTGAGTTGGAAGGTCAGATGGCAGTCGCTTTCGTAAAAAGTAGTGCCTACGCCAATTCTAGGGATTAGTTGTCAAGCGGACCCCAGGCTCCCATAAGCTGTGGCAAAATGTCGGAACAATGCGAGGAAGAAGAAGAAGACAGTTATATAATTGTAAGTTAAATTGACCTTGCTTTGACTTATCAATGATGCCTTGCCACCGCTATTATTGAGTCCTATTGACATGACATTATTACGCCAAAAAATAATACAATATACTCTAGCAAATTCACTTATTAACATGAGTACTCCCTAGAACCTATAGAGGATGACTACTTATATGTTATGACTGTTAACAATTACCCACTTACCCTTCTTATTACTAATACAATTAATGAGTACCTACTTAATTTATTTAATATTTTTTAATATATATATACAGCATTACAGTCGAGACCAAAGCACTGTACAATTCAGATTATATCATAGGATTACATACTAGGAAAAACAGATCACAATCATCTTTCGTCCATCACCTCGCAATACCGCAGACACATCTGATACACAGCCGTCCATCGACTTGCAAACATATCACAATCTGGTGCCCATGACAGAAGGGAGTTCAGCAGCCTTAGAGCCCGCACAGCAGGCGAGTTTTTATGTGCTACAGTGCGTGTAATTGGGACGGCCAAAAGCTTGTGACTTCGCGGTCGCAGGAGATTTTTGGGCACAAATGGAATAGCGAGTCTAACAGTTCGTCCTACCAGTTCAGGACAGTCTGTCTCGCCACGTAAAACTCCACATGCTGTCACCAGGAGATTGTAATTGCGTCTGACTGCAAGGGAATTAAAACCTAATGATCCTAATAAGTACTTGGTCGGATATAAGAATATTCGGTCGGATATTAATGAATTGGTAGTTTTCTTCGTGTCTAAGAAATAAACATATAGGTATCTCCAATCTTACCAAACAAGCCCTTTGCTACCTTGAAAAAACCCGGCGGTTATTGTGACAAACTTGTGGCTTCAACACAAATAGTCCTCAGCGGGCGAACTTGCCAAGAAATAAGCTAAATTGACGTAAAACTCAGCAGAAAGTTAACATCTGACGCCATCTTAACTTGAGGCCGATTCTGTCATAACCTTCGAGCAACACCGGGAAGGGAGACGGCATTCATAATTTCCCCTCTGCCGAAGCATAGGTACAACTGTACCTATGACGATGCATGTTGTGACTTGTCCGTACACAAAAAGAGATCGAGGTGTGCAAGATTAGTCTTTGACGTGTGTCATTTTCTATGCATTTGTGTCGTCATTACAGATTGAATTTTGTATGTAGTGAGTGAGAAGTGCGACTGTGTGCGTGTGTGTGGGTAAACCCCCCGCAAAAAATGGCAGAATGATTTGTATGGTAAGATATCGCTTAGGCTCGTGTCGGAAGCCGGTATTGCTCGAAGGTCGAAACAATTTGATAAGGTGAAAACTCGTGTTTTGATGTAACCTGTGGAAACTTATAATGGGCTTACTGTATGTACCCCTAGTGTACATTTATTCGATAGCGAAACGTGACGTACGCGTTTGCGTTAAGTCCCATTTTTTATGGGATGTTTCCAGAACGTCCCGCTTGGCGCGCTGTTTCTAAATCCCATACAAAATGAGACTTAACGCAAACTATACTAGGGGTTCTGATTACATTTGGTGAGCAGGAATCGACGTTAGTGGTTCACGCTGATTAGAGCAGTGACACTCGCTGACTCAAGCCTGTATCAAAACAAGATGCAAACTATGAAGACGAAAGACCACGACCGCGTGAGTGACAGTTTTCAGAGAAAAGTGTACCAATTTTTTTAATCACTTTCATACGACCCGATTCGAAGACGATAAGTTCTGGTTTAGATAAGTTCTCATTTAGATATCATTTGTACGTCGTATAATTGACAGAAGCAGCTCGATTCGGGCAACCAATGTCACTTTGACGTTAGAAATATCGTAGATAGATCTTATTGGGATCACAGCGGAATCGAAATAAAAGTCAATTTTGACAAATCGTTTAGTTATCGATCTTATAAAGATCTTTCCAAGATCTTAAACGTGTTTTAATCAGTCTTCGAATCGGGCCGATAGTCTTCGGGAATCAACACAAAATAATTTCGATCAGAAATAACTCATAAATTCATGGTTTTGAAAAAAAAGTAAATGGTACACTTCTTTCCCAAAATGCCTGAAATCGTCTATACATACAAACTTAGTCCTCATTTTCCTTTCTGGATGTTAAGATTATTGCTAATAATTATTTTTACACAATTTGATGTATATCAACCACAACTATGTCCTTTCGTTTGATTTAAAAAATACAAAAAATTCAAACGAAGGCGCTCTCGAAAATCTAAAAAAGTTAATATATGTACAGTCAACCAATTTGAATCCTAGGCCACTATAGAACCTTGTCGCTTTAACTACTCTAAACATGACATGCATCACTCAATAAGCACTGTCGTAGAAGTCATTATGACATGGGCCCTTATTCGACATGCTAAAAGTGACGTTTCGTGTTGATTTCCATTTGATGTGGGAAATATTGTGACTTGTCGAATTGCTATCATCAACACCTGTCAGTGAACAATATCCACACTAGAGGCGGGGCGTTGTACCGGAATAGTTTTTGGAACAGGTTTTTTGTAATAGACTACTTTTAGCCTGTCGAGTATTTAAAAGTACGAACTTTGATTTCTGAAATAAAACAAATATGAAACTTTCATCACCTCGTACCTCCATTCTTACCGTTACTTTAAGCAAAACAAAATTTTGTTAACAGACGGTCGTCTGGGCGTCTGTTGTATCTAAAAATAGTGTAATAATATATAATAAAAATATGTCAATGGATTCATAGCCTTCACTCAAAACGTCATAATATTTCCGACCCCTACCGAAATAATAAGTCGATATTTGCATAAATAATCCTTATTTGTAAGACGCCTAAGACCGGCAAATACGTAAACTGCCTATTGGGGGTCATACTCGTAAAAGTGGTATTTTAGACGTACTTTTGGTACGAGTAACAGAGACGTACTTTTGGTACGCAGTCCCAGCTCTAGTCAGGATTCTAGTTGTCAAATATAAGCGTGTCGAATACGTATTAGTTAACTGTCAAATGAAATTAGATCAACGGTAGACTTTTTTGTCGATGGGTATGGCTGCCATGTTTGGATTTATGACATTTGAAAGGGGATCCTAAGGCAGAGAGTAGTTTTTTCTGTACGATTTTGATTCTTCTACTCGACGCAAGATGGAGTTAGCTGCCAAATTCCGATCTTGGCGTTATAAAAATAAACCGCAAGAACCATGACAATGACATGCAGTTGCGTCGATGTAGATCTATCATAAAAACGTACATGTGACAATTGTCCAGGATTTAAAAAAATCTTGACAATTAATAAATGTCAAAAAGAAAACTGATTTATTATAAAAATACAAATTATATATTATATAAAGTTTGATTTTAAAACCAATGGTCGTGGGTCCTAACCCCGGCTCTTAACAATGAAGATCTTGTAACTTGTGTGCAAAATATCATTTAACTTTTACCAATTACTTTTCGGTTAAATAAAATATCACGAGGAAGAAGTAGCCCCAATAAGGTATATTTTCCCCTCTGGGTTAGAAGGTCAGATGGCAGTGAGACAGGGAGAGATAGTGAAGAATGCGGCAAAATAATCATTAATTGTGTTGTTAGTCTAGCTTTTTTTGTTAATATGAAAATTGACGCAACAGCAAGCTCAAAGCCCCCTATGAGCCAGAGCCTGTTAGGTGCAGGCTTAATTGGCTCATCGAGGGAAGCGGAGCTTCGGCGACTAGCTGGTTGCGTTGCGTCTGCTTATCAACTTCTTCCAATTCACTTTTACATCAACTCCTTATAAATTTGTAAATTAAGGTCAACTTTGTAAGAACTAATACCTGTGCCATACTATAAATTGGACGATATGCCTAATTACTTGTTATTAATGTTGAATTTTTAATGGCGTATAATATAAGACAGCGGTCGTATAATGACTGAGAAATTTGGATTTTTCTGTTTGAATAAACAGCAAACTGGAGACATTGAGATTAATTATAAACTTATTATTTTAGGTGTTATCAAGAAAAAAGGTCTTAACAGATTTATGAATAGGCATTGGCAGAAAAACAGGCGTCCGACCACGCATAATGGAGGATTCTATTTCTTTTATCATGTAGCTATATCTATATGACCTCTGCCGCCGACTTTTTCACCCGTTGGCGCCTGTGCCCAAATCCTTCTAAGACCGAAGTTTGCTGTTTCCACCTGTCCAATAAGCTGGCACATAAGACCCTCAGAGTTAGATTCCGGGGTACAGCCTTACAACATAACTATTCCCCAAAGTATCTCGGTGTTACACTGGACAGAAGCCTGACATACCGATTGCACATAGAGAAGCTAAAAAGTAAAATAAGGACCAGGATATTTTAATTACGATACATAAATAACTACTAAAACATGTTTTCTGCAAGAAACTAGTTATCTTATTATATTATAAAATATTTATTATCCATCTGTGATGTTTATTTCTTGTGAAGATATCGAAGTTTCGCTGTGTAGCACTTATCGATATATAATATGATCAAAATCGACCCGTCCACATCCCTAAAAATCCACACATACACATTTTTACGCACATACAAAGCAGTATAACCACCAAAATGGCTACGGCTTGAGTATTCAAATTTGTATTGGGAAAAGGCAACTATATCCTATCTTTATTTGCCTCTCTATCGCTCGAATATGCAATACGCATGCACTCTTCGTCAAAATCGGTTTCAAACTTTTTCGACTGAGTACGCGCAATAAACGCCGTAGTAGTATTTAAATGTTTACCGTATTCATTTAAAGCATCGTAGGACAATGCCGCTATGTAAACTGTAAGGTGGGTCTTAAATTAGTGTGAGTTATTTTGGCACCGGACTCAACCTTCACGTTACAATATTTAAAGTATTGCGCTGTCATAGTAACGAAAATGATAAACACGTCAATCGGAGTAAACAAACAAAATAGGTACATATATATGTACCGATAATTATTTTGTGTTAAAAATATGAGGCAAATTATACTGCCCGATTATACGGACTACATATTAAAAACGATTATCTTGGAAACAGTCAATAGGTGAACAAAGTTATAGTAAAATTGGTTGCTGCATAACTTCAGGGCTTGCCTGGCCCACGCATGATGTACCTACCTACCACGACCACGGCCGTCTCCTATTACTATTTTTTTCTAATTCCCTAACTAGCGAACAATATTTCATGTTCATAGTCTAGAATTTAAAACCTTAGCTACATATTTGTGGCGCTTGGGGTTGAAGTTGAAACCCTGGGGTCCTAGCGTGGGTCTATGAGGAAATGTCAAAACGCCTTTTAAAGGTTTCTGGTGACCAGAGGCCTGGCCTATATTTCAATCGGCGGATCAGCATTGTTATCCAGAGGGGCAGCAACCTTCTGGACACACCACCGACCGACCAGAATTTATTTATAAGTTTTTATCTTAAGTGTTTTTATGATATTTTATATATAAACTTACAGATGTCGAACCACCAGCAAAGTTTTTGAAGAGGTGTAGTTCCTGGTACCAACTGGAAACTGAAACTAATAATCTACACTCAAGAAAATGAAATATAGTCACAGAAAACTTTGATGTTTTATTTTATTAAAGAAAAACGTTAAAAAAATGTGTAAACAGAAATATATATTTTTTAAGTCGTAGTTGAATAACATAATATGTATTTAATCCCCTGTACATAGGAATCGTCTTTTTGTAGGTTTATATAAACAATAAGTACTTAGGTCGATTTAGGCATCAACTCATCACACCAAAATTTTGTTCTAACCGGTCACACCGATTATTTGTTTCAACCCGTCACAAGTAGATTTAGTTCTATTAGGACACATCGTAATTTTGTAGCTATTGGTCAAACTGCAAATCTGTTTCTATTCGTCATCCCGTCAAACTGTTCTAACTAGTCACAAGGAGGATACCTAAACAAATTTCACTACCCGCCAAACGTGTAATATAGACCATACAGTAGGTCTTAATGGTGATGGCGACTGTACAATGGGGTTGCGTATACATACAAAGAGCATTCAAATAGTTGGTGATAGACCAAGTGACCGAGTTACTAACAGTGATATTATATCTTTTTTATAAATAATGTAATAGCGTAATTTTTGGAAAAATAATAAAGGATTCATGAACCATCTCGTAATTTTAAAAAAACGGACTTTAAATCATATGCCTGAAAGATGTGTTAACGTATACTTACAACTTGGATCGTGAACGTGGTTTAGAAGTAACTGGGTGCGGAGTAAATTGCTTGAATTTTTTTAGAATTTTGAGCGTTTCTAGGAGAATATGTGGAGCGAGCATTATTCGACGTGTAGGTGTGGGTTCAACAAAAAGATCGCATGTCAATAGTGCTTTATTGTCGTTAAAATTCAATTAATAATCGCCTTTATCGACCATCAACTGTGTGGTCACTTTTTAATTGATTGACATTGTCAGGTATAGTTTCACTACTCGCCGCCGCATTATTCATAGCGCATTACTTATCCTATCGGATACAAGATGTCGCTGATTCTTGTAAAGTTATGTTTTAAAAAAAAAGACGCCTTACTCTATGCCATATATTGTATGAAAGGAAGGGTATTCCCTGTCGTACGTCAAAAAATCCAAGATGGTGCCCAAGCCCATGGACAAAAAAGTCTAGCAATAAAATCAACACTTGTCAAAATTTGACATTAGCAATCCACAGTCAGGTGACAATCAAATCAAACCGATCCACTTCGAGTTCAGAGCCATTACAAACTGTATAGTAGTAATAAACAAAGTTGATTTTAGTTTGATTATTTTTTCTATGAATGAGTTTTGATTGTTCCAAATGATAATATCCACAGTTGATAGAATCAACACTTGATACAATCAACATGCGATAGAATCAAGTGTTGATTTGATGTGGACGCGAAATTTGACAGTTGTGCATGTCGAATAAGGCCCATGGTTCTATAGTGGCCTAGGAATCAAATTGGTTGACTGTACATCAACTTACGTAAAAATATTTTGATAATGTCAATATCCCGAGCGAAAAATGGGGAATACGACGTTTATATGGAGAAGCGTATCATTTCCTCTTAAATTGTTATTTAAAACAGAACCGGCCTCTATATCTAACAAATGTTAATCAAAGAACCAAGTGGCTCAAAGTTTTTAATTGTCGACAGAGTTGGGGCAAAGACAAACTGTTTTATAAACTCGTGTGTGACGCGCGTTGCATCATTGTAGCGTTGTTTCGACTGAAATGTAATTTACATTTTCAATGTTATGGCTGGTAAATTAACACAAAATGGAAGTGCTTTATCGAAGATAACTTTTAATGAAGTAGTTTTAAAATTGTAATTAAATCATAATTATAAAAGTTCTATAGTAAAGAGGAAAGGGGACGGCCGCTTCTCCTTACAAACGTAGTCCACATATTCTCTCTGGATAACGATATTATGGATATTTTCTTATGTAATTATTATTTATTATTAATATAGTATGGATTCCATTTGAAATAAACATTTTTTTTAAATATAATTTCATGTATATTTACAATAGCTATGCCCCTACGTATGACTTTTTTCGGTTCATTGATTATTGTAAAAAAATAGGAGCGAAAGACAGTTTTCATATAGGTAAAAAACTTAAGTAAGTCACCTGTTGTATGTAGTCGTGACGTGTTCGAATAGACAATACATGTTTAAAAGACACACACAAACAAAACAAATGTCTATTCGAACACGTCACAACTACATACAACAGGTGACTTACTTAAGTTCTTTACCTATACAAATTTCAAAATGCTTTTAACTCTTATAATAATGAAAAAATCGAAAAAAATCAAACTTAGGGTAGTATTGTGGTCAATATACAACCAATTGTGTAAAAATATTTCTATTTACGTTAATACGAAAAGGCGATTTCGCGTGGGTCCTCCACATTCGTCTTAAATACCGATGATATTAGGTACTCGTATTGTAAAACGATATTTAATTCCTAATTGTAAATAATTAGACTATAGGTTTTCAGAATTCTGTACCCGAGGGCTCTAAAGCCAATTCGAACGTACACTTGACATGAAAACGATATCTGAATGATATCAGTTAGTTATCATTCGCGCGTGTCAAAAATTGACGTGTCACTTTTGAAACTGACATATCTAATCCATATCGTATCTTTAGCAAATGTTTGACGTATCTTAAAGATCGAATCGGGCCCATCGGTCAGCTACACTTTAAGTTAAAAATATATATTTCATACACAGTCGACCCGCTCTAATGTACAATTGCCATCAGATATATCGAAGCGGCCAAGATACTCAAAAATACACTCAATGCTGCTACATTTGTCACCCGAATGTCATTTTTACTGCTACGCTGTCCTCAAACTTAAAGATGGCTTAAGTCCAGTGCCCTGCAGACGCATTGCAGCAATGCGCAGCGTTGGTGACGCGAGCGAAGTCTGTCGGCCCGATTCGAAGAATGAGATACGATAACGATAAGTTCTGGTTTAGATAAGTTCTCATTTAAATATCGTTAGAAGCAGCTCGATTCGGGCAAACACGAAATATCGTAGATAGATCGTATTGGGATCACAGCGGAATCGAAATAAACGTCAATTTTGACATGTCGTTTAGCTATCGGGCGGACTGATGTCAATTTCCTTGATTTGATGATTAATGACGATCACCACTAGAGTTGGACTAATCTAACTTTTCATGGTATTTGCAATGAGATAGTTCGGCAATGTCTTGATTAAGTCAGATTAAAATGAAAATCCCCTGGCTCATGGCTAGGACGCTGCTGCACTCTGCCGAGCGTCACCGCACACCGCTTACGCAGAGCACGCACACTTTTATCACAAATAGAAAATAATTTGTTTCTGGGACTTAAATAGTAAACCTGTATACATCATATTTATCTTATTAATTTATTATTTCTACAAAAACTTAATCAAACCACCGCCACATCCAATTTTCATAAATCGCCAGCAACCGCGATAAAAACGTTCGGACATTGATTTTCACAAATTGATTCCGTGAGTGTATTGCGGTGTAAAACCTTTACATATTTACGCTAAGTGGATGAGATGGAGGCCTATACCCTGGGTAATATGATTACTGACTGGAACTAATACGCTTTCTTTGTTGATTAGACCTACGGTACTCGCGCCTGAGAGGTACATACGAGTAAGTAGGTAGTTTAGTAGGTAATTAATTAATATGACAATACTGTGAAAGCTATCTCGAAATAATATACAGTATGTATCTGTACCCCTAGTGTAAATTTATTCGATGACGTAACGTGACGTACGCGTTTGCGTTAAGTCTCATTTTGTATGCGATTTTGAGTTTCCAAAACGTCCCACTTGGCGCTGTTTCTAAATCCCATACCAAATGAGACTTAACGCAAACGCGTACGTCACGTTACGAAATCGAATACACTAGGGGTACACTAGGGGATTTACACTAGGGGGTTATGAACGTAAAGCAATTACTTAAACCCGTTAATGTTAAGGTCATACTGAGCAACTTTTACTATAATAAATTTGGCTGTTTCATAAATTTTGCTGGTCTGATGTTGAAATTTCCTACGGGAAAGTCTATTTTAATTCGCGATTTCGGGGTTGATCCCATAGTAACTGCTCAATATGATCTAAACACAAACGCCTTTGAGTAATTGCTTTACGTTCAGGTACTTACTATACAGTATTATCTGTACATAATTCTTTGGCTGTTTTATGAAATTTATAACAGCATACAAACAAACAGCCCGCCTGATAGTAACCATCACACAGCAGATGTGTTACATGTGCGTTGCCGACCTTTTAAAAACCGTTTCACTCCTTATTTGAAGAACCCCATACAGTTAAGTACCCCTAATGTAAATTTATTCTATAACGAAACGTGACGTACGTACGCGTTTGCCTTAAGTCTCTTTTTGTATGGGATTTTGAGTTTCCAAAACGTCCCGCTTGGCGAGCTGTTTCTAAATCCCATACAAAATGAGACTTAACGCAAACACGTAAGTCTTATCACGCTATCGAATAAATTTACACTAGGGGTTCTTGAGCCCCTCGGAAAAACCTTGGCAAGGAGCTCGTTCCACAGCCGAAGCGTCTGCGGGAGGAAATTCCTCTTAAACCACACAGTACGCGACCATTTAGGTTCTAGGGCTAGATTATTACTAAATTATTATTTATTCTTTTAGTAGTAACTTACTAAGATTAACAATCACTAGCATAATATGGTTTAAAGCTTTTAAGTTTCTTAAGTCTAATATAAGAATATGGCCTGTTAAAAATAAAAAAATCTATTTTAATGATAATTTTACAATTTTACATAACCGACCGCATAAAACATAACCGACCGACGACGACCGGTTTGGCCTAGGGGGTAGTGACCCTGCCTAAGCTGCTTCAAATCCTGGTAAGGGCATTTATTCGTGTGATGAGCATGGATATTTGTTCCCGAGTCATGGGTGTTTTCTATGTATTTAAGTATTTATATATTATATACCTGTTGTCTAAGTACCCTCAACACAAGACTTAGTCAATCTGTGTAATAATGTCCTATAATATTTATTTATTATTTTTATTATTTATATAAACATTTTTCAAAGGTTTATTAGAATATCAAGCATTATAGTAAAGTTACGCATTATTTCACATATTTATGTATATTCATTTTCACATATAAATTTTCTCATACTGATCTGTAATTGGCTCCTTGCTTATCTATGAAGCTGGTTGAAAATGATACGCCTTGGCCCTAGGGACCAAACCTTACTACCTACTACCTACCTACTACCTTAGGGTCGGCAACGGCAACGGCGCATGTAACTCCTCTGGAGTTGTAGGTGTTGGTGGATAATTAAAAGTCACTTTATTTCGATGAAAACTGTGTATTTTCACTAAAAAACGAATATTAAATTACAGAGCGATGTTAACCGTGGAGTTGTTGAGAAAGAAGAGAGTGAGTGAGTCGGCGAATGGATACAGTAATAAAATCATTCGGTCGTATACATGGTTGCGTTCAGAAACATAATCCCGGGGGAGGGTTTGACCATTTTGTACAGTTTTTTTCTTTTTAAATTTAAGTGGAATAATGCTGATGCAGATTTACAAATAAACTAAGTGAAAAAATGCTTTTAAACAATAATAAAGTGTTAGTTACAGTAGCATTTACCAGGCTGGTTATTGTTACATTTACCTTAAATAAGTTTTTGAGATCAAGTTTTACATAGAGATCAATTATTATTATTATGAGATATTCATAACAAAATAACATTTGTTAAAGGTTTAAGCATAACTACTTTTGACTAACAAAATTGAACTTTTTAGACTATTTTTGTAAACATTACAAGATATATATATTTTCTTTTATATGCAGATTAGTAAGTTTCTTACAATAAACACATACATTTAAGTTTGAAAGACATATATGTATCATACATATATTATTATTACTAAGCTATCATCAACATTCATAGATTTACATTTCAATGGGCAAAACACTAATTTTGTTTATGGCCCTCCTAGTAATATTACCATTAGGCAGCTTTAAGTCTACCACCCTTGCTTTTTGGTCAGCGCCATAATGAATCTTGATGATTCTGCCTACTGGCCACTGCAACGGACTGCATCTGATATCTCTAAGAAGCACTAGGTTATCTAGTACAACATTAGGTTGAATTTTGTGCCATTTAGGCCGGTTATTCAATAGACTTAAATATTGTTTGTGCCAAGCCTTCCAGAAATTTTGATGTATTTGTGCGCAACGGCGCCATAATCGTAACCTATTTTGAGGTATGGATGTTATGTCAGGCTCAGGAATGCTATTTATTGGTCTTTGAATTAAGAAGTGACCTGGGGTCAGGTATGTAAAGTCTGTAGGATCTCTAGACATTTGCGTTATGGGTCTTGAGTTAAGGATCCCTTCTGTCATCACTATGATACTATTAAATTCTTCATAAGTAAATAAGCTGTTACCTATGACCCGCTTAAAATGCTTTTTTGAGCTTTTCACGGCTGCCTCCCAGAGGCCTCCAAATGTAGGTGAATAGCTAGGAATATATTTAAAGTCTATATTTTTTGAAACTGCATAATCTGTGACATAATCTTGATGCTCTTTAGAGCTTAAATTTGAAAGCTCTTTAAGAGAATTGTCAGCTCCAATAAACGTTTTAGCGTTGTCACAAAAGATTTTGGATGGATAACCACGCCTGGCTGTAAACCTTTTTAATGCAGCAATGAAGGCTGGGGTGGTCATGTCCGAGACTAGTTCTAAGTGGATAGCTTTAGTGGCAAAGCACACAAATACACAGACATAACCTTTTGTGACAATGCTTCTTCGCAGTGAAGACTGTTTGATGCTAAAAGGCCCACAATAATCTATACCAATAACATCAAATACTTTGGCCTCATTTACTCTATCGAAGGGCAAAGACCCCATTAGCTGTGAGGCAGCTTGAGCTTTAAATCTATAGCAAGTGATACATTTTCCAATTATTTTAGAGACTTCTTTATTGCAGTTAATAATCCAGTATGTCTGAGCTAGGCTGCTAATTGTATCTTTTAAACCACCATGTAATAAGGACTTGTGCTCATATTGGATTATTAAACTAGTCACAAAACATTTTTTGGGCAAAATCATTGGATGCTTTTGTGCATATGGGATATTTGCATTTTGCAATCTTCCTGTTACTCTTAATACATTGTTTGCATCCAAAAATGGAACTAAGCTTTTTAAATTACTTTTAATTGGTAATTTATTATTTATACAGTGTATTTCTTCTTTAAAATACTCATGTTGCAAGAGTGATACAATTTTGTATTTAGATTGTTGGATTTCACTTACAGAGAGATTACCATTATTTTTATTATTTGAATTTTTACAATTATTATAGAATCTTAAAATCCAAGCATGTACTCTTTGCAACTTTATCCATGATGAGTATTTTTTAAGTAATTCTGGCTCATTTGGTGTAGCAATCAAACAGGCTAGGTGGCTGCTGAAAGTATCATTAGTATTTTCTGAGCTGTTGGTGACTGTGAATGGCTGGGGATGGTAGTTAGGGTCCAGAAAGTCATGGGGACCATGCCACCACAAGTCATTTTTGGCGAGGACGAGTGCACTACAACCTCTAGATAAGACATCAGCCGGGTTGGTTGCTCCATCAATATGGCTCCAAATGCAATCACTAGTTACATTATTTATTATCTGTATTCTGTTTTTTACATAAACAGGTAGTGATTCTTTATTTGACTTGATCCAGCACAAAGTAACCTTTGAGTCGGATAGTAAATATTTAGCAGTTATTTTTACATTTGCCAAAATTTGTTTTACCTTATCAAATAATTTTGCTAGCAACACTGCAGCATTTAATTCTAATTTTGGAATTGTAAGTTCATTTTTCATCGGGGCTATTTTTGATTTGCTGCATAGCAGGTTCATTGTAGCCTTTCCATTTTGAAAGGTTCTTACATATATACATGCTCCATAAGATTTGGATGAGGCATCACAAAACCCTATGATTTCTACTTGATCCTTGGTAGGCATTACATGCCTTTGTATTTGTATAGTTGGCATCTCCAATATTTCTTTGTGAAATTTAATCCATTTACTTAAGAATTCCTCTGGTATTGGAGAGGTCCAGTCCAAGTTTTGCCTCCAAAGATCTTGTAGAAATTGCTTGGCCCTGACAACTATAGGCCCTGCCAGCCCTAAAAGATCAAAAAAGGATCCAATGAAGCTAAGGATTGAGCGCTTGTCCCAATGTTGTATTTCTTTGTTGGGATAATTAATTTTGAAAACATCTTGATTGGGATTGAATACCATGCCTAAGGCTTTGAGATCAGTTTTCATGGAGAGCTGGTGATCATCAGCGTAGCAAGATTCGGGAGAGATACCAGTCAGCAGTTTGGGATCATTGGCTGCCCACTTGTGCAGATGGAAATCTGCATGAGACAGCAAGTTAGTAAATTGGTCTCTTACCTCCAATGCATCCTTAATGGAGTCTGCTCCGAAGAGGGCATCATCCACATACATGGCAGTGCGGATCACCTCTGCTGCTTTAGGAAGCTCCGTCTCATACCTTGCTGCCAGCTCCTCTAAGCATCTTGTTGCCAGGAAACTCGAACTTTTTTGTCCATAGGTCACAGTCTGTAATTGAATGATAATTAACTCATTGTTTTTATTGTGCCATAAGATATTTTGCAAGTGATGAAACTTGGGGTCTATTCTTATAGCTCTGTACATATTTTGGATGTCAGCCATCATGACATACTTGTGAACTCTGAATGATATCAATATATCAAACAGGTCTTTTTGAACTTTAGGGCCATTTAGTAACACATCATTAAGACTGTTGTACTCTTTGCCTGCCTTAGTATTTCCATTGAAAACTACTCTAACCTTATTTGTTTTCCTGTCCTCTCTAATGACAGGTAAATGTTGCATGAAATACAATTGTTGCTTATTTGAGTTTGTTAGCGGCAGCACCTTAGCATGACCAAGCTCTATATATTTATTTATAAATTCTTTGTACCTTTCGTGCAATTTTTGGTCCTTTTTGAATCGTTTTTCTATACAATTAAGGGTTTTGAAAGCAATTGGAAAGGTATTGCCAAGATTAAGTTGATCCATGGGCTGAGCAAGTGGAAGAGACACCTGAAACTTGTTATCAATTAATTGTACCGAGCGTTGAAACTCGGCCTCACAGGAGTTCTGCTTTACTGTAACCTCCGATTTCATTTCAGGAACAACTTCTGTTTCCCAAAACTTTGTTAGGAGGTGCTCAATATTATCATTGGCCTCATGGGTGGCCACATGCAATGAAACATGATGGCAGGTTGTTGCTCCATTATGACATGGAGTGTCTCCAGATATTACTGTACCAAATTCTGTACCGATGAGATAAAGTTCAGTATTTGAGATTTTGGTTTTGCTGGGCAATAATATTTTGCAAAATATGCTGGCAGAAAACAAGAATGAAATATCACCTGGAATTGACCAATCATTGTCTGCTAGTACAACAGAATTTGGTATTGTGAATTTACTTGTATCTATTTGGTTTTCTGGCAATTGTGTCGTGATTTTGTCCACAAGTGAACATGTTACTTGCAAGCTGTAATCTGAATGCAGCGACTCAAATTTGGCATTTACAGCCTTTGATGTAAGATTAGATTGACACTGTAGGGCTGAAATGTTGAGATTTTTATTTATTGGCTGCAAATTCAAGGCTTTGGCAAGCTTATTTGTCATGAAAGAAACTTGGCTGCCACAATCAATCAAACCTCTTGCTGTAATATATGACTTTCCATCTGGCCCTAAGACTTTGACCTTAATGGTGGGCAATAGATCAGTAACATCAGCATTTGTTGAGTTTACATGGCAACTGGTAACTTTTGGCTCAGATTCAACATGTAACAATGTGTTGTGAGCTTTACTTTGACATGTGGAGCATTTGAAATGAAATTTACATTTATTTTTGTGCATACCTAAACATATGTTACATAATTTGTGTTTGGTAGCAAGCTCCCGTCTTTCATTGGGGGATTGTGCTGCAAAAATTGGGCAACAAAACAATTTATGTGTTGTTGCTTGGCAACATAAGCATGAAGGTACTGATACATTGGCCACATTACACACTTTAGCACTTTTAGTTTGATATGTATGTGACTTACCTTCACTTTGCTGGCTTTTTTCAAAGCTGCTGGCTCTCTTCTCCACAAATGACAAGAAATCTTCAAGATTTGGCATCTTGTCACTGTCCCGTTCCTGATGATAGGCTCTGCACGAAAACTGATCCACCTTTTTTAAGATAATAGTTAGTACAATTAAGTCCCATTGTTCTATTGGCTGACCTAAGGCTTTAAGAGCACCTAGATGCTGACGAGTATTGGCAACAAGTTCCCTCAGGTTGCTGGCAGTACCTTTTGCAATGGGTGTGCTATCTATTATAGCTTGAATGTGATTTGTTATTACTAAAAATTTGTTATCATAACGCAATTTAATTAGTTCTCTGGCTTTACCATATGATTCACTGGTTAAGGGAAGTCCTTCTATTAAGGCTAAAGCTTCACCTTTTAGGTATTTTTTCAAATAGAAAAGTTTTTGCACTGGTTTCAACTTGTCACTGGAGTCTATTATCGCGTCGAAGAGCTCGATGAATGCGACGTATTTAGTGTAATCCTTCCCGTCGTACGCAGGAATGTCGATTTCCGGTAACCGTACTCCACCATGGTAACTAGTCACGCCCGTGGTATCCACTGTTGTTTCCGACGATGACGAAGACGTAGTTGTTTTCGATACTGTTGAGGTTAGTTTCCGTAATCTCGAGATGACGATTATTGTTCGCTCCTCGTGTTCATCCTCTTCTTCAAAATCTTCAGATGAATCCTTTTCAGTCAAGATGGCTAGCTCCAGCGCTAAGTCGTTGTATTTTTTGAGATTGGCTTCTGTTTGTTCCAATCTAATTTGTGCTGTTTCAAAGTCTAAAGGCTTGTCCGGTTCGTCTAAAAGTTTTTCTATTTTGGTTGTATATCCTTTACACCACGCGATCTGTGCCTTTATTTTCTTTATTTCGTTGGATTTGGTATTATTTTTCATTTTGATGTTCAATTGTAAACAAGGGAGTAGAGAATGAAGTGTCAATTATGACATTGACGGCGGATGTCAGATTCGAATGACGTTTCACGATGTTTGAGTGAATGGTCTGATCTTCGCTCCAAAATTGTTCATTCTGCCCCTTTTCGGTTTGTCCTTGAATTCACCAAATTCCGAGAATGGGCTTGGTCGCGTGAAAATAAAATTTTGCTCAATTTGATGTGGCGGCTTTGTAATATCACTAAAAACTTTCTCGTTTGCTGTGAGGCGCGACTTGGCGTTAATATTTCGGTGATATATCCGCACGATGAGAGATTTTAAGTCCGAACGGCACTTCACACGCGGCGTCAAGTTTCTTGAAATATTGCAACTTTTACTCGAACTACACTTGTTTCGGCACCATTTATGTTGGTGGATAATTAAAAGTCACTTTATTTCGATGAAAACTGTGTATTTTCACTAAAAAACGAATATTAAATTACAGAGCGATGTTAACCGTGGAGTTGTTGAGAAAGAAGAGAGTGAGTGAGTCGGCGAATGGATACAGTAATAAAATCATTCGGTCGTATACATGGTTGCGTTCAGAAACAGTAGGCGTATATAGGCTACGGAGACTGCTTACCATCAGACAGGCCGTATGCTTGTTTGCCACCGACGTAGCAAAAAAAAATATCTTTGTGCAGATATTTGTGAACACCTTGGCTGCTCCTATATATCATTTCATTTCATTTCATTTATTAATTGTATAGTCATGTACATACATTATTAAGGTGTTGCAATACAATTCAGTAAGTCAGTCCATGACGCCCTGTGAGGACATACAATAACAATATACTAATACCTTACAAATCTAAGCTAATCATTATAAAATAAAATTATTCGCCACGATCATCATCCGAATTTACAAATACCTACACAAAATTCAAATTATTAATACATTTAAATATGTTACAATTGTATGGATAAATAAATAGTCAGTACAGTAATAATTCAAAATAAAATAGCAATTTTAAATTATCATCAAAAAAATCATCAACTGAATAATAGCATTTATCGAGTAATAATATTTCTAATTTAGTTTTGAAGGTCGCATTTTCAGGTTCTTGCTTAATCGAGTCTGGAATTTTATTAGTTATTAGGATACATTTGTAATGTGGACTATTTCTACACATTTGTAGTTTGGTTTGAGGTAGTTGTAATTTATTCCTATACTGTGCTCTAGTTGTTTCCTTATCCTGTTTTAATTCAAATAAATGAGAGTTTTCGCGAACAAAAATAGCAGCTTGCAATATATAGATGCAGGGCAGTGTTAATAGTTTGTAGCGGACAAAGTACGGACGGCAGCTGTCTGGTATACGCACATTCGCTAAAATTCGAATACACTTCTTCTGCATTATAAAAAGTTGCTCGGCCTCGACACTATCACTCCAAAGGACTACAGCGTACCGAAGCCATGCGCACGCATATGCGTAGTATGCGGATAATGCACACTCGAAGTTTGTGTTCTTTTTTTTAGTATGCTTAGGGCATATATAAACTTCGACATTTTCGTTTTAATGTTTTGTACGTGGGCCTTCCAATTCATGCCGGAATCTATGGTTATACCTAACAAATTGAATTCCGTGACTTCTTCTATATTACATGTTGTAATGTCTAAACTTAGTTCTAATGGTTTTTTTTTGTATAGGTTTAAATTGTATGATTTTGGTCTTTTTCAAGTTAATTTCTAAGTTATGTTCACCGAGCCATTTCTGTACGGTACTAAAAATATTATGAAGTTGTGAGTTACATTCGGAGCTGTTATTGCAACTAAACAATAGAGAGACGTCGTCAGCAAACATAACGCAGGTTGTGTCAGTGTTAAGAATTTTTGGCAGGTCATTAATATATGCCAAAAATAGTAGGCATCCACAAACGCTCCCCTGAGGTATTGAACAAGTAGTATGACGCAATGTTGACGTTACGATCTTTAGTTCCTGGCAGTCCTTATCAAAGTGGTCTACTTGTACGCATTGTTTACGGTTTGTGAGGTACGAGGTATCCGAAGGCGACTGTTTACTAACTCCTTATTTTTCCGCTACCTATATTAGGATAACATGACCACGCTATTATATATTATTTTGTCCAACTTTATTTCCCCCACTAAGCGGATTACTATCGTAGCTCATTGTAATCTTTCTCAAACAGCTCTTGCTCTAAGAAATATAACGTTTTTAAAGGAAAATATATGTTATTTGTGATTTGTAGGACTGATTTATAAGGTTGAATATAAGTAATGTTGGTAATTTGGTACACATAGGTGCATACATACACATACGTCTGTGACCCACAGACGGACATGCAACATCAACATTTGAATTTTAAACATAGGGCCCACTTTTTGTGTTAAACGAGAAATTAAAAAAAAAGTTTTGCGAAGTATAATAATATTGTGCTACAATTAATTACGTTTTCAATTAACAAATTATTAGAGGAAAATGTAAATATGGGTACAATAAAAACATATCAAATGAAAGGACTTATTATGAGAATCTCAAAAAAAAAAAATTATGATAATAAACAGTTAATATCTTTTTCAAGATAATAGGCAAAAAATTATCATCCCCTCTTTTATCTCCGAAACGAATGGGTATAACATTAAAAAAAAATATAGGTATACACAAAATATTGATTTATCTAAAGACGACAGGAAAACCTATTAGAAAACTACAGTCAAGCGTGAGTCGGATTTAAGAACAAAAATGCGGGTAGTCTGTTTTAGGGACGAAATGTAGATAGCTATTGCGAAGGCCGAAGGCAGACATTCACGTAGGGTGAAAGATCCAAAGCGTCCTGAAGAGGGCTGGTATGGTACAATATTTAAGGGACTCTCTTTTATAAGTAGTAATTATGAAACCTTAAAACACATACATTTCAAAAGAAATCAAGATGATCATGTAATGAGACAAGGCGACGAAAATATCCGTTTGATTGGAATTGAATCGTCTGCGATGAATTAAGGTTGAATTTAGTTATTTATGACAAAAAAAAGTTTTAACCTTTCGTATGCGCCTGTCAAAAATTTGCCATTTATTTAGCAACCATGCATAATAAGCATACCAAAGGTTAAAAGTTCTACCTCTTAAACTGAAATTAGTATGCACCTCATTAATGATAAAACCCTTTTTCAGAATGGCAAATTGATTTTGTTATGCTTTTAAATAATTACAATTCGGGGCTCCAAACCTGCTCACATATTTTCACGTAAAATAATAAACTTGTAACTTGAAGAATGCAAAAAGACTGTTTTACGCGTTTGTATACCTCTCTAATACGAATTTCTTTTAGTGCAAGCGTAGATGGATTTTACAAAGAAAAAGATCCAAGGTAATTGTCAAATATGATTTCGTAGGATTTCCTAGTACTCACGGAGCCTGTCAAATATTCAGTCAAATCTGCCCTGATCTGGTATAATCCAGTATTCTCGTGTTTCGCTACTTTCACTCAGATTTACCTTCAAATCTGTAAATGAAAATGGAACAGACAACGGAACGTAAGTACTTTACTTTTTTGCTGGTTTGTTTACATTTTTTATTCTGTTCGAGCATTTTTAAGCTGCAGTAGGTTCAGAAAACGGAGTTTTTAAAAAGTCGTAGCGTTTTTTTGGATCAATTCGGCTGCGATAAATTTAATTAGCAATCTCCAGCCTCACCTTTCTCCGAGGGACCGTATCGATTCGAATCCTGAGTTTTTGACTTTCGCTCCATTCAAAAAAATCACGAACATAGGTCTCAAATGCAATTTAATAATTTGAAACAAATTATGCACAAAAACTAAAATAATTAAATTGTTTTTATAACAAACGCACATGATCCCACCCAAAACATTTTCATGTAAAATGTTGCCAAAACGAAACCATGAGGCTCGCACTGTCAAAAAGTTATCAGGTCTCATATAGAGCCCAGCTTCTAACTATACGAGCCCTGACTTCACAAACTCTACATCTGTCAAAATATGTGACTTGGCCGTTTCGTTACTAGGTACAAGAATACATTTTTCACGTTACGCCTACGTGATGGTAGCAAAGTTTAAGTTGACCACATCATACAATATATCGAGGGAATTGGCATGGGCAGTGATGACGGCTGCGTCAACACTGTACGTTACACGTCCACGTAATTAATTCTGGTGTTGCGAGTGTTCATGGGCCATGTTAATTGCTTACCATCAGGGGATTCATCTGCCTCGTTTTATATTACCAGAATTAATTACGTGGACGTGTAACGTACAGTGTTGACGCAGCCGTCATCACTGCCCGTGCCAATTCCCTCGATAAATTGTATAATGTCGTCGACTTAAACTTTGCTACCATCACGTGGGCGTAACGTGAAAAATGTATTCTTGTACCTAGTAACGAAACGGCCAAGTCACATATTTTGACTAAGGTGTAGAGTTTGTGAAGTTAGGGCTTGTATAGTTAGAAGATGGGCTCTATATAAGACCTGATAACATTTTGACAGTGCGAGCCTTATGGTTTCGTCTTGGCAACATTTTACATGAAAATGTTTGTGACAGGATGAAAGGTGTAATGAGTGACGTTCGCCGCCGCATTACTGCCGTGATATAGACATTCATTCCGTCACTTATTTTATCAGGTAAATTGACAGATACAGAGTCGATTAAAACGATGCCATAACAGTAATGCAGCATGCAAACGTCACCTTTATGCAGCTGAAGTTTCCATCCGAATGTCACCTTCATAGTGAGACAGCGCTATAGCTGGGGAGCTGGCGATGCTAAATGTGTAGTTACTCGAACGTCGTAGATTCTTGGAATCGAAAGATTAGATGATAGGAAGAAAAAAGGTTATATAAAGTTTTCTTTTCCAGTGTGCAAGAAAGCGAATACAGTTTTTTTTTTATTTCAGGGGGTTAGGGGAGGGTTAAAAAATCGATAAGGAATGGAGGGAAGCGATTTGGTTATTTTGGTCTAAGTTAATGCCATTTTTTTATAACTTCATCTTACAATTATTTTTACGCATTTCCTTAATCTGACGATCACAATTACGACGCCCGATTTTCATATTTTAACCGTCAGATTAAGAAAATGCGTATAAATAATTGTAAGATTTAGCAATAATTTGGACTAAAATTACAAAATCCAGAATCTGCTTCACAATTAATTGAACCCCCCACCAACCAACGGCTTAACATAGACGGCTAAAAGTGGTTAAGGTAGACTCCACGCGGTAGCAAGATATCACTCATATCATAATCTGACGCGGTCGAGTAACTACAAAAATCTCCTCTTGGGCTCCCGGACTATTAGTAGTTTTCCCATGATCCTTAACAAGTGCAATATTCAAAGTAGCTTATTTCCACGTGTATTTTTGAAACAAAAACATTTTTTAATTAAGCAAAAACGTCTGCAAACTTTAACATAAAGGATGACTCGCGTTAGAACTGCCCAGGCCCAGAAAACACCACGTGATCATTGATCATCTGTCATAGAAAATGACGTGTCGGTTGCCTCGTCCCTGATCCGGGCCATTCTAGTGTCATCTTAGTCGTCCTTAACGCTGAGAAATAAAGGAAAAGTGAAAAAAAAAACCATCGCGGCCGCCGAACGCCCAGATATATCCGGATTCTCGGATTCGAGTCTTGCCGAAGACTGAGTTTTCCATTTTTCCTTTACTTTCCAAGCATTATAAATATTATAATATTAAACAATTTAATATAAACTTCGCGAACCTCTACAACATATTAATCAGATTCCGCCGAGACCCTTAACGGCGTAATCACAGCTCTTGCGTTTATTACTCTGACAAAGTAATATAAAGATTACATTCTAATTGAGATTTAATAAGTATGCATAATTTTAGGAAACAGAATATTTATTTATTATTTATTAAAAAACTGAGCGGCGATTGGCTCTAGTCACACCTGATGGAAAGTGAAGACAGGGCCTAAGATGGAGCTCACCGATTCAGTAGTAGCCTATTCACTCTTGCTTTAAAGAGACCGAGGTCATATTTATCAGGGAATACAGAGGGCGGGAGCGCATTCCATTCTTTAGCCGTCCGTAACAAAAAAGAGGAGGCAAACCGTTTAGTGCGAACAAATGGAATGTGTACCACGAACGGGTGCATTCGCTCCCCACGCCTGGACGTCCGATGATGGAAAGGGGAAGGTGGGATCAGATCGTGCAGTTCCTGTGCACACTCCCCGAAATGTATCCGATAGAACACCGATAGGCTAGCGACTCGACGGCGATGCTCAAGGCTCTGTAATTTTGACTTGATAGATGGGTCATCGCCAAAAAGTCTATGAGCCCGGCGCTCTATCTATCTAAGTCCAGGGCCGCCAGCTGATATTTGGCGGAACCGTCCCATAGGTGGCAGCAGTATCTCCAAATGAAAAGGTAGAAAAACACCAAAGCTGATAGAGAAGACCTAGAAGTCGGAGCAAGCACCTACAAGCACAAAAAAGCTTGTTTTATGGATCATTTTAGGTATTTGGTTGCACAGTAACTGATACCAACCGAAGGGAGGAAGCGATAGATCTACTAATCCAAAACGATTTAAGATGCTCGGCAGCGCTCCATCGAGTTTTAGTGTCCAAGCTGATCAGTAGACCAACCAAGATTCGTGTCTACAAGACTGTAACTAAGCCAATTTTAATGTATGGAAGTGAAGCTTGGACTCTGACTCAGAAAGAAGAGAGCAAGCTCTTAGTGGTGAAGAGGAAAATCTGGTGGAAGATTCTGGGACCTATCAGAGAAGAAGATGGAACTTGGAGGCGTCGGAAGCGTAGGAAGCTAGAGGAGCTGGTTGCAATGCCCAATATAATTGGCGAGATCAAAGCCACACGACTGCGCTGGCTCGGTCACCTAGAGAGGATGGGAGAGGATCGTGCTGTGAGAAGAGCGTATGTGGGGCACCCGGGTGGAAAACGTCCATCTGGGCGTCCCAGATACCGCTGGAGTGACGAAGTCCTAAAAGACCTGTTCGCCCTCGGAATACCCAACTGGCGTGAAGTGGCGCAGGATAGGGCAGAGAGTGGCGCTCTCTTGTGTCAGAGGCCAAGATTCTGTTTGGGTCACAGAGCCAGTGAAGTAAGTAAGTAATTTCAGGACGTGACATGCAACGAAAAAATAGAGTGACGGATTTGAACGTTTTTCAATCGGGACAGCAATGCGGCAACAATGCCAACTCAAGGAAATTGACAATGTCATTTTCCGTTTCTTGCGGAGTGCTGCATGCTGGGCTCATTGCCTTTACAATCGAAACGTGACCTTAAGAATACGACATACAAGTGCAGTATCTGTGCCAAAATACGGTCACGTCTAAAAATATCGATACAAAAAAGTGCCAAAAATATGTATACACGACTTAATTGCCTTTATATTAAGGTAGTGTATACATATTTTTGGCACATTTTTGGTATCGATATTTTCAGACGTGACTGTACTTCTAAGCATTAATAATACATTGTGCAACGAGGGGGGTAAGTGAAATATTGTACGAGAGTATTATATTCACGACAGCCTCAGGTTGGAGTGAATTAAAGACTCGAGTAACAAAATTATTACCACCGGAGTTACACACAGTGTTTTTCATCACATTAGCGAAAAAAAAAAACTAAATTTAAAGCGGAATAATTCTTAAATACGGTGACATTTCAAACATTCGTCCGCCATACTGTCATTCATTGACAGCTTAGGCATCGAAGGCACAGACCTATCTGACGTTCAGCCACAATTGAAAATTGTGTAAAAATATTTCAAACGGCTATTAAATTGGTAAAATAAAATATTTTCAAACACTAGTTAATTTGTATTAATTAATAACAAAAAAGCTATAACGCCATTGGTAATAGCTTTTTTTTCATAATCCATAACTCCCCCGGGAACAATATAGGCCTTTGTCCTTCAGTACACCTTCATGAAATAAGATCAAAACACCCAAATAACACTAAACCCCGTATTGTGTTGTGTTCCTGCCGGTGATTAAGGTTGCCAGAGCTCAACGAGGGGGGCGGGTTTAGGGTCGGCAACGCGCATGTAACTCCTCTGAAGTTGCAGGCGTACATAGGCTACGGAGACTGCTTACCATCAGGCAGGCCGTATGCTTGTTTGCCACCGACGTAGTATAAAAAAAAATATTTTTCGAGCGAGTGTGACGAAAAAAAGTTAACAAACTTTTTTCAATCGCGACAGCAATACAGCAACGATGCTAACTCAAGGAAATTAAAAATGTAACTTTCCGTTTCTAGCAACGCGCTGCATACTATGCAGTAGCTTTTGCAATCGAAATGTGACCTTAAAAGTGCAGTATCTATGACTTCAAAGCAATAAAATATTTAAAAAATTACTTAACATAAAATTGCGAACCTCTAAAACACATTAATCAGATTCCGCCAAGACCCTTCACGGGGTACTCGCAGCTCTTACATTTATTACGTCAGTGCTCTGCTGGGGGCTTCTTACAGAATTAATAAAATAATAATTGCCTGCTACAACTTCGAAGTACCCAACGTACAAGTCGAGACAATATAAGTTTACATGTGGCATTGATTGATTTAACAAAATTAAAACTATAGTAGATTGTATCACAAGGAAGCAAAATCACATATTTACGGCGAGGGTGTTTATTGAATCCTAAACGAATCGATGGATTGTATTATTGAAGCCTGAGCATAGCGAGGATTCAAGTGGTAACACCCAAGGTGGATATAATTTTGCTATCATACTGCTTTTCACGTCACCTTTGAGGACATCATTATGTTTCAAAATACTCACTCACTCACTCACTTTGATCTCTTCTAGTAGGGAAGAAACATGCTACTTTGACTCCTCCCAGTAAGGGAAGAAAAAGCCCTTTTCCGGAATGGTAATGTGAAAAATATATTTTATAGTTTTTTCAAAAGGAGAAAAATGTAAAAAAAAGGATTCAAAAATTCGTGGTTCAATTGCGTAGACGGTGGTTTGAAAATTGAAATATTGAGCGTTGCGAGGATATTAAGGAACGAGTGTTAAACGAACTTTTCTTTCGAGTAAAACACAACATTTTTCATGACACCAACGCGAGGAAAATATTAACCATATACCATTACAAATCAAAGTAAAATGAACGTAATTAATTATTATAGTACAAAATCATCACTTAAAAGTGAAGTGAAGCGTATGTAACTCCTCTGGAGTTGCAGGCATACATAGGCTACGGAGACTGCTTAGGCCGGTCGTATGCTTGTTTGCTACCGACGTAGTATAAAAAATCTACCAGTCAACTTGAAGCAAGAATTGATTTTTTCATCAGAATACTTATTTAATAAAACACAGTTTTTTTTAAAGTATAAAGAGCATTATTTGCGAGCTGGTGTAGTGAAATTTTTTAAAAGTAATTATTACAGCACATACGATGCTACTTTACCGCACTAGTGCGGTAATTAGCACTCTACGTGTCTAACTTACTGTAAAACTTTATATAAATTTCTTACTTTTCGCTCTTGCAAATAAAATTTGAATTGATAATTTTTCTAGTATCTAGTAAATACATTATTATTACTACTTATTAATTATTACTAGGTACATAAATTATTATATATATGTATGTATATTTGCGTACGTAAATTATCATTGTTACCTTGACTTCTGTCTATTCTCATACCCACCTTATGCAATCCTGCACCAAACTAACCGTATCTGTTTAGCCCAATGGTTGACTGGTAGAGAATGCCTTAAGGCGTTAAGTCCGCCATTTGTACTCTTTTTTTGTAAATTTGTGTAATAAAGTTTAAATAAATAAATAATGTATACCCAGTTTTCAGTGCACTCCAATGCACACACCACAGAGAACATGTAGCACATTTTCAAGTTTCGTAATATCTTCTCCTCAAACAATTATATTCTGCATAGAGTATAAACAATAATGTCTTTCGGATTCGTTGCGAAGTTTTTGACCTGATTTCAAGGAAAATATATTTGTCGGTTTGTTTGACATTTCTCGGTGACAGCAATAGTTATTTGTACAACAAGAGAGCAAAGTTTGATATTTCTTCGAGTGCTTGTTATTTTATTTATTATTTTATTTAAACTTTATTGCACACATAAAGAAAAATGAACAAATGGCGAACTTAATGCCAAAAGGCATTCTCTACCAGTCAACCATTGGGTCAAACAGAGACATTTGTGTATGTTGGTGCAGGAATAAATAATAACAAATAATAAGGAAAAAATTAAACGTGAAGTCAAATAATATTAAAAATATATAAATAGTTAAATACTACTACTTATATAATGTATAAAGATAGACTAATACATATAATTATGTACATATACATGATGGTGAACCTTATTTAAGTTCTTCTGACAGAAGATGCTTGCGAAGTAGTCGTTTGAAAACGGGTTTGCTTGGGGCTTGTCGAATAAAGAGAGGGAGGGAATTCCAGAGACGGATTGCCTCAACGGCGAAAGAGTTAGACATAAAACCAGTACGGTGAGAAGGAATCGAGAGTTTGAGAGAACGGGAGGAACGGAGTTCACATCCTGGACGGGGGGTGATGAAAGTGAATTTACGTTTAAGATAACCAGGGGAGGAAGGCTCGAACAAAATGGAGAATAATATACTCAGGATTCTAAGGGACCTACGACGACGGATGGAGAGCCAATTTAGCTGACGGCGATAAAAAGAAACATGGTCGTATTTGCGAAGTCCGAAAATGAAACGTATGCCATTATTCATAAGGTTACAACGGTTTACATACAACGGTTACAACAAATACGGTTTACATATGGTTTTCCAAGACATTAGTACATTGATGGAAATAATTAAGAATGATAATGGAATAAATCTCTCCTTTGAGCATTGTCCTTGCTACTGTAACCAACAAGAATCATCAGAGTTTTTTCGTTAATAAAGTTGGAAATGTAAAGTATCGTAACTCGATTTCTGACCGTAAATTAAGGATTATGCACCAAAACATCGGAGGACTAATGCATAAAATTGAAATGTTAAATATTGTATTACAAGACTTTTACGCAAATAACCACGAAATAGATATTATATGTTTAAGTGAAACTTTTGTAAAGCAAGGCTCAGAAAGAAATGTAAAAATTGAGAATTTCATACCAGGGGCATTCTTTAGTAGAAAAGTAAGTCGAGGCGGAACGGCCATTTTTGTTCACAAAGATCTCCAGTTTAAACAAATTGAGCTCGAGTCAAATTTGGCTTCAAACTATTACTTTGAGTGTTGCGGGATAGAAGTTCTCGGTTTGAATGTTATTGTTTTCGCCATATACAGAATTCCGGAAAAAACCAAATCTCACGTTGGCATTTTTATTCATAAACTTAATATTCTACTCGCTCGATTGACGTCTAAGTATAACAATAAGAAAATAGTCATTTGTGGGGACTGGAATATTGATATACTAAAAGATGGACCTTTCACAAAGGAGCTGAAAAGCACAATCAGAAATTATAATGTAACAATGCATATTAATTCGCCTACTAGGATAAGTACATGTATAGATCAAATAGCCAGTAACGTGAGGAAAGTTGAAGCAGATACACATAGATTGTGTTTATCTGACCATGATATGGCACAAACAGTAAGTTTTAATGTAAAAGGGAAAAAGAAATGTCTGACTTGGCTTGACTATAAAAGGGAATTAAGCAAAGATAATATTGCTAAATTTATTCAGTGTATGTCTGCCTTATCTTTCTCTGATATACTATCTTTAGATGACCTTTCAGTCGCTTTCACATCGTTTCATGAAGTTGTGTGCTTATTTTATAACCTTTGCTGTCCGGTCATCAAGGTAAAGATGTACAACCGTAACAAAAAAGTTAAGTAAATCATGTCAAACTAAACGTAAATTATATCTTAGATACAAATTAGTAAAAACAAATAAATTGTGCAATAATATTAATCTAAAAAAATATGACAATATATTAAGAAAATGTATTAACAAATCGCAAAAGATTAATAATATGAATTACATATCAAAACACAAAAACAAATGTAAAGCTACGTGGGATGTGATATCTGCCAATTCGTCAAATGCTAATAATAATAGTGAAATTGATTGTGTGAATTTTAATAATAAGACATTTAAGGATCCTCAAGACATTTGTAATTTATTCAATAATTATTTTATCGACATTACCTCATCAGAATCTAGTACAAATAGCAATCTGAAAAATGCTACAGAAAACATAAGTAATCATCCTTCCACAATATTCTTAAAACCAGTGGATGCAAATCAAGTCTTTAAAATTATAATGTCTCTAAATAATAGTAAGGCCTGTGGTTATGACGACATTACCTCAACAATACTCAAACTCATTGCTAATTGGATATGTGAACCTATAGCTCATATTATTAATTTATCTTTTTGTCAAGCTAACTTTCCGGAACAATTGAAGTTATCTGTTGTCAAGCCCTTATTTAAGAAAGGCGACCGTAGTGATCCCAACAATTATAGGCCAATTACAATCGTTCCTGTAATCTCTAAAATAATGGAAATAGCTATGTGTGAGAGGTTAACAGGGTTTTTAGAGAGGAACAATTTGCTGCAACCGGAGCAGTACGGATTCAGAAAAGGTCATTCTACAGAAATGGCATGTTTCGAGTTTGTGAAGCATGTGTCAGAGTGTTTGAATAGTAAATCACCTATAGTCTCCTTATTTTTAGACCTAAGCAAAGCTTTTGATTTTGTTGATCATGGTAAACTTCTCGCGAAACTTGAATGTTATGGGATTAGAGGAGTAGCACTTCAATGGGTAAAAAGTTATTTGTCTAATAGGAAACAGTGTACTGAAATGGTAAAGATTGAAAAAATCAAGAATACTTTTGTGAAGGTTAAATATAGATCAGATTTTCGAGAAATTAAGACTGGAGTACCTCAAGGGAGCAATTTGGGTCCCCTTTTATTCTTGGTATATATAAACGACCTTCCCTCTGCTATTCCCCATAAGTGCATATTATTCGCGGATGACACTACAATACTTGTAAAGGGAGAAAATATTCTATCATATGAAAATAATATTAATGATGCCTTGGCTTGCATAAATAAGTGGACATTGCATAATAATTTAAATATAAATATGGCAAAGACATTTTTTATTCAATTTCATTCATATAATAGTAAGCCATTGCAATTAAATGTTAATTATAATAATTTTTCTATATCAAGTTGTGAAAGTATTAAGTTTTTGGGATTATATATTGACCAGCATCTTAATTGGAAGGAGCATGTTGATTATGTCTGCAGCAGATTAGATCGATTCGTATTTGCGTTGAGGAATCTGAGACGCACAATTAATGCTGCGGCGTCGATGACAGCCTATCATGGTTATGTGTCCTCGGTGCTTAATTATGGATTGCTACTTTGGGGTAACTCTGTAGATGCCGAAAGAGCCCTCCTGTTACAAAAGAAGTGCATCCGTGCAATAATGGGAGTATGGGTGACAGATAGCTGCCGACCACTTTTTAAAACATTAAAGATACTGCCATTACCATGCATGTATATTTTAAAAGCGTGTCTATTTGTAAAGGATCGCCCAGATATATTTAAAATGAGATCTGAGTTCTTCTCAGGAACTCAGAGATCTCAATATCAAAATCTAATATATCAGCCAAGATGCTACAAGGCTATGTACAAAAATAACGCCTATAATATGTGTATCCTACTATACAACAGTGTGCCTGTTAATTTAAGATGTCTAGAAAAAACCCAATTTAGGAAGAAAATGACAAGCTTTCTATTAGAACACTGTTTCTATAGTGTCAAGGAGTTTATTGAGCACAATCATGCAAATAATTAACATTATTATTAATAATCCAATATAAATGATAATCAACTAATGTAATGTTATGTTCTGTATTGATATATTGTATGTTTATAGTCTAATCTATTTATTTTAATTGTTATTGCATGCAATTTAATTAAATTTAATAGTATAGTTATTTTCAGTCTAACACATTGTGTTGGACTAAAAATTATTGTACAATAAAATTTGCGCATCGTTTAATTACGATAGAATACTGTACAATATTCTACAAGAACATCCTGTAACTATAATTAAGTATTCTTGCAAATAAATGATATTGATTGATTGATTGATTGATTGATAAGACGGTCTAGCTTATTGAGGTACTCCTGAGTTTACTTGTTTTGAGTCCCGTGCAAGCGAAAGATTCTATAATACTCCTAATTTAGAATCTTGAGCGTAGTAAGGGACTCAAAAGCGCACGAGATGTAAATAACTTTATCTCGTGTAGTACACAAAATTTTTTACGTCAGTCAGCCATCAAAAAATACAACCTGAAAAAATGTAATCCGTCTTCATCACTATTTCACTCATGTTTTCTGAATGTATTTTAACAATTGAGCAGTGAACAAAATGCGATTTTGCTCACTGTTTTTAAGCGGCAAATTACCCTTGTTCGAGCTGCTGACGTGAAAATTAATTTATCAAGGAATTGACAGTATAATAAAGCAGTAACAGCAGCGCTGCTGCAGGCGACATGTAAACTTTTCCCTTATGGAAACTAGGGCTAAGATGGTCAGGTCTTTATCATTTGTCACCATGCCTGTCACGTTCTAACAAGTATGTAAGTGCGAAAGTGACGGGCATAGTGACAAGCGATAAAAATGGAACCATGCTGCCATAGCAGTGTTGGCCGAACGTTAATTAGAATTGGCCACTAACCATTACAAATTGAACCGTAAACTGTAACGGACGGTCACATTTTACGGTTCAATTTGTAATGGTTTAAGGTTCAATTTCTAATTAACGTTCAGCCAACACTGATGATAACACTGTTATACATATACTATGTATAAAATATTAATGTCACTAATCTTGCGCTATAATTTTGTAATTGTATAACATCTGTACAGACGGGATTTAAATCTATTTTACAGTACCTATGGCGCTACTTTACCGCACTAGTGCGAAAATTAGCATATTACGTTACTATGTCGAACATTTTAAGGGCCATATGTACTGTAAAACGTTGTACGATATATGTGCGAATAGGTAATGCACAACTCGTGTCGATTTAAAACACTCCCTTCGGTCGTGTTTTAATTTATCGCCACTCATTTCGAATTTCCTATTTTTCGCACTTGTATCGTAATGTACTATTACAGTATCTATGGTGCTACTTTACCGCACTAGTGCGAAAATTAGCATATTACGTTACTATGTCGAACATTTTAAGGGCCATATGTATGATATGTACTGTAAAACGTTGTACGATACATGTGTGAATAGGTAATTCGCAACTCGTTTCGATTTAAAACACTCCGAACGAAGGTGTTTTAATTTATCGCCACTCGTCACGAATTTCCTATTTTTCGCACTTGTATCGTAAATAACTATTACAGTACAATACATATGGTGCTATTTTGCCGCACTAGTGCAGGAATTAAGCACTTTCCGTGCCTATGTCAAAAATGTAAAGGGCCATAATGTACTGTAAAACGTTGTACAATACACATGCGAATAGGTAATTCGCAACTCGTGACAATTTAAATATGTTTTATATGATTTTTAAAGGGTCGGCAACGCGCATGTAACACCTCTGGAGTTGCAGGCGTCCATAGGCTACGATGACTGCTTACCATCAGGCGGGCCGTATGCTTGCTAGCCACCGTCACGGTATAAAAAATATACTTATATAATATATTTTATCATGACTTGTGGCGAATTTCCGACTTTCCGTACGTGTATCTTAAATAACGATTTAACGTGCCCTATTTCTTCTGTGCATGAAGTTATTATGATTTAAATTTTAAACCAAGAGGTTCATAATGGATGGGCTTCGCCTTTAATTACAAACGATATTAGCTGTCTGAAGTGCTTTAAGATATTGAATATTAAACAATGTTTACAGTACATATGGGGCTACTTTATAGCACTAGTGCGAGAAGTAGCATATTACGTTACTGTGTCGAACATTTAAAGGGCCATATGTACTGTAAAACGTTGTACGATACATGTGCGAATAGGTAATTCGCAACTCGTGTCGATTTAAAACACTCCCTTCGGTCGTGTTTTAATTTATCGCCACTCGTTTCGAATTTCCTATTTTTCGCACTTGTATCGTAATGTACTATTTTGTTGTTAAATAAAGATAGTACAATTTCAAATTTAATCTGTCGTGACACTAAAATACATACTGCGCAAACAACTTGAACTGATCCTCAGCATTAGTACTTAAAAATGGAAACCTAGGTGCTCTAGGAGTGACGAAAAATATTTAGTCTAGTTTCCGGCATACAAATAAACATTAACAACAACAAGAAATAAAAAATAAAAAGTAAAAGTTGAAGAATAGAAAACAGACAGATAAGGATGTAGGCTTTGGTATTTTATTTATCAGTTTATTCTGCTGAGCAAATATCTGAATTTCCCTATAAAACCCTGACGCAATATTACGGTCTAATGCTCCCCCATCACCTAAAACCACGCAATAGCCAGCCACATTTGATAATCGAAATAAAAATTCATATCAAAGGGGCGGGCGATCAGTCAAATTCAGGGAACAGGTGTGAAAAAGTACCCTGTTGTATAAGCAGACTAAATATAACTTTATTTCAATGAAATAGGGTACAAAATCCTGTAATGTAGGAGAGAAAAAAGTGGAAAAGGAATTTGTATGTTGTAATTTTTCATTTTGAAGTTATATTCTTGCTGATATTTCGTTGACAACGTCACTTCATAATTAATTTGCTACGTCAGCTTGTACACGTTCAGCATGGTTGCATTTTTATCGCTTGTCACTATGCCTGTCACTTTCGCACTTACATACTTGTTAGAAGGTGACAGGCATGATGACAGGCGTTAAAAATGCGACCATGTTACAGCCGTCGTAATAACATTTTTCCGGAATAAATCGCGTAAATATAAAAATATATGACAACTAGCTTCTACCCGCACCTTTGTCTTAGAGGAATGTTGATAATAATTGATAAAATCTAGGGCCTCCTTCCTCGGTCCTCAAACTCTCCATACCAAAGCAGTTTAAGAGGGAAGTAATACCACATGATCGTCCATAGAAAAAGAAAAAACGTGTATCCTCGTTAAAGTTTACATATACTAACAACTGCTAGAGCACAAAGGAGCAAAGTATACGGTACTTCAAAAAATTAGCTTCAACTCCTCAGGAAGACTGCTCCCGACATTTCAACTGGCATAAACCATTTGATGCAAATGTAAATAGTGCATTCCCGCCGTTTGTTTATTCACGAGACACAAATGACCCGGAGAAATGCATAATGTGTAGAACGGGCTGTTTCATTAAGACAATGGGTTCAAATTGCAGCGTTTAGACAATCTGTCGACGCAAGGATCAGGTTCTAGCGTCTGTATCATCATGTTCTCTCATCTTTCTCTCTCTCTTTACGACCTCATGTAGCTAGCTAGTCACCATTGAGTGTTGTTAAGGACAGTTTAACGTCCTAACTGTCCCATCTAAAAAAATGTTTAGGAATGAAATACGCGGAGAAACATCTTCTTGCTCCACCATCTTCTGCATCAAAATGTTATGACAACTTTTTTACTTTTCGTGCTGTTCGGTTGTGGAATGCTTTGTCATTATACATTGGACGTGCTTCCCATCGTATTTTCAAAAATCTTTTGAAAACTCATTACCTTTCGCTGCCTTAATTTGCATTTAATTATGATTGTATAATACATGTATGTATGTATTTATTCTATTAATATATGAATATGTATTATATTAAAGAACTATTGATTAATAATTTATTCAACATCAAATACAAGTAACTTAAAATACAACACGATACATTCGTTAAAATAATAATAAAAATACAAACAATAATATATTAAAGTATATTATTGTTTGTGTTTTCAGTTTGTTAGCTCTACCCGTTCAATGTTGTAAGTTCATAGTTTCCTGTTACCCAAAGGTTGTCTGGAAGAGATCGCTTCTTAGCCATAAGACCGGCTGTTCTTACCTAGTTTTTAACTGTATTTCATCTCCTGAATTTTTAACTGTATGGTGCATAATAAAGAATATTTAGGTACTTACTACTTATTGACCTTAACTGGCATTAAATCGTTTGGCCCACTTACCGCTACCGCTTTTGAAAGCAGCTCGATAAAGGGAATATAACATTTCAACAAGGTACTTACGACACTCAGCCGAAAGAGTCAACAATTTGGACCTTTAGAAAATTAGTAAACGTCCTCAGCCCATCGATGGCAGCTCTCAGAAGGTTAATTAATAAATATTAGAGTTGTGCAAACTTGCATAGGCTACTGTATAACCCCGTGGCCTTCTTGTGGCGGGCTCGGGGGGGGTCCGCTACACTGCAGGACGGAGGCCGAGGAGGAAGGCGCGTCGATCCATCTGGCGCGCCTAGCGTGAAGGGCCTTCGGGCATTCGCGAGGGAGCTGCTCGCGGGCGGCTGCCGCCGGTGGGGTCGCGGATGAGTACACAAGAGTTCCTGTAACCCCACCAATAAGGCGGCGAGGTGGCATATGGGGGGTTTTTAGTGGGTATACCGTGGGCCTCATTAGCCTAGACAGGAGTCCCACATAACCACTCGGGTCACCCCCCGCACCCGGATGGTATGCGGAATGCATTTTCCCCCCTAGAAAAAAAAAAAGGCTGCTGTATAACGTTAAAAACAGTGAACTCATGGTATTTCAATCCAAAAGTCGCAACTCGCAAGGTAACGTCTACGCCGCCTGTGCTTCTCAATCGTGTCCAGCTTGTAAGGGTTACAGAGTTCAAATACCTCGGTCATATGATTACTGAGGATTAGAAAGACGACAACAACGTAGAGAAGGAAAGGAGGTCGATGGCGGTCCGCTGCAACATGTTGGTTCGCAGGTTCGCACGATGTAGCATTGAGGTATAGATAACACTCTTCAAAACGTTTAATGACTGGTAATGTCTACAATAAAGTGGTTTTTTTATCATGTGTTTACCTGAATAAAAAACCCTTTGACCACCAAAGACGTCAACAGACGCGCTCTGCTACAGCACAGTATCGATCTTCGTGCATTTCGACAAGTTTCCCGATGACGCGCCATGCGTGGTAGGCTTGGCATTCAAAGATGTTACTTGAGCAAAATTAGCACTAAGATTATTTGAAAGATGGTCCACCGCTTGTGCCTTACAACGTGCCTAAGTAGACAGGCCGACAAAACAGAGGCATAGTTAATTCCAGGCCCGGAAATAACGGACATTAGTCACCGCGCCCAGGACGTATCTGTGACATAATTGTTGATCTTTCCACTGCTGTTATTGTACTGTCAGCTTACGTAATGTATGCATGCACCCTTGTAGATATATCAAGGAGTCATGCCTTTTCTCTGCGGCTGACTTTAACTCTAATTTACTACCTTTATATTTACTTATGTTAGATCAATTAGGCTTGTCAGAACCCTCATATTTCCCATATTTATCTATGCTGCTGAAACATGACACATCTGAAGAACAGGAAGTGAATGCAGTAGTGTGGTGCTTGAGACGAATGCTGGAAATATCCGGACCATGGTCACAATTCTTGAGGAGCTTGGAATTAAAGAGCGTTTGCTTTCCACAGTCTAAACTCGGATCCTCAACTTCTTTCGACACGTGTCTCGGCGAGACGGAACATCCATAGAACGTCTGGTTGAGCAATGAAGAGTGGGAGGTGACAGGGCTAGAGGAAGATCACCAATGAGATGGACCGACCAAATCATAGCCAGTTATCGGCCACAGTAAACGAATGCTCACGGAAAACAGCTCTACGGGAAGAATGGCGACGTGTCGATATAGAATGGCATTGCGCAACCATGAAAATGCAAATTAGGAGCGTGTGTTTCTGTGTAATTAGGTAAGTAAGTAAATAAGTAACGAAATATCTGAAAAAGTTTACCCACCAAAACCGTGACACTTACAAAACTGCAAGTCTTGCAGGCAAAAAAAAAGTTAATAAAATCGGATGTAGATATACTTACTTAACAAAGTGTACAATGTTAAAAAAATATTTAAAATATTTAGTTTTCATGTGATTAGCATAGAAATGTGATGTGTTTTAAATGCGAGCTTGAATCGTAATTATAAACCCCAGCTCGATAACTTTTACATAATTACTTGTATTACCATGTATGTATACCAACCAGTATTATTAATATATACAATTTACTATAATAATTTAAAATGATGCGCAGTGGGACTGGTCTGTTGCAGCGGCTATGGCACCCAAGTGAACGTCTTTTTGAATTCACGTAAGAAAAGTTGTATGATCATAAAAAAACTTCATGCCTTTACGATTATATATTTAACTTTTATTGCACAATATAAAAAAGGACAAATGGCGGACTGCCTGCCTTAAGGCATTATTAAGGCATTCTCTACCAGACAACCATTGGGCCAAACAGAAACTCACGAAACGATTGTGTTCTTCCATAATACAACTGGCATGTTGTTGCATCGCTTGCTGTGCACAAGTGTGTTCGTTTCATACAAACCAGTACAGATGTAGTGAATAATCATTTCCCATCGAATTTTCTCGGAATCCTGCGTATTTGTCATGCTACTTCAGTCAACCTCAGTGCTTTTTCTACTGAGTCTGACTCAAATAGCATGATACGTTCGTAAGTTTCCGTAAAAATACGATGGGAAAGGATTATTCACTACATCTGTATAGGTATATAGTTACGGAGCAAACATGACACAAATACGCACTAATGCTAAATTCTAACGTCCTTATTAACGAAATAAATGTATAGAATCAGGCTTTACTTTGCCGAAATCCATACTAATTAAAACAAAAAATATTACTTTGCTAATCCGCGAAAAAATAACGTGCTAGTCAATTAGTGCTAACCCGTTATACTTACTTGCGTATTTTTACATGCAATTAATGTTCCCACCCTCCCACCGCAAATATAAATACGCAAATAAATATAACAACCCACCACCAAAAGTACAAAACTCGACACGTGTTTCGCCTCTCTTCGAGATATCCTCAGGAGATGCTGGAAATGTTGACGGTCTGACGTTCGAATAACTGACAGGCCGATATCGTCCGGCGAACTGGTAATCAGTCCCTTTAGGATTCTAACTAAATTTGATATTTCGTAGCGTAAGTATTGAACAACCAACCAATTTAGCTATGCTAATAAATGGAACCATCGCGACATATGTCAAAATGACTGATTAGGACAAACAATTACTAGCTAATTAAATAAAGCCATTAGTAAAATGTCGTCAGAGCTGTAGTTGTGCCGTTTCCGTTTTGTATAGTAAGTGGAGAACGTTCCCGAGAAGGGCACAACTATCAGAGCCCCATTTCTCGAACGATATTAGACTAATATTATTAGTCCACAAACTATTTAAACATCACGGTTACACTCACGTGAGTTATTCGTTGCTATTGTCGACATGTTACGTGAGTGTAATGGGCAACACACTAATAATATTAGACTAATACCGTTCGAGAAATGGGCTCCAGGTGACAACCAAGATTCGCTGATTACTTTCCTACCACAAGTTCAAAGCCATAACTAAAACAAGATTGTTTGTTTGACACCTGAATCTGACGATATACAGGGGCCTATTTGTCGAACGATATTAGACTAACATTATTAGTCCACGAAATATTAAGTTGTATGGGTTACCATGGTAACACACTAATAATATTAGACTAATATTGTTCAATAAATAGGCCTCTGGTTTTACAGAACTCGGTAAGCTAAACTAACAGCAGCCTCGTACAGTTCAAAGTTCCCCGCATTCATTAAATCATGGTTATCTTCCGTCTCGTTATTCCCCAAATTCGTTGTTTCCGCGAATTTCCTTTGTTTTGCGAGTTGCACAATTTTATTAGCACCGTGCACTAACGGCTGCCGGACTTGGATGTTTTCATTCGCCTTTTAAACCATAGACGTTTGTGTCAATATTCTTTTCACATCACCTTTTCGGAAAACGGATATTTTTTCCCTGATAGGCGGGATCAAAGGGGCACTATTCTGTTCCAGGACATTTTAATGTCAGTATAAAATATTAACACAACGAAGTATGAAAATAGTATGCACATAATCAATTGCACTTTCTTTATATTCGATTACGTGCGTACTATATTTCGATTTAGCTTAGGTAGTAGGTATTTTGAAACAATAATTTCCTCAGTCCTCATAGGTGATGTGACAATCAGTATGCGTCAGATAGGAGCAAAATTATTGCCACGTAGCAGGGATCGGAACCGATTTTTTGCAAAAACTTCGAAATATTTTATATTTCGGTTTATTTTATACTCCAAATGTAGGACTCAGTTGTGTTTTCAGATAACGACTTCGTATTATTCGATTGCCTAATTAGAAATGAAGTAATTAACAAAGAACGAAAAAATACCGTTTTCGTTCCCATACAAAAAATACCGGTTTCCGATCCATGCCACGTAGGACGCTAACACTTAAATCCGGTAAGGATATTATTTTTCTTCGTTCAGAATTCAATATACGCCCACGCCGTAAATATATAATTTTACTCTCTTGTGACAAAATCTACTATTACATCAGTACCAAAGATCTAGTACTAAATTATCACTATTCCATACAAACGTAGTCCCCATTTTCCTCTCTGGGTATTAAAGTATTTTTTCAAACCTTACCCAAAGTGTTCTCAATACAATTTTTCGAGATTTTGTGTTATAAGTTTATAAATTGTATGGATATGACATTTCTGTCACACCGCCCGATGTGTTGAAAGAATAGTAGGTCTCATCTCTTTTATAATTACCTACAGTTATAGTCGAAAGTCGGCTGTAGTATAATAAAAGGCATTTTTAAAAGAGGCTCGATAAAGTCGGGCCTTTACGTGCCAGGAACATTCCGTTCGGTAGGTAAAGCGCGGGCGAATTGATTCGTTGCATAAACCGCCGTAACGTGACCTCGGGATTGTAAAACGCCTTTCACATCATTGATTACATTGCCGATCTGACTTCATAGCCAAGATGACAATTACACATCGACAAAAAAGTCAAACGAAAAGTAAATACGTCTTTTGTTAAAAATATCCTTTTTGGTACCTACAAGCTTTTATCGCTAAATTTTATGTACTTTTCTTTTAATGTAAAGTTTCAGCTCAATGTAGCTTGCAAGATAAATAAATAAAATAAATAATAAAATTTTATGATATAGGAGGAAAACAAACAGATGAATCGACTGGTGGTAAGGGATTACCATTGCCCATAGACACCTGCAATATCAGAGAGATTTAAGGAGCGATTCCGGCCTTTAAGATGGGAGTAGGCTCTCTTCTTGAAGGTTTGAATGTATCGGTATCGGTCCGGAAATACTGCAGGCAACAGTTGATTCCACAGTTTAGGCAGGAAGTTTCTGGAGAAACGCACAGTTGAGGACTGCCAACCATCTAAGTGGTGAAGATGGAAATGTTGTCGCTTAGAGCGGTGATAGAAAGAAGCAGCAGTGATTAATCCAAACAATTCCTTGGAGCACTCCCCGTTATACATGCGATAGAAAATGCAGAGCGAGGCTACTTCTCTATGCGGCGCCAAGGAGTCAAGCCAATCTGAAATACAGTGGCAGCCGACAATTCGAGTCACTCTTCATTGGATGCAGTCCAGAGGGAGAAGCTGGTACTAGGGTACGCCTGTCCACAGATTAGAACAGTATTCCATGTGTGGGCGTTTGTCCGAGACAACTAATGAAATGCCACTACTAGCTGGATCAATCAATAAAAGTAAATTTGTGAATTAAACAACTTGTATACTCTTTAGCTCAGCATTGGATTCACCAATGTTCGTCAAGCTATTTGGAATGAAACCCAGAGCTGCTGAAATTATGCCATTACAGTTAAAGTTCATTGTTATGCGCCATATTTGCTGATTTTTTTAATTTATCCTGTTACAGTCCAATTGGGTACTTGACTCATGTTGAATATTATAACAAATTTTTTTAAATGGATAGAAAATGAGCCATCTATTATAAAAAAGTGGAATTAAAAAAAATATATTGAGACTATAAAAAATACAAGGCTCCGAAATCTCAAAAAAAAACAATTTTTGTCTTTCAAAAATAGATAAGAAAATGGCACCATTCGATTCCTTACATTTTATTGAAAAATAAATTGTATCACAACCATACCCATAAACGCAACGCAATATTTCAGGGTCAAAATGGCAATTTCCTTGATCTTCCATGCATTTAGGACAGACTTATATGATGTGACGTCACATCACTTTATCATTTTGTTAGAGGCGTTTCAATCGTCGAGTGCGAGCGTCAGACTTTAACTCTCATTTCTGATCTTTGTGTTGCTTAAATGCCATGAGTCATATATAGACATTTGATCCTCAGGAAAATCAAGATCGTTTGACATTATTTACAAAAAACAGTCAAGTAGCCACCGATATCAAAATGACTTCTAACTGATTAAACTGTGCGGCTACCACCAGTTCGGTAGGTACTGACATAAACGCTATCGAGAACGTAACTTACTTCCTATGTATCTCGCCCGTACTCGCATATAAGTGTGAAACCTTCCAATTGGCAAATCCTTCGTAATGATAATAATACAAAGGTTATCAGAAAGAGATCGCTTTTTAGCGATAAGATCGGCTGTTGTCTGCCTCTACATGTAATTAATTGTTTATTTTCTTGTATCTTTTAACTGAGGTGTGCCAATAAAGGGTATTATATCTATGTATCTATCTACACTTTGGTACAAAATCATTTATTTTATTCACTTCAATATCCAACAATACTTTTTTAAAGTCAACTGTACAAGTCTAAAGCTAGGCACGAACTGTCCATTCAATGTCCGAGCAACTGGATCATCGCATTTTATAACTTCAGGTAGCACTCCCAACTGGTTCTACCTGATCCTCAATACGTCACTATAAGTCACTAAGTGGAACAATAATCATTTATTGGAATAGGAGGTAGGCGAGTTGTTAAAAGTGCGAGCGAGATGTGTATATGTCAGTTTTGACACAGTCAGTTATTCATGGTATGGGTACTGATGTCATTCAGTTGAAAGACCCACTGATTACCAGTTCGCCGGACGATATCGCCCTGTCAGTTATTCGCGATTGTCAGCTTTTGCGAATAACTTATCAGTTATTCGCAAAAGCTGACAATCAAGCCTATCGGCCGATATCGTCCGGCCAACTGGTAATCAGTGGACCCCTTTATCGTGCATTTCGCTCGTAATTATCTCAAAATTCACAAGAATTGGTTGAAAAATGCGACCTGTAGACAAGAACATCCGAACATGCGAAAGAATTATCGCCCAAAGACCAAAGACTTTAGCGTACGCTCGGTCAGTTAATAAATACAAAGATACAATTTACCAAATGAATTTAGTTATTAAATGCTGTTACGGTCGTTATCGTGAGAAACCATTATTTTTGATTTACAGCTTATTGTATTGTTCACTTTGTGAGATCTCATTTATTCTTCAATAATTAATTATATTTATACAGCTTGTTTAATCGTGACGTTATTGCTGGAAGACAGTTGTTTTACAAAAGTAACGTTAGGCTTTGAACACACGGAACAGTGCAATTTTCTGAGGCAGAAGCTTAACGATCATTACCAAGCAAAATGAGTTTCGTTCATTGACATTTTTTCCTTATCCAGTAGAACAAAAACTTTGTACTCGTAACTACCTAGTGGGTATAGTTATTTCGTGTATTTACCTTTGGGCCTTAAAATTGGGTAGCACTACTCTAATCCTCTAACACTCACACATCTGAACCCCTAGTGTATTACCCCTAATTTATTCGATAGCGTGACGTGACGTACGAGCTTTCGTTAAGTCTCATTTTGTATCGGATTTAGAAACAGGCGCGCCAAGCAGGACGTTTTGGAAACTCAAAATCCCAATATAAAACGAGACTTAACGCAAATGCGTACGTCACGTTTCGCTATCGAATAAATGTACACTATGGGTACTGAGCTGTGAACATTGTGGAATGAACTGTATCCCGTCTATACGACCTTCAAATCTTAAGAAAAGAGCGATTCTTCATATTTTCATCGGGCGATTCGCCTTCTAGATTGCCTCCTATATATAGAAAAAATCACTCCAGCTTCTCCACGAGTCCCTGTAATGGCTGTTCTCAAATAATCGAATTTAAATTGCCATGAGTCATACTGGAAATACGGATTAACCAGCGTATTTTTCGTATTCGCGTCGAGAGCCTAGATCTCTATTTCCAACCCGTCACTGTGCCTACCTACAACGACAGTACAAGACTAGGTACCCCCAACCGGTTATCTTATCGCGGTGTGTTCCCAACTGTTCCCATTGTCCCCGCCGGGCACGATGCGAACAGGTTTTTCATATAAATCGTTCCCATGTCCCCTATTCATGTATGGCGGCGGTCAAGTGGGGCAAGGACTCATCGCACGCCCAGTACGCTGCATGGCGAGCGGCAGTACGCGAAGCGCGGCTATCGTGACCGCTACTTCTGCACTTTTGAAAATGGAGACCTGGGCTCTCCAAAATATGTCGCGCAAGTGATTACAAATACGTGAGTGAAACCGTATAATTAGCTTAATGATGATGTAATCCTGTTATCCCTCATTCGGGACATAGTGCTCGCAGGTTTTTCCATTTGTCGCGATCCTGAGCGGCTACTTCCAGCCCTTTCCAGCCGAGTCCAGTTGAGCCAGCCTCCTTATCAACTGATCGCCTACATAAGGTACGAGGCCGTCCCCACCGTCTACTGCCAGTCGATTGCTAGCAGAGACCAAGTGGTCAGATGGTTGTACGGACTACGGAACGTGTATCCGATCCAACGCCAACGATTCATTCAAGGATTTCCTGGCCTATGGGTTTCTGGTCAGTCTTGCATAATTAGCTTAGTTTTCCCAAATAATATAGTAGGTTAGGTAGTTGTGGCAGCGGATTTTTTGCGCGGACATGTGTGGAATTACCTATGACCTTGGATATCACGTATATGCAACATCTCTTTCTTCAAGGTGACTCACTGGAATGCAGCTCTACATTAAATCCCCAGGGGCTAATTCGAACGTACACTGACATCGGAATGATATTTGAAACATTTTAATAAATAAAATAAAAAAAGTATTTTTTTTATTTATACCAAATTATAAATTGGGCCAAAATACTTTTTAATTCCTTATAGAAATCGTGTACAAGTTTTGTTTAAAGGAAAAAAAGATTTAATGAAAGATTAAATTTTATTACTTTTTTTATATTCATTCAGAATATTTATAATATTTATAATGTTTTCTATAATAGTCTATCATCGCTGCAGCAAAGTTATCACGATAACTTTACTCAAACCATATATTTTATTAGAAAAAAAAATGGTTAGTTGTAAACAACAAGAAACTTGTGGAGTTCAAGTATTTTAATTAAATATTACTGTATTTTGTTACATTTTATTAATTATGCTAATAAATCGTTGGGGCATAGTGGTAACGCAGTAGTAATAATACTGTATAAAGTGTAATTTATTATTATGAAATAAACTCAACTGTAACATGTACTGACATGATCTATTATTCTAGAAATATTATTTCAATTGAAATTTTAATTCTAGACATGCATTTAATTTTTTATTATTTTCAATTATGTGATGATAATAATTTATTTTCTGATAATGACATGTAATATTTTAAGAAAATTGTAAATATATGAGTATGAGTATTGTGTGTCTCGTCCGCGCCAATACATGTACGGACAGGTACGAGTGAAATGTACGATAACTAAATATGATTCAAATATAATTCAGATGTCAGTGTACGTTCGAATTGGCCTGCCAGTCTTTTTTACTTTTTTAAGCTTTTCTACGTGTGTGTGTACTGCGCTTTATGTACACTATAGTTCGTGTTGATCACGATGACGCGCAGATTTGTCAAATCTAGCCTTTAATGAAATGGCAATACGAGACAATGCATGCGTCTTCGTGAATGACACGAACTATATAAAGTAGACGCAGCTTGAAATGCGTCACTTTTGTTCGAGATCTGGTGAATTATAGTCGATAAAATGCTCAAGTTGTGCGTTTTAATTTTAATGTCCACGGTGGCATATGTATATTCTGCTGTGGCGATATACCGTTATCAGCCTAAACCAGCGGAGTTGGGTGAGTAAAGCTATTTGTGACCGCGGCCGGCAAGACGTCCTACTTTGTCACAAGGATCGGAAACCGGTATTTTTTCTATGGGAACGAAAACGGTATTTTTTCGTTCTTTGTTTCATTTCTAACTGGGCAATCTAATAATACGAAGTCGTTATCTAAAAACACAACCGAGTCCTATATTTGGAGTATAAAATAAACCGAAATATATGTTTATTTCAATGTTTTTCCAAAAAACCGGTTCCGATCCCTGCTTTGTCAACATTAAAAAAAAAAGAGTACTTTATATGTGCAAATATGACCGCGTCCGGCAAAACTTCCCACTTTGTCGCTTGCCATAAGGACGTCGACGTCCTTAAGGCAAACGGCAAAGTGGGAGGGAACACTTACACATACAAATGCAGTCCTCATTTTCCTCTCTGAATATTAACGAAATGAAATATATTTTTACGATTTTATGTTGACCAATGGCTTCGTTTGATTTTATGTTTAAACGAATATATAAAGTAAAGCTAATTTTGTATCAATAATATACAATAATTTAATTCAATAATATACAATAAAAGTAATTGAAATTCAAAAATTTATTCTGCAAGTAGACCTCAAAGGCTCTTTTCAAGTCAACACAATATTTATAGTAACATCATATCCTTCATTCTCGATAGATCCAGTCCATAGATCCAAAATGGATCTAGTGAGAAATGTTTTTCTTGACATGAAAAATACATAAAAACATTTATAAATACAACAGCCGATTTACCACGTTGAGACGATTATAAATAAATAAATATTATAGGACAATATTACACAAATTGACTAAGTCCCACAGTAAGCTCAACAAGGCTTGTGTTGAGGGTACTTAGACAACGATATATATAATATATAAATATTTATAAATACTTAAATACATAGAAAACACCCATGACTAAGGAACAAATATCCATGCTCATCACACGAATAAATGCCCTTACCAGGATTTGAACCCGGGACCATCGGCCTCATAGGCAGGGTCACTACCCACGAGGCCAGACCGGTCGTCAAATTATGTTTGCGTATAACATATTGCATATAAGACATTGTATACATTGAGATATTCTTTAAAATCTAGCTTCAATGATGCACTGTCCGATTCAGCAAAAAAATTAGTATGCCTAAGTATAGGCATCTTATTAACTTCGGCTGCAATGCTGAGGTCGAAGGAGGGCATAGGAACGCAACATAATTAAGTGTGAGCTCATTCGAATCCTTAAATACCTAGGTATCTAGTTAATGTAGCACTCGATTCGAATATGGCTTTCCCATAGAAAACGTCGACATCTGACCAGCCAAATTGTATGAAAAAACCAAATTATTATTTGTGATTTCGGGGTTGGTCCCATAGTAAAAGTAGCTTGATTTCGCGAGTAGAATCGAGCCCTGCATTTAAAGCCAATAGTGGGAGATATACTTTATTTTATTTATTTAGTCGTAAGAGCGCTGGTGGCCTAGCGGTAAGAGCGTGCGACTTGCAATCCGGAGGTCGCGGGTTCAAACCCCGGCTCGTACCAATGAGTTTTTCGGAATTTATGTACGAAATATCATTTGATATTTACCAGTCGCTTTTCGGTGAAGGAAAACATCGTGAGGAAACCGGACTAATCCCAACAAGGCCTAGTTTATCCTCTGGGTTGGAAGGTCAGATGGCAGTCGCTTTCGTAAAAACTAGTTTCTACGCCACATCTTGGGATTAGTTGTCAAGCGGACGCCAGGCTCCCATGAGCCGTGGCAAAATGCCGGGACAACGCGAGGAAGAAGAAGAAGAAGTCGTATGGCACAAGTAAATAGATAACATATAGGCAATCAATTAGAATTTAAAAATTACAACATAATAAGGTCAAATGTCAACATTCAGTGTTCTTCTCATTTCATTCATGTTCATTCTGAACAAATGTTCAGCCATGCAGCTGCATGGGTTGTGAGATATAGGGCTTCCGGTGGTCCAGAGTATGAATGCAGAGGACAGCGCTGGATAATGTGTTCCATGGTTTGGGTCTCTTCACCACATTCACACAATGCTGAGTCCTTCCATCCCCACCTGTGCAAAAAGTAGTTGCTTCGGCCGTGTCCCGTTCTCAGTCTGTTCTGAGATATACTGTATTATAGATACAAATTTTGCTTTAGGTACTTTATATATTCGTGTTTAATGATTGCATTTTACCTTTAGCCTTTAGTGCATATATAATATATGTATACCTAAATAGCGTTGTCTAAATGTAAGCAGTTGTTACTTTTATGGTACTAAATAAAGTTTATTTTATTTATTATTTATATTTTTTATTTTGATGTTTTTTTACAGCGGATCAAGAGGGATGTTACATAAAAGATTTAAACATGGTGTTGCCATATAACGAACCATATTATCCAAAAGGCGAAAAATCTTGTCAACAATATATATGTCAAACCAATAATGAAACAAAATTAAATTCGTAAGTTTATTCATTTTATTATTTCGTTCAACATTTTTATTTACTTCTTTCCTTGTTTGTTTATTTTGTTGTTTGTTGTTGTTCCTGTTATTATTGTTGTTGTTGTGTTGTTGTTGTATGAATATTTTATATATATATTACGCTACAGTGTTGGCCGAACGTTAATTGCAATTGACCGTTAACCATTACAAATTGAACCGTAAACCGTAACGGACGGTTACAGTTTACGGTTCAATTTGGAATGGTTAATGTTCAATTGCATTAACGTTTCGGCCAACACTGTTACGGGACAATCTCCTGAGTAAGGATTTAAATGGGAGCGTAAGGCAACGATATACATTACATGTACATTATAGTTTTAGATAAATAAATACTGAGGTATTTGAGAAGCTCAGCAACAAAATGTTGCCTGAAATACAGACCAGGATTCGAGCCCGGCACTAGGCCTACGTATGCATGGTCACTAATATACTATTTCCAACAGAAAAATACTATACAGTCTCTATTTTTTATTATAACCGCAAACGTAAACTAGACGTAGGTTTTAGTGCTATAAATCGATTCTGTTTTTTTTTTTTTATTTAGTCTCAACTACCATAGCATAATTAATTTTTGTTTTTTTTTCGAGTGGCAATGTTTTTCGTAAATTATAGGCATTAAACTTGTGACACTTGACGTCGCCTTTTTAAATGCGACGTTTTGAACAAAGTAGTGATACGTTGCTTGCTGAAATTTTTTATATGGAAAAATAAAAGTCGTCTGTTTTTATAAAACCTATGAAAGTGTGTTCATTAAAGGCTAAACTAACTAAAAACTCAATTTACAGATGTGGCGCAATAGCATTACAAGTTAATTGTCACTTAGAATATGACTACACTCTCGACTACCCTAAATGTTGCGGAACACCTGTGTGTGACCCGACTACGACTACGGAACAACCGACTACCGAACCACCAACCACAGAAACATCCGAAACAGAAGGGACATCCGTAACTGACACTAAAGAAACACCGAAGGGTCCTACACCACCAAAAACACCAACGGCACCTCAGGAACCGATATCACCTGAAAGCCCAAAGGCTCCAGAAAGTCCAAAAACTCCTAGAACGAAAATACCAAAAGTGCCTCACTGGAAAAACTAGGACCTAAGAATCCAGAAGTGGCAGAACCATTTGAAGATAAAAAAATTAAATTGTCTGTAGAAAAATGCGAATCTTAAAACCATATTATTATATGCAATAGTTAACCATGAATACTATGTATAGACAGAATATATTGTTTGCTTGTTTTTCTATTTACATAAATCCGATTTTGTTCTTTTCTTATCTTAAATTTATCTTTCCTGTTGGTTCGTTCATTAGGGTTCCGTTGTCAACTAGGAACCAGTACCTATAGTTTCGTCATGTCCGTCTGTCCGTCTGTCCGAGGCTTTGCTCCGTGATCGTAAGTGCTGGAAGCCTGAAATTTGGCATGGATATATAAATCAATATCCGAAAAAGTCGTAAAATAATAATCTAAACAATTTTTTTAGGGTACCTCCCATACAAAATCTTTTTTTTTTCGCTTTATCTCAATAGTGTGGGACATCGTTGGATAGGTCTTTCAAAATAAATACGGATCTCTAACAATAATTTTTCGACAAAGTAATTATTTTCGGAAATAATCGCTCCGAAAAAAAAATGTGTCCCCCCTTCTAACTTTTGAACCATGGGTTCAAAAAATATGAAAAATATCATGAAAGTAAAGATTACTAAAGACGTTAAATGAAAACTATAGCAAATATTATCGGTCCAGCCGTTTCGGGGTTATTGCAAAAAAGTCTTCTCTTCGTAGTAAAAAGTTAAACCGCTGCGAAGCTCGAAGGTACTTCCTTGTGCTTGTAATGTACAATGATGCTTACTATTCAGATAAGATAAAGATAAAGATAGTTTATTATTCAAGTAGGCATATTACAATGCGCTTATGAACGTCAAATAAAACTACACCGGCTCTAACCCTACACTTCTGACCCAAGAAGATTTTTAAATCCCCCCTCAATTGGAGGAGGGTATCCCAATATGGACCGGCAAGAACCTCGGCGGGACACATCTTTTCAAAACATTTCTTACTAATAGCCCCCGTTTATAATAATTTAGCTTTCATTTCAGAGGGAGCTAACCTAAAATCATAGGTTTACCGTCCCCCATCTTAACCTAGTATATTTTTAAGGTGTAGATATGTCGAGATGTTGCAAGGTGCTTCAGTTGTTACAAATTCATTTCGGGTCAATTCAAAGATGCTAGTTGTACCATCGCTTAACTATTCATCTTATCACAGGTATAAGCTCCAACTATGGACAGTTAGGAGGGAAAAACCTACTACCTATACCACGTAATAAGAGGAAACTTTTTCCACTTCTAAATATTTTCCATTGTCCTTGTTTTTTTTAAGTATTTTATTGAGACAATTAAAACGAGGTTTATAGTTAATAAAAAAATACAGTTATTTCATTAGATTCAAAAATCTATACTTCCCTCTTAAGAATATTACGAATTTAGCATATCGCTTTAAACCAGTCAGGATAGCTCTTGGAAATATCATATATCAAATAAACACTGATATTCTAGTTATATCGTGTAATCATTTTAGATACATTATTTGTTTCTACAATTTACACGCCCTATTGATATTAAGGAAATTGTTGTTTGACCGTGCGCTGAGGGGTGGATATTTAGGTCTTACTGAATAAATTTTACTATGGGCCCAACCCTGAAATCGCAAAACAAATCAGCCATCTCATACGTTTTGGTGAATCACTTTTTCTATGGAAAAGCTGTTTTTTTTTTCGCGATTTCGAGGTTGAGTATGACTTACATAAGTTACATATTCAGTTCAGTACCCCTAGTGTAAATATTTTCGACAGCGAAACGTGACGTACGCGTTTGCGTTAAGTGTCATTTTGTATGAGATTTTTCGCTTTTCGCTATCGACTAAATTTATACTAGGGGTACAGATCCGGAACACGCACAGCACGCTCAGTGAAAGTGAGAGAATACGAACCTACGGGGCCTAAAGGCGGCAACCTTATTACAAAAAGTTCTAATTCTAATCTAAATCGATTTTTGTTTTAAATTAGTAGGTAGTGCAAGTAGGGCGACACTCCTCCTTTCGGCTTTTCTCGGCTCCGTTCGGCTCAGCATTGCTCCGAACAATTATTAGGGTTGGAACAACTTGACATCCCTATACGTGCACGACCATAGATAAGATAATGACTTGTATTTTGACAACCCTAAATTGCCAAAAGGGATAGTGCCAGCGTAATTCGTCCCTGAATCGCTGTCGAACTTCGGTTTTGTAGGAAGTGGCATTTCTATACGGTAGTACTATTATTTATTCTGTGCCATCGATCGCTTAGATTGAGTTTAAGGGCCACCCCACACTAGCGTCTTTTGAGTGTCGGCGTCTAGGCAGCGCTATGGAAAATGGCGTCGCAGGGCAGTTGCACCAACGTTGCGTTGAGCAGCAGCCATACCGTTGATTAGACGCCGACGCTCGGGATACGCTAGTGAGAGGTGGCTCTAAGTTCTATGTTTATGCCTCAGTGGTTCCTGGAGCTTCAGAGGTTGCAGAATCGTCGCAGGTTGCCACAGTTGAACGCGGCGTAGTTGTATCGCAGACAGCCTTGCCACAGCAGTCAGGATAATGTTTAGAGCGGTCTTCAACTATGCGACAACCAGGCAATACTGCTAAGACGCCACACCTACGATAAAAAATAAATTATAAGATGTTACTACAATACTAGAGGTAAAACCACAATGGGATCGGCAGCGTAACGTAGCACTGCCCGCCTCCTATATAAAATAATGACAGATACATGCTTAGATCCTTAAGTTGTTATTTGTTTTTTCATCCCTCGTTCTAATCCGAAAATCCGAGCAAACGAACTCTCGCAACTCTCAAGATTCCATTAAATTAATAAATAAATAATTTGGTTTCGTTCATTAGGGTTTCGTAGCCCACTACCCTTATAGTTTCGCCATGTCCGTCTGTCAGTCAGTCCGAGGCTTTGCTAGAGTGCTAGAAACCTGACATTCGGTATAAATATATAAAAAAATCAATCCGAAAAAATCGTAAAAAAAAATTAAAACAAGAAAAAAATAGGTACTTCTTCCCTCTAACTTTTGATCCATGGGTCCGAAAAATATGAAAAAATCATGAAAATAAAGATTACTAAAGACTTTCCTTATTCCTCCGTCCCCATTTCACCATCGGACTACCAGACAATCGGCATTTCGGCATCGCTTCATAATAGGTATTCCACAAATACGCACGAAGCGTTTCGCTTCAACATTCCTTATGCGAACTGCCAAGGAGTAGAATGCCTTGCCCGAGTCTGTGTTTCCGTATGAGTACAATCTGAATCTCTTCAAGGCTAGAGTAAATAGGTATCTCATAGGTAAGCGTGCTCCACCGTAGACCGCATCATCACTTACCATCAGGTGTGATCGTGGTCAAACGCCTGCCTATTCTCCATAAAAAAAAAAAAAAAACTTTCAATGAAATCTATAGCAAATATTATAATCGGTCCAGCCGTTTATGAGTTATTTAAAAAAGTCTTCTCTTCTTAGATTCCTCTCCTAATTAACTCTCAAGATTCCATTGAGAGTTGCGATGGTTTAAAGGCAAGAGGGTCAAACAAACTTTGCTCCCAAGTGAAACACAAAAAATTCGCCACCATCGCGAGGAAACTATTTACTGTAAAACATTACTAAATCAAATTCAAATGAACGTTATTGAATATTCATCATTCAAAATCATCACTTAAAAATCAATTCACAGAATTCTACATTTCTTCAACCAAAAACGTCACTTTTGACATTGACATATCCGATCCATTTCGTATCTAGGTCTAATTGACGTATCTTAAAGTTCGAAGCGGGCCGACAAATATAAGTTGACAATAATATTATTGCGCATGTTTTTAATATATTATCCTTTGTTTATTATTATATTATGTTTTCCTGCTATACCATCTCACTCACAAGGTACCTGACATGTCAGATCGTGACCTGTTTTACCTTGCTGATCTTACCACTATCCTTCTAAACTGGTAGGTACTATTTGGTATATGTGGTATAATAGTAGTTAGTATTATTAATCGTACGGTATATATTTGTTAATTTTTAGCGACACTAGCTGATTACCGATTGCTGGTAAGGTTGCCAGAGCTCAACGAGGGTGCGGAGTGTCGGCAACGAGCGCGTAACGCCTCTAAAGTTGCAGACGTCCATAGGCTACGGGGACTGCTTACCATGCTGGCCGTATGCTTGTTTGCCACCGACGTAGGTAGTATAAAAAAACTAGACTGAGCTCACTTAGCTCTGCACCTTTTTCCCTGCTGATTGTTTTTTCGGAGTTATTTTGCATCTCATAATAAAACAAATAAAATTAAATCAAGTAAGGACAATTTTTGTAAATTCACTTTATTGCACTAGCATTTTTCATTTTCCGCACTAAGTATACGCGTATTTTAATGCAGTCCAAATTTTAGATAAAAATTTAACTACTCATAAAGTTCATGATTTGACGACCGGTTTGGCCTAGTGGGTAGTGACCCTGCCTACGAAGCTGATTGTCCCGGGTTCAAATCCTGGTAAGGGCATTTATTCGTGTGATGAGCATGGATATTTGTTCCTGATTCATGGGTGTTTTCTATGTATTTAAGTATTTATAAATATTTATATATTATATATATCATTGTCTAAGTACCCTCAACACAAGCCTTATTGAGTTTACTGTGGGACTTAGTCAATTTGTGTAATAATGTCCTATAATATTTATTTATTATTATTATTTATGATTATTTTGGCTTAAATAGTAATACGTCTTTTAAAATCTGAATAAGTGAAGATACTCACGAATACCAAAACGTTTGATTGTTTCGCTGACAATTGAACACCTCGCATTTATCCTCTGGATAATAAGGTTTCTCGTACGGTATCACTAGGTCCAACTCGCTTAAATAGCACCCGACCTGGCAAGCTGCAAACATATTATCCAGAAACAAATAGGAATAAGTTTTAATTATATTTTTATTAGATTTTTGGTACAAGCTTTTATCGCAGATTGTACTTTTCTTTCAACAGGCAACTAGTACTCGTCGAAACAATTGTAAAAAAATACCCAGATTATGCTGTTCTATCACAGAGTTCCTATGGCCAATCTCCATCATCAGATCACCTCGATGGTGCCACAACTTTGGATTGCCACCCGACTTACATACGTTTGCAAATTTTCAGCTCAATCGAAAATCGGGAAGTGAGTCTTTAGCTTCCAAAATTTGATACTATACTAACAGGGCAAGTTAAATAAAAACTTGTAAAAATAAAGAATCAAAAGGCAACCGATTGCAGGCTCACGAACATGTCAGGCATTTGAATAACAGGTTCAGTAGATTTGGATCAGAAATGGATCTGATCTGTCTGTGTTAAAAGTGACTGACATTTCTTCAACCTCACTTTTGACACTAACAGATCAGATTCATATGTAATCCTAATCTAATTTTTAACCTATTATCAAAATCAAAATACGCATATGAGTCAACCATGTTTGATCTTGATCGATAAAAAAAGCGGTGAAATAAATGTAAAACTAGCCTCACCATATTTAGGCGGTTTTGGTTCATATGGATATACCCTTGCAGCAGCTAAAACGTATGTCACAGTACATGTCAAAATCACTAAGATACTTGGCTGAAGCATTTTATATTGGTATTTTATTAAAATTGAATAGTAGCTTGTCCGCCTCAGAGTCGATGAAATGTGCCGCAATAAAAATTAATATGCAAGACTTCATGTTTTATAGCACGAACACAATAAACACGTTTTAACACTATTTAAACGTTTAACAATGAATTTAAACATTTTAAACGTCATATGTTTTTCACTTGTGATAACGCAATTTGTTGTTGTTGTCCTAAGGCACCCCAGAGGTGCAGAGGGCCTTCACAAGCTCGCGCCGCACCTTCCTATCTTTAGAGAGCTTTCTGGCATCGCTCCACTTCATCCTGATTGCTCATACCTCACTCTCTACGGACCGTCTCCAGGAGTGTAAAGGACGCCCGGAGGCACGACTTCCGTTTGGCAGTTGTCTGCCAAAGAGGGAAGTAAACGCAAGTATTTATCTATAACTTGAGGAGCCGCAGCAAGCTCGGCTGAATGTCACCTTCACATTCAAAGGGAGTTTCGTACTCGTTTTAAAACTACGTGTTGAACTGTAATGAAACTTTGCACATACAATAACAGGAGGTATATCTATGCCTGTAATTAGTTAATATAGCTCCAGCTTATAAAACAAACGAAATAGAGAAAAAACAAGTTTTGTATGAAAAACTTAAATTCGCTGTATTTTTGTAGCTATATTATCTGAAGATACATAAATTAATAACAGACATAGATATACCTTATCCTATTATAAGTACAAAGTTTCAGAACAATATAACAATCTAGCTTGTCGTTTTAAAATGAGAGCGTAACTACGTCTGTATGGAGAACCGAGCTTGCTGGGGACTCTTAATACGTACCGACTTTATTTATTAAAGGGAATTAAAGAAAAACTTCAGCTTCATTATGTTATTATACAGGTAAATGAGGTACTTAAATATAAAACACTAGTGAAACATTGTTATCTACAGACTTCCTTAAATTTTATTATCAATGGACCATATAAATAATTTTTTTGTCATATTAAAGCGACCTAAGTTTGTTGAAAACTTTACCAACAATGTAGATGGTAAAACAAATGAATACTGATTACTGATTTCTACAAATTCATCGTAATTAAATCTACATACGTTGGCCAACTGAAATGTTTACTCATTTTCTGCTTATTCATAGTACATATTTATTTTTACATTTCGAAACAAGAGAGTAAAAAAAAATCTGTTACAATTTTGATTTTCTTTCTTACTTATACAACCTGACCACCTAAATTCGAATTTTCCTCAGCAATTAGAATCTCATTAACCTGTCCTACAGTCACTACACTGACTTCAGTTGCTACTCTCTCAACCAGTGACTCAAACCCAGGTGGCCCAGTTCTGCCTTCTTCACTGGATTCTTCTGGTGATTTCGTTCCTTCTTCACTGGATTCTTCCAACACTGGCTTAGTGTTGTTTTCTTCTTCAGTTAAATACTCTGGTGGAATGGTCCCGCACATCTCAGTAGGACAGCAATCAGGATAGTTTGCCGCTTCATTGCTGACGAGTGCACATCTTTTGTCTACTACCACTACGCCGCATCTGCAATTAATTTTTTGAAATTGGTATATAATGCCGGGACAAGGCTAGGAATCTTCCTAGCCTTGATGATGATGATGTAGATGAACTTGAAAAACGTGGTGGTGTGGAGTAGGTGATAAAAGTGGAAAGTCCTCATTTTCTTCCCTGGATGTTGACATTGTTGAATATATTTTTACTTCACTTATATAATAACCACAGCTTTGCCCCTTTGTTCGACTTTTTTTCAATTTATAATTATAATAAGAGTTAGAAGCAAACACAAATTCCTTGCATTTTTTTAAAGATCCCAACTAATTCTTATATGAGTATTTAACAAATAAAAAATAAGCCAGTGTTGGCCAGAACGTTAATGCAATTAACAATAACCATTACAAATTGAACCGTAAACTGTAACCGTCCGTTATGGTTTACGGTTCAATCTGTAATGGTTAATGATCAATTGCAATTAACCTTCGGCCAACACTGGCCATCGCTATGGTTAATGCTCATCAAATTGTGTAACCTTTATATACTCAAAGGAATGAAAGCTACGTTTGTGTGGAGAAGTGGTTGTGCCCTTTCCTCATATTATGAAGTAGCATTATGACTATTGACGGTATTCATAAACGCGTTACTAGCCTGAATTAGCTATGAATCGTTTGTCTTTATCTGACATTTTGACTTATGTATTTGTAAGAAAAGGATAAAACATAATTTAACTAAATCAGGCCCGTAAAGTTTTCTGAATAAGGGGGTTAGTCTATCAATACTTACGAGAACGCCTGCGTAATATTATCCGTATCACACGTGTACTTGTAACACGACTTCTCCGGGTAATAATCGCCATATGGTATCACTTTATTCAAGTGTTCTATGTAGCATCCCTCCTCGTTTGCTAAAACAAATATTGTAAATACTTAAGAAGCATTTTAAAACTACAGCCAACTGTTAAGATGCACTAGTTATATGAACAAATACTATCCCCTAAAAATGGGCTTTAAGGCTATTACTAAGACTCCGCTATTCGTCCGTTCGTCTGTCACCAGGCTGTATCTCGTGAACCGTGATAGTTAGATAGTAAAAATTTACACAGATGATGTATTTCTGTTGCCGCTATAACAACAAATACTAAAAAGTACGGAACCCTCGGTGGGCGAGTCCGATTCGCACTTGTCCGGTTCTTTTTATAAATAGGGCAGAAAAAATGCGTACATATAGGTAGGTAGGTATAGGTACTTAGGGGTAGGTAGGCTTATAGTCTAGCAACCCAATATTTGGTAAGTAGAAATAGCGCAAAATTAAATAAATTTGGAGGTCGAAGTCGTCGAACCTTCGCAATTACTTTTTTTAAATTTCTACTGACAGGTTTTGGCAGACTATACCATAAAGTCTCGGATTTTAAAAAGTTGAATGGAATAAAATAAATAAATAAGAAAAAAAATGCGCGGCTCGATGCATACGCATAATTTAATAATAAATATTCTTAGTTGAGACCCTTAGCCCGTGGGGTACTAATACTGTCCAGCTTTTTAAAAAGCTTAGGTACTAAAAGACTGGTCGACTTCACTGACCGAAGAGTTAGCAGTATCGCAATACAGAGGGGAAATGCAGCCAGCATCCTCGGCACCATGCCAAAGAGACCCATTTTTACTTCATAGTAAAATAACTGCAAACGTTCGCTCACCAAATTCTGCGGGCTTTTCTTGTGCCTTATACAACGCAACAGCAGCGTTAGTATACACCACAGCTGATAGCCAAACAATACTTAAACAAAAACTGTACATTTTTACAGAAAAGATGTTTAAAAAGCTACCTTACTACCAAACGTAAAAAAACTTACTGATACAGGAAGAACCTCACGACATCTTATAAACAAGGGTAACATGATCTCTTTAACATATAAAGACATATATTTGATTAGACCACGCAGAAGTAAGCGATAGGCTAGTACACTGGTGGGCAAAGTACGGCCTGCGGGCCAGCTCCGGCCCGCCGCCGGTCCTATGAAATAATTAGTATATGGCATTGGCCCACGATAATCGCAAATTAAAATACATTTTTGCTGCAATTCTGACCCTCCTCTTAAATTTTTTAAACTTTCTGCCCCCCCCCCCCCCCCCCCCCTCCCATGAAGAAAGTTTGCTCACCACTGGGCTAGTAGATACGTTACACGATCAAAGTAAATATTTTTCTAGACGAATGATGAATTGCTGTGTTTAAAAACTTAAATACTTTAACTCTGTTTACCAATATAAATTAATGTTTATAATGTTTTGTCCAGTAAGTTATTTTAACTTTTTGTACGTATAAATACTAAAATATATTAGCCGTAATGAGGTAGCCAAGATGCCAGTCTTTTATAGACAAAAGCCGTTGGAAAGTCTAAAAAATGTATCGGTAATTTTCTTACTTTACTTGTGCGATTGGCGTTGTGTGTCTAAACAATTATCACTTAGGTAACTAACCCACCTGATGTTCATAAGAAATACTTGAGAAATCTATTGAGATATGTCTTTGACAATGCTACAATAAACGGTGCGTCATGGGCTATTCCAAATATAATTATCATTTAGATAAAATAAAACGGCGTAAGTATCGTCTCTGTTTTCCTTGAAATGGTGGCTTTGTTATGTAATCTTCTTAACTTAATGGTTACTAATCTGTATTACTTATTTACTTATTATGGTAGGTAGCCTTATAAAGAGTATAATGCTACTTGTTTTTCCAGTTAAGGTTTTTTTTTAATTCTTTATTACGGATGAAGATGAATGATGATGATTATAAAACTAAGATCCGATTAAGAAAAGCGTCCACAAATTGCTATTGAGTGAAGCATAGTGCTTTTTTCCAAACATGCTAGGAAATAAGGTAAAATAATCATCATTATTCAAGCATCAGGCAGCACTTGAATAAAATATTAATATCAAAAACATTAGTTTTTAGGGTTCCGTACCAAAAAGGTACTAAAGGAACCCTTTACTAAGGTTGTACGACCTCCTCGGGATTATTTGTGACTAGGGGGTCAACAATGTTTTTTCGTTATTTTTGTATTGAAACTGATATAAATTTCTAAAAAGCACAAATGTACCTTTATACTAAAACATCTAACAGGACTCAAGTGACGAGTAGTTTTGATCCAAATAGGTAAAATTGAAGAAAGCTAAGTATGAAAAATAGATCGTGCATGATTAATTCTTTTTTTTGTAACTTTATCAAATACTTTTTAATTGTCTTAGTACTATTTATTTATTTATTTATTTATTTAAACCTTTGGGAAACAAACAGGCAAGAACAACACATATAGTTAATCAGATTACACATTCATAAGCCAAACAGTTTCCACTAATGAATAATAACAATTATGTTGCTCAGAAATTAACATTAATATTAAAACATGCAAAACTCAAATAACACTAACTGTTGAAAACAATATTAACAAATTGGCAAGTATGCTGAAATATACTAACTAAACAATATTATTATTAGCTGTACATTTTATTGCAGAAACAAACTGCTGTAATGATAAATGGAATATATCAATATCAGAAAATTTTTCATTATAAGTTCTACACGCTCTAGCTAAGAACTTATTTCTTGCATATGTAGTACGACCAAAGTTAATTGCAAATAGGCTTGTGGAGCGAGTTCGCCGATCAGGACATCTAATTGAAATTTTAGACAAAAGATTGGGAGAATCAATAAGACCATGTATGATTTTGAACAAAAATATCTGATCTCGAATTTCTCTACGGGTTTGAAGAGAGAAATTGTCAGGGCAAAAAGATTTAAATTTATATTTCATTGTTCTGATAAATTTGTTCTGAATTTTTTCAATTGTGTTAATGTGAACATTGAAATGAGGATTCCAGACTGTAGTAGCGTATTCTAAGTTGGACCTAACAAATGCGTTAAAGAGAAGTTGCAGAGTCTTAGGGTTTGTAAAATCCCTGCTTTGTCGGAAAATGAATCCCAACATTCTGTATGCTTTTGCTGAAATTTTGTCAATATGTGAAATAAATTGTAGTTCGCTATCAAGATTTAACCCTAGGTCCTTCACTTCAGACACAATCCTTAAATTTTTGTTGTTTAATGAATAATTATACTCTATCTTATTGCGTTTTCTTGTAAATGTAATGGCACAACATTTTTCGACATTCAAGTACAGTTCATTCATAGAACAATAACAACTCAGTCTATCAAGATCAGCTTGAAGTTTCATACAATCGTCACTTGATTTAATAATGGTGTATATTTTAGTATCGTCGGCATATAATAATAAGTCAGAAAATTTGAAACAATCAACGACGTCATTAATGTAAATGTTGAATAATAATGGACCCAAATGGGATCCCTGAGGTACGCCTGAAGATACGGGAACAAAACTAGAAGTGTATCCCTTTATAGCAACTGCTTGCGTTCTGTCACGCAGGTATGAAGTAAGCCATCTTAAAAGATTCCCGTGAATTCCAAAAGTTTGTAATTTATGAATGAGCAGAGAATGTGAAATTTTATCGAATGCTTTGGAGTAGTCGGTATAAATAACATCTACCTGATAGCCCTTATCCATTGCATTCATCGCATAATCAATCAACTGACATAAATTGGACTCAGTGGAACGCCTATTGATAAACCCATGTTGCTGATTTACCAATTGCGGTCGGACTGCGTAAAACAGAGTGTCGTAAATAATTTTTTCGAACAGTTTAGGAATAACCGACAACTTTGAGATACCCCGATAGTTCTTAATATCATGTTTATTGCCACTTTTATAAATTGGAACGATCTCTTCCAACAACATGGCAATGTCCCAGTTCTTAAAGAAAGATTGAATAGTAGGCATATGGGGAAAGCTAACCTAGCACGACAGTTCTTTAAAAATATTGGATGTATTCCATCTGGTCCACAGCCTTTAGAAGTCACCAATTCCCTAAGGTAGCTTTCAACTAGACAGGTAGTGATATTAACATTATTTACAAGGCAATTTGAGAAGGCAGTGTCATTTAACAATGGAGTAGATTGGAAAGGTGGCTGAGAGGTAGCATTTTTTACGAAAACTGACTGAAAATAGGTATTAAATAGATCAGCGACTTCTTTGCCGCTATTACCAACACTGTTGCCCAAGAAAACTGTGTTCGGAATCCCGTTAATATTCGTTTTAGACTTTAAAAATGACCAAAAAGATTTTGAGTTATAACGAATGTTATTTTCAGTACGTGAGATAAATAATTTATAGCATGAACTTTCCATAGATTTAATTTTTGCCCGTAGTTTTGAAAATGCTATGTAATCCGCGATTCGTCCATAAATTTTCCATTTTTTATGAGTCTTCGTTTTATTCTTAATCATTTTTATTAAAGGTCGGGAGTACCAGACCGGAAATTTATCATGGCTTGAATTTATTATTTTAGTGGGGATTAGATCATCTATAATACGATTGAGAATATCATAAAAAGTATCGACAGCATTTTCTATACTATCTTGTGGAAGACAAAGTTCCCAATCCACTTTATCCAATTCTGCGTTTACAATGTCGTAGTCAGCTGCGAAGAAACGCCGTACTATACGACCCGCAGGTTTTAAGTAATAAGCTCCACGAGTTCCTTAAACTTTCTTAAAGTGTACATACGGTTATAGTCTTTATATCAGTGGAATAGGATTTAAACTTGTCTCGTTATATGATAGATTAACAATACTTCCATACGCAATTTCTTTAACAATATGTAAAAAAATCATATCGAATAAGCTTTTATTTGAACTCGGTGAAACCTATAATTGCTTCACAACATGTTGCTCTCACTTTGTGGTCAATAATGTATAAATAATTGTATTCATATTAATATTTGAACAATTGCTTTTGAAGTGCGTACGCACGAAAGTAGGAATTAAAATAAATTGAGAATAAAACCGGCCAAGAGCATGTCGGGCCACGCTCAGTGTAGGGTTCCGTAGTTACTCTTCCGTCACAATAAACTAAACTGGAGCTTAAAGTATAGTAAATTGTTAACCAAGGGATGAAACGGTACCTTTAACCCGAGTTAAACAAATAGGCAAAGGACCATGGGCAACTTTGTATGGAGCCTGGACCCAACGCCAACAGAAATGAGAGTAAGGTCATTAGATAGGTATTTCTATGCACTTCATTTTGTTCTATGGGCACCAAGCGGAATTCCATTGCAGAACTGAGATATTGGTATTTTAGCCAAAATGTCGTCACCCTTATTACCTAGGCAATAGAGTCCAAGTAAGTAAATTAATTACTGCAGGGTAGATGTTCGCGCACCGCCGGGCGAGCACACTGAATGATTTGCCGCGCTGGCCCGGCGGTGGACTATATTGCCTAGGTACCTAATAAGGGTGACGACATTTTGACTAAAATACCAATATCTCAGTTCTGCAATGGAATTTCGCTTGGTGCCCATAGAACGAAATGAAGTACATAGAAATACCTATCTAATGACCTTACTCTCAACTCTGTTGGTATTGGGGCCATTTTGACGCATAGTCCTTTGCATAATCAGTACCTAATTAAAGTCTTTTTACTATGAAGGGAAAACTTTTTGCGATAACTCAAAAACAGCTAAACTGATCATGTCCGCTATAGTTTTCATTTAATGTCTTTCTTAAGCTCTACTTCCACGATTTTTTCATATTTTTTGGACCTATGGTTCAAAAGTTAGAGGGGGGGGACACATTTTTTTTTCTTTCGGAACGATTATCTCCGAATTATTCACTTTATCAAAAAATGTTTCTTGAAAACCCCTATTAGTTTTGAAAGACCTTTCCAACGATACCCTACACTCTAGGGTTGAAGCGAAAAAAAATTTTACCCCCACTTTACGTGTAGGGGAGGTACCCTAAAAAAAATTAAATTTTTAGATTTTATTGTACGACTTTGTCGGCTTTATTGATTTATATATCCATGCCAAATTTCAGCTTTCTAGCACTAACGACCACGGAGCAAAGCCTCGGACAGACAGACAGACAGACAGACAGACAGACGGACGGACATGGCGAAACTATAAGGGTTCCTAGTTGACTACGGAACCCTAAAAAACCAACGTAGTAACAAAAAACGTTTTTTAATTTACTTAATGGAGAATTGAAAAGAAACACGTGGAATTGACCAACTCTAGACGAATAGGTAATTGTATTTATGGTATTACTTTATGCCAAATTGTAGCCAAGGTACCCAAATGTGTAGCAAATTTAATTTACCAGCTTTCAATCAAATATATAGCCACGCTGCTTTCATGCCACGTCAAGTATGGAGCTTACAAGGATAAATATCATTTTCATTTCTCATGTTCTGAAAGTGGGACGTTATTGGTCTGAAAAGTGTGCAGAATTGATACGTTTCTGCTCTAGAGCACTGTACTTTCCAAGTACGTTTTTTTCTATTTTTTTACGATAAGCAATTGAAAATTTGTTTTAAATGGATTTGTTGTACAATTTCCATTCTATTAATTAACTCCCCATTCCATAAATAACGATATTTTTACCTGAATTGTTAATTGGATGTACCCTCAATAAATACTACTGAAGTTTATACTTAGCCGTGTTTTTTACTTTGCTCGTATTCGGAATTTCAGTCTCGGAGTATTGGTGCTCACTGCGTTCGAGTGCCAAACTACCTCGACAGTAATGGGTACCTTTCATCGCTGGGCTAACAATATTGGCTATTGTTACTGCCAGTTTTGTGCAAACTAAGCGTGGTCAGAGTTTACCAAATATCCCGGCCAGTTCCAGCCACGGCGACTGCCTTAGCTATGTTGCTGAAGCCGTTCCTCGCCTGATGTGCTCGCGTGTGGCTCACGTAGCCAATCTTATTCACAAACACCCAAGCATACAAGGGGCAGAAAATACACCATTGATGTCATTTATACTCGTACCTAATAGCTACTGCTGCTAGTGGGCGGGCTTTCTGCTTATCCCTTCCGATATGCATTAAAGGTGCGACCAGACCGCAGCTTAAAAAACGGTCACGATACGGAATCGCAGTGACCCGTCGTATGCGTACCGTTTTTGACGCATGCTCCCCACACCGCTGCACGCTGACGCACCGTAAATTGATCTGCGTAAAAATCGCAAAAAATATTACACGGAGATCTTATGGCAGAGACCACACCGGTGACGTAAAAGACGCGACTGTTTTGCGAACAAAAAAGATTCGCGTGAAGCACGTCACTGCGATTCCGTACCGTCACTGTTTTGTAAGCAGCGGTGTGGGGAGCATGCGTCAAAAACGGTACGCATACGACGCGTCACTGCGATTCCGTATCGTGACCGTTTTTTCAGCTCCGGTCTGGTCGCACCTTAAGTCTAACGGCCCGATTCGAAGCATGATTAAGACTCGTTTAAGATTATGTATTATATCGTTTAGTTATCGATCTTTTAAAGATCGATAACGATCGAGATATATGTCAAAATTGACGTTTATTTTGATTCCGCTGTGATCCCAATAAGATCTATCTGTGATATTTCTAACGTCAAAAAGACATTGGCTGTCCGAATCGAACTTCTGTCAATTATACGGTATATAAACGATATCTAAATGAGAACGTATCTAAACCAGAACTTATCGTTATCGTTTCTCATTCTTCGTATCGGGCCGTAAGCGATATAACTCATCAGTTTCAGATGTTTGAATGTTGTAGATCTTCGTGTGGCGCTTAAGCACATGCATGTACAGTCAAGTGTAAAAATATGGGTGTACACATCTTACTCAAAAATATGTCCCATAGCATCTTATTCCAGTGTAATAAAAGCGTAGTACCATATTTATGAGACTATTTATTCGATACTTATTTTGCACTTGACTGAACCTACCTGAGAAGTTGCCCGCCATGCTTTCGTGCCATGCCAATAAATAAATCTTCTTCTTCTTACACAAATTTCCTCAACCCAAACAGCTCAAGAAGGCTTATGTTGTGGATACTCGGACAACGATAAATATGTTACCTAATATAGAAATAAATACTTACATAGATAGAAACCACTCGGAAACAAATAAATAAATAAATATTTATAGGACATTATTACACAAATTGACTAAGTCCCACAGTAAGCTCAATAAAGCTTGTGTTGAGGATACTTAGACAACGATATATATAATATATAAATATTTATAAATACTTAAATACATAGAAAGCACCCATGACTCAGGAACAAATGTCCATGCTCATCACACGAATAAATGCCCTAATCAGGATTTGAACCCGGGACCATCAGCTTCGTAGGCAGGGTCACTACCCACTAGGCCAAACCGGTCGTCAAACAAATAGCAGTGCTCATTACACAAATAAATGCCATTACCGGGATTTTAACCCTTCGGTTTTCTAAGCCAATATGTGCTTGGACTACATACATAGAAAACACCCATGACTTGGAAACAAATATCAGTACTGCTTATCACACAAATAAATGACATAGTAAACACCCATGACTCGGAAACAAATATCAGGGCTCATCACACAAATGCCCTTACCGGAATTTTAACCCTGGACTTTCGGTTTCATAAGCCAAAATGTGCTTGGAATCACGACCCTTTGCTCTGCGATCCTTGAATCGTGGCCACCTCAACGAAGTTGTCGTCGCATAGTAATGACACCCCCCTTAATAACGAGGGGAAGAGGGGAACGTCTGTAGGATGACACAAGCTAGACCAGGCCGGGGCCAGACCGGAGCTTCCGGCGCTTCGTTTTCGATGGAAAGCACCACGTAATCATCAGCCGTCATAGAAAATGACGTGTCGGACACCTCATCCTTAAAACTGCTAAACGACTGCCTTTGGTAAATTTTTTAGCAATTTTATTCTTGATCATATCTTAACTATTGCTCTGAAACGCTAAAATTTTAACAACTATTAGATGGTACTGTAAAATTCAGTCATCATGAGTCATCTGAACAATGAACTAGATTTATATACCTTATGTTCAGCAATCCCTTATTTCCCGACCTTTGAAATAATGTACTTACCCACCCTCTATTACCTATATTTTTCACATAAATCTTTTTTATTTTGGGGTTAAAGATAAATAAATGCATGTACAAAATAATTATATAATTTTAATTTTACAGTCATATCCAAAAATCGTCAGGTAATTAATAAAACTCACCACTTCCTACCGCAAGTTCAGAGCCATCATATTAACCGTAATAAAACAAGCTTGATTTTTATTTAATTATTTTATGCAATGAATGAGTTTTTGTTGTCATCGGACTAAATATTAAATTATTATACTTGACAAAATGTTTACAAGCTACGAGGAGATATCTTAGTTGCACACTTCTTTGGGACAGCAGTCGGGGTAGCGCTTACTGAGGTCGACTTCAGTCTTTCTGCATCCTGGCTTGATGAAGACAGCCCCGCAACTGTGGACATAATTATGAAACTTATCATCGATTTGAACATATAAGGTACCTGCGCCAAAGACGGACCATCCTTATTTTGATTTTTTATTTTTCTTATGTACAGTTATGTCTATGGTACGTACTAGTGAACATAGAAGCTAAATTTGAATGAATGATAATGAGAAATCATTAATTACCAATGGTAGTTATATCTTTTTATTCGCTGACACAATCCTACGATTGTGTCCGCTAACTTGTGTCTAAAAGATCTGTGTAAGCTGGAGGTGTTGTCTCTAGTGTTGAATTAAAAATGTTAGTAGTGTTTGTGTTCCATATGTTTCGAATTTAAAGTCCATGGAATATTTTTGTGCCATTATTCATTAGTTCATGGAATTCATCCATAGGTATATAAAGATAAAAAAATACGTATATTTTTTCACAAAGAAAGTCAGGTATTGCATATTGTTGGTAAGTACATTCTGTGAGTGAATGAAATATTAACCTATTATTAGTAAGGTCAACGTGGACAAGACCGTCTATAAGGGAAGACCTTCTGCAAGCTTTTTCGTCGCTTTTAATTCTTGCATTTCTACTCATACTCCACTTGCAGAAGATCGACAGAACAGAAAGAGTGAAGCTCTTCCTTTCTGACTACACAGTTAGCTCAGACACCTGAGCGGCGTACATACCTATACAAAATTTGTATTACTTCTTCTTCTATGACGGTTTTGCCTGCAATACATTTTATATGCCGGTCTTCCCCACATTGACCTTACGTGGTCCTTTTCATAATATGTAGTTATTATTATCAATGTATATATTCTTTGAAAAAGTCTTCTTAAACTTACGTTTCCCAGCGAGTTTCTCCGTTTCTTTGACAAATGTACCGTTCACATTTTTGATCTGGATAATAAGGTGTTTCGTAAGGCAACACTCTCTTCAGGGCCGCGATGTAGCATCCTTCTTGGTTCGCTGAAATTTTATATTTTACATAAAATCTAATAATATTTATACATACTCAAGTATAACCAATTTGAACGTACTGATATCGGAATGACATCTAAATTATATTATTCAGATAATGCGTTTCTGTCGTATTTGTTCGTACATACTTCATTCAGATATCATTTTGATGTCAGTGTACATTTGAATTCACCTGATAACCAGAGATGCCTAAAAGGGCCCATTAATTACCAGTTCGCCGGAGTAAATAACATTGAGGGGTAAATAAATAAAAAAAACTAGTTTATATTAATAAAACAAGCACCCGTCCACGACCGTCTACCCAAAAAGTCTTATTCTATTATTTTTCTTGCCCAGAAAGCAGCGGTAATGACAGCCCGGACCGTGGCATCTCTCAGGTGAGATTCAGAGCACGTGCACGGCATTCTATTATGTAAAGTATATAAAAAATAAAGTATTTAATTACCAAACTCTGCCGGCTTCTCTTGAGGTGGATATCTTGCTAAAGCGGCATAAGCCATAGTGACCATGGCTAAAATACCAACTATTTTCAACATTTTTAACAATGAATCCTATCGAAGCCAAAAAACCAAAGATTATTATTAAGGAACCCGTTCCGTTTTATACTCACAGGCCAATTCGAACGAACACTAACATCAGAATGATATTGGAATCATGTCATTTAGTTATCTTCTCGCCCACGCCAATATATTATATACATGTCCGGACAGGTACGAGCGGAATACACGATAACTGGATGACATTAGTTAGATGTTCTAATCAATGTACATTCGAATAGTTCTGTATGTAAATTCCAACCATGTGTATAATGTGTTAAGCATCATAATGTCTTACTTATATTTATCTGTTAGATATAAAAGCTCTTTATTACGTTGTATTATAACCTTTAATGGTTTGATTTAAAACACGTGTTTGGTTTGAATCTATTAATATGTTTTACAAACTTATTCTTATTCAAACAATCACGTACCTCAGTAATACCTACTATACACGGCGCCTGTGAGCATGGCGAGAGATATAACAGTATATTCCTGATCATATTTAAATAGTAAAATGTCCTATAAACTTTTTTGTAATTCGCCTAATTTCAGAGTTAAAGCCACTTGCAAAAAAAACATCTTTTTATTGTTACTGAGTGCAAAATACCTTTTTGATGGCAATGTTGCCTTATGAGACCTAGTCCAAATATTCTTATTGATAGATGTCACTGCAAAAAATAGGTTTTACAAAAAAAGTTCAAATTCTTTTTGAGTTGCAATTTGACAAATAGCGTTTACATTTTATGTACAAATAGACAAAACATCGAAAAAAATATTTTTTTGTGAAATTGACCTAAACTCATATACAGGGTGATTTCTGGGTCGTGGTACAGAACCACTTTTTCTAAATCTATAAATGATTCACATTATCATACGGTAGTATTTGATTTAAAGATAATTAGTTTATTTTTTATTATTTTCCAAGTAAAATTAATCTTATATGAAGTAATCATGGTCACCCTATGACTTTTGACATACGCTGTATGGAAAGCGACAAGACGTCACATTGAGTAGGGTGACCAAATTGTATGCAAAAATGTTTTTTTCTACTTGTCATCTGAAAAATAATCATAATTATTGGTGATAATAAATAATGAGCAACATCATTAGATTCTGTGTGAATCACACCTAAATTAGATATCCGAGCGTGCAAGAACACCTTTATATTATAATCGCCTCCTGCGTGTGGCAACACCGTTTCAACACTCTCTCTCTTCCTATCTGCTCTCGCAGCGTTTATATCTACCAAAATGTGATAGCTAAGTATTTCTTCTAATAAACATGATAAAATGCAGTGTATCATTTAATTCAAGCCTAACCTACATTCTTTACATTGGTGCCGAAACCCGGGGGGTGTGTATCTTTGAGATCTGTTTGATGTCTTGTTCTCTTGCTCCACGACCCCGAAAAATATTCCTTCTTTTGCCTTAGAAATGCATGGTTAAAATATACGCGAGTTGATTTGTATTAACTATATAATTTGTACTTGCGAAGTGTCTGGTGGAGGCTTATATTTTAGGACGCCTTCTCCATACAAACGTAGTTCCCATTTTCCTCTTTGGATTCAAAATTCAAAATGTTTATTGCATATCACATTACACATTATTAGGTGGAGCTTATAAGTAGGTGGGTTCATATGTGACACCCTGCAAGGGCACAGCAATATACTTAAAACTAACATGCATATATTAACATTATTAATCAAATTTATCATTAAAAAATTCATGTACACTATAATAACATTTGCTGACTAAAAAGATTTTTAAATTTTTATTAAACATCCGTAATTTTTCAATATTTTTTAGGGAGTTCGGTAAGTGGTTGTATATTTTAATTAACATATAGTGAGGGCTGGATGTAACTAGTTTTAGCTTTGAGAGGGGTAATTGAAGTTTATTTAAGTTTCGATTGTTCCTTTTGATTTTCGCTGCTGTCGGAGTAAACAACTCTGCATGTTTTTTAACAAATTTGCATGATTCAAGGATATACATTGACGGTAGAGTAAGTATTTGGAGTTTCTTGAAAAGAGGTCTACACGATTCCATTTCATCAGTATTTGTTAATATTCTAACACATCTCTTTTGGAGAATGAAGATCTTATCTATGTCATTGCTATTCCCCCATAATACGAGACCATAAGTCATTCTTGAATACGCGTATGCATAGTATACAGAAAGGGCAGTTTGGAAGTCGGTCGCCCGTTTGAGTTGTTGTAGTGCGTATATAAAGGAGGACAGCTTTTTGGACAGTCTCTGGATGTGCGATTTCCAGTTCATGTTAGTGTCTAGATCGATACCCAGTACTGTACTAGTAGCTGAATCAACAGATTCCAATTTTATATTATTGTAATTAAAAATAATTGGTAATACCGGTTTTTGGTAAGGTTTGAATTGGATTATTTTGGTTTTTTCTACATTGAGTTGCAGATTATGAATATCCAACCAGTTTTCGATTTTTTTCATTGTTACTGTCAGTTTATTTTCAGCTTCATTTGTATCAGAGCACGAGAACAACACCGAAACGTCATCTGCATTCTATTGCATTCTGTAAATCATTTATATAGATTAGGAACAAAATATGGATATTGATATTATGAAAAATATTTTTTCACAATTTGATGTAAGTATATTAACAATTGTCATACCCCTTCCTTTGACCTATTTAGCTATTTTGATTTTCGTTAGATTTACGCAGGAGGGAGAATCAACTTTTTAGCGTCACTCGTTGCCATGGTTACGATTAGTTGTCCAGGGGACAAAAGTTCATTGAAATACAGATTTTATGGTACTTAAATGTATTAAACTTGCGTTTTTGTGGTCGTTATAACCAATGTCTATAATGGGCCCCCTACTAAGCATGTTAATAGAACGGCATACAACGTCTCTTCAAACAAACTGTGCCACTGTTGTCCCTTGGACAACGGGACAGGATAATAAAACAAAAAAAGTTGATTCACCCAGGAGCAATAACAAATTTCACGCTTTTCAAACGCACCTTATAACTCTTATAATAATTAAAATATAAAAAAAAAAATGTAAATCAAATTATGCAAAAATATTTTCTAAAATGTCAACATCCAGAGAGGAAAACAGGGACTACGTTTGTATGGTGGAACCGTCCTCTACTATCCTCTTAAGGGTGGCTCACGCTAGACCGGCCCGGGCCCGGGCCGAGGCGTCCGACTCGTCATTTTCTACGACGGCTGATCGGTGATCACGTAGCGCTTTCCAAAGAAAACGAAGGCCCGGTAGTACCGGCCTGGTCTAGCATGAGTCACCCTTTAAGCAGTTATTGTGGTGGGCTGGTGACCATAACTGTCCCATACATAGCCAATAGATTTTTTTTTGAACTAGAAATTCTTACTGTGCCAAGTCATTTTAATACTTTGTACAGATTTAGTCAAATCTCTGACAACAAGCGAAACAGAGGATGCTAGGATGCGTAGATTGGCAACAAGGACAAAGAACCTAAACCGCCCTTTTACTCCTAAGATTAAACTAGCAGAATATTGTGCTTGCTATCAAGCTGTTAAAGTTTTTAATAAATTACCGGTTAAGCTCAAATCTATTTGTGACCCCGATACCTTTAAAACCAAGCTACGTGCGATTTTACTTCAAAAATGTTTTTATACTATTGAAGAATTATTTTATCATGACTTAGGGAATTAAATTTTTATTTATTTATTATTTTAATTGCTGACATTTCGATTTCAATAGTTGATTACTGTTTGTTTGTATTTTTGCGCCTTTTTGGAAATTTTCACATAATAATATTTAATTTTTCTTGTCTTTTTACTTGTTCACTTTTTATTTTATTTATTTTGCTTAATACCTTTTTACTAGGTGACATTTTTTTCCTCTTAATTTATAATTTATTTTCTTATTCTGACATGTTACTATTTTTTTTTTCTTAATTTTTAAAAGATATTTGATTAATTTTTCTTCTTACTTGTTGACATTTTCAGTTTCTTTTTTTCTCGCATTTTAATTTTTTAGTGACAATTTTTTTAAATTACTATTCATGTTTTTTATTTATTTTTTAAATTTTTGGGCTATCTATTTGAGCGGGCGATTTATTTGAATTAGTTTTAATATTTATTTGTATGATGTTTATTTTTGAAATATTTTTTGTATGCATGTGCCTAGATTTAAGATTTTTCGAACACAATGTAATATTGTTATTGAATAAAAATGATGATGATGATGATGAATAAATAACAAAGTCGGTATTAACTGCCGTCATTTCTTCTTTTCATCCTGTTACCCCCTGCTGGAGTGTAGGGCTCAAACCATTTTCTTCCACTGACTCCGGTCTTGAACAGCTTGGGTAACCTCCTCCAACCCCATCCCCAGTCCACCCAACTCTTGCTCCACGGAACAGCGCCAAGTAGATTTAAGGAGACCATGTTTCCGTTTTCCGGGCATCTTCCAGGTCACGACCACTTTGGATAGGTGCCTAGGTGGGTGTTAGGCTTCCTGAGGATATGCCCAATCCAATGCCATTTGCTCGTTTGGATCTCCTTGTGTACGGGTGCTTGTCCGGTTATTCTCCATAAGTGAGCGTTTTTGATCCAGTTAGGCCGAAATATTGGGGCTATTTATTGTAAGAAACTTCATACAAAACAAATTAAGAAGTTATGAACATGAATATTTTTTACGCCCTATAGGGTCGAACTTTCCGAATGAATTTTGGCAACGATTTTATCAAAGCAGCTACGGTACCGAAAACTTCTACAATTCACCTCCAGGCTCCATCACCAGATCAACATGGTGGTACAAAAAAACCTATTTATTATTAGATATCTGGACCCTATTACCTATTTATTATTACATATAATTGTAAAGTTTCATAGGCGATACCGTTAATAGAAGTAATTATTACTTCTATTTTAACTTACTTTCTAGAGTTCCGTATGCAAAGGGTAAAAAAACAGGCCAAGTGCGAATCGGACTCGCACACGAAGGGTTCCGTACCATTACAGATGGACAGACAGACAGAAGGACGGACATATTTAAGTGGGACTCCCATACAACAAACGCGATTTTTGCCGATTTTTGCGTAATGGTACGGAACCTATCGTGCGCGAGTCCGACTCGCACTGGGCCAGTTTTTTTGTATAACTATGCCAAAATTTGCACCTAACCAAAAAATACAAAAAATTACCTACAATTAAACTTACTTACGTAACTTTAGTATAAGCATTAAGCGTAAGAAACATTTGTAAGTTTTACTAACGTAAGTAAGAACACAGCTATACTACAGAATAAACGATGAATATCATTATCTCATTCTAACAAATAGCTTTGTCTCTTCTTACGCAAATAAAACTTACAAGTGTATCTTAGGTTCTATTACATTGTCAGCTTATTAAGTTACTTTTATGTTTTTGATTATGAATATTTAATTTGGAAATTCTAAATATAATTGTATTTACTTAAGAGGCTGTCAATAGCTAAAGCGCGAACACTGTCTATTTGTATCGGAGTAAATGAGATAGCACTGTCGCATGTTACTGGGCCTGGGCAAGGGAACAATAAGAAAAATATTTAAAAAAAAGTGGATTATTAGTGTAGTATTTAACTCGACCACGGTTTAGATATAAATGTTTTGAAATTGTGATTTTAATTGCAGACCCATAAGTCTAAACAATAAACACATAAAACCGTTTAATTGTGATTTTAAGACCAATCTTTGCAATTATTTTCTATCGAGCCGATTTCGTTCAATCGTGTATCGAGTACGACCACGGTCTGTTTGTTTGTTTGTTTATTTATTAGACATTTATAAGCTAACAGGTACACTAAATCGCTTACAAACTAGATTACAGTAGGATATACAATACAAATTACATTATATACATTAAAACACAATTCATTATTTGCAGAAATATTAAATATAGGATTATTAAATAAATTAAATTAGTCAAATAGAAAACATCATCATTATAATTAAATTATTAAAAATATAAGTCAGTTTTTTGTGGCCAAATATTGGCTAAGGAATTCTGATAGCTTTTTACCAAAACCACCAACACTATCCGCGAATATGTCAACCTGCGGGGCAACAATGGACATGTCTTTGAAATATAATTAATATGAACATATATTTTTCTTACTTGACTAAAACAAATAGTCTTTCTTAAAAAACTGTTTAAGTAACATCAATTTCAAGGACATTGGGTGTTGACAGCCTCTTGAGTTTACTCTAAAGAAATGAGGATTTCTATAAGACTACTTTGATCAAGTAGGTATCAAAATCTTCTTTAGGAATTAGTTTTAAAGGTTCAAATTAATGAAGTTTAGTTAAATGTAAATTTGATAAAATATTTTTTATTTCTACAGATATATTTTATAAGCCTGGTCTACCTGGCGACGTGGGTGCTGTGTTTGAGTTTAAATAAACAAAGAGGAATAATGAAGATAAAATTTCAAATCTAAATAAAGATAAAATAATATATAAAATAGGATGATACAGGAGACGTGAGCAGGTTCAACTCTAGGCATTCAGGAAATGATAACCTAACGTTTCGTACCCTAAAATTCGTACCTTAAAATTCACTCGTGTCAGCAATCCAACTCTCATGTTTGTAATTGTCCAATTATAGATAAAGTAGCTGAAACAAAATATCTAGGCGTACTCTTGGACCAACACCTGAACTGGTATTCTCACCTTGACCAAATCACTAGTAGAGTTAGGAAAATGATCTGGATATTTAAGACGCTGAGGTACATTGTCCCATGTAAAGTGAGTACAACTTTAACCAACTCCCGCAACATTTTAAATGAAATTTATATCTCTCTGGTACAATCTATAATAATGTATTGTATACCTGTGTGGGGAGGCGCAGCAAAAAGTCGTCTCATTGACCTGGAACGAGCTCAATACGTGCACTGTTAAAGGTCATGTTTTTCAAAAAAATTACATTCCCCACTGACTTGCTATTCCAAAATAGTGGCTTACTTTCGGTCAGGAAATTATATATACTACAAACAATACTAAAAACACATAAATTATTACCATACAACCCTAACTACAAAAATAATAGACGTATTATCCATGTAGCTAAAACCTCACGTACAAGATCACACTTTGCCAGGTCGCAATTTAACGCAAAGTCTGCCTACTTATATAATAAAATTAATAAAGAACTTGACATCCACTCAAAGTCACACCGAGATTGCAAAACGCTCCTTACTGAGTGGCTAAAAACGAAATCGTACGAGGAAACGGAAAAACTACTAATCTCAAAACACTAAAAAAAAAAAAAAACAAATTGCCAATCGGACAGAATATTCTATCATACATACGTACACATACACGCACTCACACACACACACACACACACACACACACACACACACACACACACACACACACACACACACACACACACACACACACAATCTTTTTCATGTATGTACAGCTACTTTCATATTTAAGTTAGTTATATTTATAATACAATAAAATAAGTCTTCAAATTGATTACTTAATTTATAAGAATATTAAATATTTAGAAATTATATTTTTAGATTTTTAGGTTTTCATATGTTGTATAAATAATTTACTTGTTGTTTTGTTGTTAACGTAGGGAAGAGCGGTGCCGCCCAACACAGGCAATTCTTTGCTTACCGGGCGGCTCCATCCCCTAAATCATGGCCATGTGTTTTTTAAGGAAATAAAGAATTTTGTAATTTGTAATTTTGTACCCGACTCAGTAAATATAAAGATAAAGATAGTTTATTATTGAAGTAGGCATATTACAATGCGCTTATGAACGTCCAATAAAGCTACACTGGCTCTAACGCTACACCTCTGACCCGAGAACATTTAAATCCTCAATTGGAGGAGGGTATCCCAATATGGACCGGCAAGAAATTCGGCGGGACACATCTTTTCAAAACATTACATCTTATACAAACTCGATATCGAGTAACAAACTCTGGCTGCTGCACTTGTTATAACCAAATAACCTCACAGCACGATAATCGAGTCGCTTCAACGAATGTTTTAAAATGAATGCAAAGATGGATACAAATTATTCTACAAACAGCGCCCCCTGCGAAATCAATATTGGGCCTTATCTACGGATCTGCCAGCTGAACATAGAGGGCATCAGCTCGGCCAAGTGCCAAGTACTGCACAAAATATTGACGACACACAAGGTGGATGTGTTATTGCTACAGGAAACACATACTAGTGACATGCATGATCTCGAGTCCAGAGGAAATATTCCAGGATACAGCATCATAGTCGCGCTAAACCACGCCAAGTACGGAATCGCCACCTATGTCAGGGAAGATTTGTCAGACGTCGTTGTCCCACTACAACATAAAAGTTCTAATTACTTCAGTACCGTGATTCGAGTTCAGAACATCTTGATAACAAACATCTATAAGCCGCCCGCCCAACCATGGGGAAATGGTCTTCCTGCATTTCCACACCCGTGCGTCTACGCGGGTGACTTTAACAGTCACCACACTTCATGGCGCTATAATAGGAACGACCTGAATGGCATCGAACTGGTCCAGTGGGCAGAAAACAACAATTACCATCTAGTGTTTGATGCAAAGGAAAAGGGGTCTTTCAGATCAGCTCGCTGGGCCAAGGATTACAACCCGGACCTTACTTTCGTATCGTGCGATTCTACAGGTGTACCCCTTCCAATGACAAGGAGAATCCTTACAAACTTCCCTAACAGCCAACACCGTCCTGCCCTGATGACAACAGGAAACCAGATTTTATTGATGCAATCGATGCCCCTGCCTAGGTGGAACCTACAAAAGGCAAACTGGGTTGGTTTTGCCAAGGATATGGACGCTGCTGCTAGATGGATTGCCCCAAAAGCCGAAAACTACATGCGTTTTGTGGGACTCATCATTTCAATGGCCAAGAAACATATCCCACGAGGCTACAGGAAAACGTATGTCCCAGGCTGGAATGATGAAAGTGAGGAGCTATACCAACAATATATACAAACGGGGGACCAGGTAATAGGAAAAAACCTACTGGAGTCGCTGGACGTTGAGCGGAAAAGCAAATGGATAGCTACTGTGGAAAGAATGGATTTTAAAACTTCAAGCAGGTCGGCATGGAGGGTTTTAAATAGATTAACGGGCAAATCTGGTTCTAGAAATACATGTCCATCCCAAAAGCTAATAGATTCAATTGCAAACCGAATAGTGGAAACGTCACGCGTTAAAGGAAACCAGCCCCACACTAAAGCCGTAAAGAAACAGGCCCAAAATCTAAAGAGAACGCTTCCTATTGATAACGTCATCTCAAAACCTTTCTCAGTAGAAGAAATAACCTGTGCTATCCAACTCCTTAGGCTGGGTAAAGCGGCAGGACAGGACGGTATCTATAATGAATTCATTAAAAACTTGGGACCAAACTGCAGAAAATGGCTGACTGCCTTCTATTCTGATATCCTAGCCGGAAATAAACTGCCTTCCTCTTTCAATTATGCCAAAATAGTAGCGACTCTTAAACCCAACAAACCTGCTGACGACCCGAAGAGCTTTAGACCTATAGCCTTGCTTAGCTCCCTCTACAAACTTCTGGAAAAAATAATTTCGGCCAGAATCACACCGCTCATCGACAAAATTGTGCCCGTAGAGCAGGCCGGGTTCAGAAATGGCCGTAACTGTGTCGATCAGGTATTGTCTCTTACGACACACATAGAGACTGGCTTCCAAAACCAGCTAAAAACTGTAGCTGTCTTTGTCGACCTATCTGCAGCTTATGACACAGTGTGGCGACATGGCCTATATCTAAAGCTGATGAGGGCTGTCCCTTGTCGACGAATGACAAGCCTAATCATCAATATGCTTAGTAATCGAAAGTTCGTCGTCCATCTTGGAGATAAGCAGAGCCGCCCTAGAACTCTTCACAATGGCCTCCCTCAAGGATCAGCACTTGCACCCTTACTCTTCAACCTTTACACCCACGACATACCGGAAACAGCGTCCAGAAAATTTATTTACGCTGATGACATCGCCCTGGCTTACCAACATAAATCCTTTGATTTCTCGGAAGCACAACTAACTTCAGATTTACAGTTGCTGAATACCTATTTTAAACAATGGAGACTGGTACCAAACGCATCCAAAACAGAGATTTCGACTTTCCACCTGAACAACAAACTAGCTTCATACAACCCCGCAGTATCGTTTGATGGTAAAGCGCTTGTGTACAACCCACAGCCCAAATACCTTGGTGTAACCCTTGACCGTTCTCTGACGTACTGTGCCCATCTAAGTAAGCTAAGCAAAAAGCTCGGAACCCGCAATAATATCCTGCATAGGCTGACTGGAACAACATGGGGAGCCACTGCAGATGTATTTCGGACTACAGGCCTCAGCTTGGTTTACTCTGCTGGGGAATACTGTGCACCCGTATGGCTTAATAGTGCTCACGTGGAGAAGGTGGATGTTCAATTGCGGAAAGCAATGCGCTGCATATCTGGCACCATACAGTCGACACCAATTCAGTGGCTGCCAACTCTGAGCCACATACCTCCACCACACCTCAGAAGGCAGCAAGCCCTGTTAAACGAAGCCACCAAAATTTCTAAAAGTCCAGAACTGCCAGTCTATGCTGAATTCATGCATCCTCCCAGGCAACGCCTAAAATCCCGCCACCCGCCCTACAGAATGGCACCGGAGTTAATGAAGGACAATTTTAACATCGGAGATAAATGGATGAAGGAATGGAATTCCAACCTGCCTACAACTTGCAGCGACTACAATCCCACTGAAAGGCCCAAAGGCTTCTCGGCCCCAAGACGCGAATGGTGCCAGCTTAATAGACTTCGCACAGAGCACGGCCGATCTGGCGATTTCATGTTTAGGTGTGGATGGAAAAACACCCCGGAATGCGATTGCGGAGCGCCTATACAATCTATCCACCATATTATTAATGAGTGCCCGAACCGAATGTACCCTGGTGACCCTCTGGACTTAATAGCGTTTAGTGAGAACGCAGCCCAATGGGTAAAGAACCTAGATATAAATCTGTAAAAATAAAACTGTAGAACGACTCATAATCATAATGCCATACGAATAAATAAATAAATACATCTTATAATTAACATGCATTCAATAAGAAAAAAAAATACAATTTAGATTACTATAGAAATCATGCAAGTACATACAGTTGCTACTTTTCTTTATAGAAATTTGATAAAAAAATATATGTCATATCAAATCATACAAATACGTAGCTCTTTCAGAAAACATATCGAATTCTTACAAAGAGAAAAATAAAATTAATAAAGAAATAAGAATATACATTATATAAATCTGACAGATTGCTATACCTACAAAAAATATTTGATGTACTTTCTTACCTGAGCTGTGTCACCTATACAATGAATTTACATATACACATAATACAATGATTTTAATTGCTACTTGTTGTTACAGTTTCTGGTTTGGACCATGCATGTTTGTCTGTTAAGTGGTCCTGTCAGTGAGATTGAGAATATTGAGATCCTTTTTTAAGTGTTGAAATATAAAGGTTCAAATTATTTACGACATGCATGATCACCTTACATTTATTAAGGGTCGATGAACTAAAGATGTTGTTGTCCTAAAGCACCCCAGAGGTGCAAAGGGCCTTCACAAGCTCGCGCCACGCCTTCCTATCTTCAGCTCGTCTTCTGGCCTCGCTCCAGCTCAACCCGAACGCTCGTAACAGTCGTAACTCTCTTAGGACGGACCGTTGCCAAGAGTGTACAGGACGCGCGGAGCCACGGCTTCCATCCGGCGGTTTCCACGCGAAAGCTATGGTAGCATTATTCGTTTCCCCTCTTCGAACTAAAGATACTTACCCTAATCTACAAAACATCATTGACGACCGGTTTGGCCAAGTGGGTAGTGACCCTGCCTACGAAGCTGATGGTCCCGGGTTCAAATCCTGGTAAGGGCATGTATTCGTGTGATGAGCATGGATATTTGTTCCGGAGTCATGGGTGTTTTCTATGTATTTAAGTATTTATAAATATTTATATATTATATATATCGTTGTCTAAGTACCCTCAACACAAGCCTTATTAATTGAGCTTACTGTGGGACTTAGTCAATTTGTGTAATAATGTCCTATAATATTTATTATTATTTATTTATTTATCATACCCACAAACACCATCATATTTAAGACTAATAGTCTGTCTGCTTCTAAATAACAATAATTTCATGGCCATATCTTGGAAAGATGAGGACATTGAATACGTTATGAGCTCTACGTGGAAACATTACTAAAGAACAATAAGGAAAAAACGAATATTAGGTATATTAGGTATTCTATATATGAACCGTCGTTTAAGTAGTCGTAAGACATTTTATTGTACAAAAAAGAAAGACAAAACAGGAAAAACACACATCATTAGTAAAACGCCCAATTTATTCCATTCCGAGGAAAGAGGACATACAACCGTAGTCCTCTTTTTTCGGTCAGGCATAGCTATGATTAAAATCAGAATCAGAATCAGAATAGCCATTTATTAAATTAATACTTGCGTAGGTACATTGTTTACAGTATTTACATTCATTGATTATATATTTATATTTAACGAAATAATTTTTATATTAAAATGGCCTCTCCTTCAGGGAGTACGAAGATACGAAGAATGATTAAAATACCTACATCAAATTGTGTAAAAATGATCGTCTTATTTTACTCGTATATTGACCATATTGACTAAGGAGTTAGGTAGATATTTACCTGTCCCAAAAGTCTCGTTAGTGGATTTCCCATTCACAACAAGAAAGGTACCTACAACTAAGAGCCAATCATAATAACATCACGATCTCCAGCACAAGGTTATTATAATCCTATTTATATTAGAAGTCACGATCATTATATCATTTTCCTTATATCCAGCTACTTTGTATTTTTTCAAACTAACTTATAAAGCTAAAATCTCAAGCTAGAATGCGTTTCATTCGCAACCAACTGTGTAAACAACAAAGAAATATATTAACGCTATGTATAAAACAATAGTCTTTTTAGCTCTTTTGGAAATAGCCTACAGTGCTGTGCATTTCCAGCCATACGTCGAAAAACCTGCCGAGTTTGGTATGTGAATTGAAAATCTTCCTTTAATTAAACGTTCACGAATTTTATCGCTTAAATAAATTGTCTGAATGTTTGAACAGTATATTATACTCATTTACGTCATTATTTAAACAGTTGTTGATGATTTAACGAAAAGTTAAAAAACATTTTGCGAATTGTTTTAAATTTTAATTCCACCTGAATTGTTAAATATTGGTTTATGACTGATGTCCTGACAGCGCCAGAATGGACTTTTTTGCATTTTACCACGTTAAATTTAATCACAAAAATATTTTTGTTATGTTTTGTATTAGACTACGAACTTCTGCCACCTAAAACGTACCGTTTTAAAACATACTGTGCCCCTAGTGTAAATTTAGTCGATAGCGAAACGTGACGTACGCGTTTGCGTTAAGTCTCATTTTGTATGGGTTTTTGAACAGCGCGCCAAGCGGGACGTTTTGGAAAGTCAAAAATCTCATACAAAATGACACTTAACGTAACGTTTCGCTGTCGAAAATATTTACACTAGGGGTACTGTTGCTAAGTGGTGTGCTGTCATAACGGTTAAAAAGGTTTAATCTTTGTTAATTTTGTTGTATTGTATCTTTGTGTTGTTGGGTGTCCATGATTGTAGATACTCAAATTTTTCCTTACCAAAAATTTAAATAACAGAAAAGAAGCGTGACTGTTTTACTTAATATGATGGTGAACGATTCATTAACATTTACTGATTGTGTAGGCTGTAGTCCTGCTCACGTCGCATGAATTACTCTGTATATATTATATATTACTTAACACTAAAATTCGCATTTCAAAATATCTTCCACACTCAAATTTATTTACGTTGGTATAATAGAGAATTATCACTTTTTATAAAACTGCTACTCAACTTCTCCAAAATATCAAAAATGACAACGTTAATATTCAAGTTTTCACTTCTGCCTGCACTCCCAGAGTGCAACCCGTTGTTTTTTTTTTTCTTTTCTAATGGTTATATATTCTAAACTTCAGCCGACCAAGATGGGTGCTACATTCCAGAGTTAAATAAGGTGGTGCCCTATGAGGAGCCCTACAGGCCGGCGGACGGCAAACCTTGTGCCATTTACGTTTGCCACACCAATAACGAAACCCAGATTGACACGTGAGTTCAATAAATTTTATTTTTAATGGAGACAAGCAAACAGAGCATACGGCCGCCTGGTGGTAAGCGGTTACCGTAGCCTATGGACGCCTGCAACTCCAGAGGAGTTACATGGATAGGAAGGCTGATATATGAGTGGAAGGGAGTGAAAGGATGAAAGACAGATATTCGTAGATGTAAGTTAGTTTTTAATGTAGTTTTTAAGTTATGAATCTACGTAACGCTTTGGCGTAAGCTGTAATGTTATGAAAACTTGATTAAATAAGTAAATAAATGCGCGTTGCCGACCCTAACGCTCCGCACCCCCTTTAAGCTCTGTCAACCTTACTCACGGGCAGGAACACAACCCTATGAGTAGGGGCTAGTGTTATTTGGCTGCGGTTTTCTGTAAGGTGGAGGTACTTCCCCAGTTGGGCTCTGCTCTAGATCTGGAATGACATCCGCTGTGCTGTGCCCTACCACACTAAGCGAGATGAAATTCACAGTGCCCATACCTCTCCTTTGGACGTAGTTTAACGACGAATCCGGTTGATTACGATAATGGTAAGCATAACTGCCATCGGAAATCAGGTTTAAATTTAGAACTTATTGCGTGAGAATACGGTAAGCAATCGAATGAGTCTTATATGTGATGTCTTCTCTTTTGCACACTTCAATTATCTTTAAGCGTATGTGTCATTGTAGATCCGTGGGTATCTTTGCAAGAAGCCAAATAAGTGTATTGCTATTGATATTTATGCAGGCGCTTTGGGAGACGGTTGTTCTGGTGATGAGTTCTTGCCAATTTATTGTTTAAAATTTTATTTACTAAAAAGTTGGCAAATCGCGTAAAATTAATATAATAATATTTTTCGCGTACTTAGGTTCAGTATGCAATTCAAACAAACATTTTTCTTGTACGCTTATTTCATTCACTTCATTTATGATCTAATCATTATTAGTTTTAGTCTAAAGCTAATAGTTATTTAAAATTACTTATAGTTGTCATTTTTTTCTGAATGATTTTTCTCACTGCACCCATATTCGAGAAATTCTGTTTTGCCCTATGTTTGCTTTAAGGCATTAAGTCCGCCATTTGTACTTATTTTTATTGTGCAATAAAGTTTAAATAAAGAATAATAAATATATAAAAGTGATTTGGTCCTCTGATTCATTTTCCAGATAAGAGGGCTATTTAACTTATTGGCTATCATATTTAAAATGTTGTTGCTACTCCTACGTACCCTGTCAAGGAGCGAAGCAGTTTTCTTGTCTTCGATGCCGTCTGCCTCTCTTCGAGCATCAGCAATGAAATTTGCACAACATTTTCAAAATTTTCGCAATTTCTAGAATCTTTCATAAAACAATTCTCATGCAAAAATGTTAAAGTGGAAAAAATTACTGTTTCATTTTACATTTATAATCACACATTAGCGTCTATTTCATATGTCGTAGAAAACGAAACTAACTGTAAGAAGTTTTCCAATAATCGGGCTGAAAAAATACCGAGAATATTACATGGCAACTTTGCAAGTTTAAAAAAAATTTTGCTTTGGCACATTGCTAGCGAACGCGCTCGCGCTGCATTTTAAACCGACTTTAAGATTTCAAAAGGAGGAGGTTATCAATTCGGTTGCATGTTTTTTTTAATATTTCTTATTTCATAAGTCCTGATGATGGAATCCATGAGGAATCGAGGGGACTCTTCAAATGTGAAAGGCATACATATAGTGATTTTTATTATTTTTTATATTTTCATTACCAAATCAAGCATTTACATTTAAAAAGTGACATTTAATGAAGTGGGACTGCTGATGATAATCAGAATATAACTCTTCAACGACGCATAGTGGCGATTTGTCCTCTTCGCTGTGTTTGTTAAGTAAATTAGATTTTCAAGACATTTTTAATATAATATAATAATCTTTCTTTCACCGGTCTCCCTCATTGAAGTCAGTTTTTTTTCTTAAAAATTATAGTTTATAAAATTATTTAATGTATAATTTCAGATGTGGCAACGCCGTAGTACCCGATGGTTGCCAACGTATCATACCTACTCCTGAAAAAAGAACTGCTGATAACTGCTGCGGCTTCATCATATGTAATTAGAATAGCTTGGAATCTTCCAAGGACCTCATATTCAAGCTGGAGTTTTCGCTTAGGAAGCCAATTTAAACTTCTACTATGGCATCAAAATATCTAAACGACATCAGTCGCGCGTGCATTTCGCTCGTACATGTCCGTACATATTGGCGCGAGCCGACTGACATCAATTGATTGATGTCGACATCAATGAAGTCACAATGTAACAGTCTAAGGCGTCCTTGACTCACCACTACCTTTTAGAACATCGATGTCGTCAGTTTGGAATTGACGTCTATTTCTGTTGCTTTAAATTGTAAAAGGCTACAACTACACCGCAGAAAACGATTTAAAATAAATATGATGCTATATAACAGGGGTGGCCATTAGTCCAGTCGATCGTGGCAAGGCAAAAAATATAAATACGTAGACCAGTTTCATTTACGGTTTCAAGATGTATGTAACTGGTAGATCACACAGGGTTTCGTTAATAAACAGGAGATCTTGGGTCTAATCAAGTTGGCCACCCCTGCTATATAACCTATGTGTGATGGTCAAATATCGTGGGTTCAACCCCAAAGCAAAAAGAAATCGTGCACGTAAAATGCAATCAGATGACTAAAAATTTGGTCAGGGTTCTTATATAGATGACTATCGGTCTGGCCTAGTGGGTAGTGACCCTGCCTATGAAGCCGAAGGTCCCGGGTTCTAATCCTGGTAAGGGCATTTATTAGCAAGGATATTTGATCCTGAGTCATGAGTGTTTTTTTTTATGTATTGAAGTATTTATATATTATATAAATCGTACCTACAACACAATCTTCATTGACAAGGAAGGGTACCAAACTGTCCGACTCCGATTTGATTCATTTTGATATATGTTATAGAGTAGTCTAAAATAACGGACACGTATTTTTTTTAGCTGCCCAAACTCAACCTGTTAGGAGAAAATGGCCTTCAAAGTACTAAAAAGTTACTAAATCTTCTAACTCCTATAGAAAGTGATGCTCACGCAACTTGCTAGTTAATGGCTGGTTTGAAAGCAGCAAAAAATAATGAGCACTTGTTTTGTTATATCTGCTTAAACTCAAGTTTTCCTACAAAAATACCTGTCTTTATGTGTAACTTTAGCGATAAAATATTATAAAACTTCGAATGTCGATTTTTTAGGAAAAAATGAGTTTTAGCCGATATAACAAAACACGTGCTCATTATTTTTTGCTGCTTTCATATGTACACACTACTTTATTGTACAGGCAATAAGGTCGTGTATAAATATTTTTGGCACTTTGTCCGTGTCGATATTTAATACCTTGACTGTACGTGATATTTACCTTATACATATAGCGTCTCAGACAGCATTGTCATATTATTAAAAAACAAATTTTAGTAGCCGCTTTTTTATTTATGTTTAAGTTGCCTACTTATCCCTTATAAGACATAAGGGTGTTGAAAATTATGCAAAATTAAACCCTATCACTTTGAAACAAAGTTCAAAATCATATGGGATATATATTACCTAAGGGGCTGAATATAGCTCGGCAAGCCATTTCCGTCAGTAGAAAAAGGTGGCAAATTTAAAAACTTGGCGTTGTCATACTACTTACTTTTTTAGTGACAATGTTGGTTTGCCAGAGTAGAGCATAACGCTAAAACTAATAAGAGATACTACAGGAAAATAACAAAATAATTTTTTTTACAAACTTATTTAATCAATAAAAATAAATTAATTCAACAATTTGGCGGCAAGATAGCTTCACGAGTCGAAAAAAACTCAACTCTAATAAGGAACTCTTTTAATTCCAATTAATTACACGAGTATTCCAACTGGTAACACATTTTTTTTCAATGGTCAAATAATCATATAAAACAATATACAATTTTACAGAAACTTTTAATGACAATTTTTTTATTAAATTGATATAAGGCAATGTGGAGAAGACCGTTTATCAGGTAAGACCGTCTACAAGCTCTTTCGTCACTTCTTACTCCGCGTTTGTACAGGTATAGAAGTTCGGTAGAGCAGAAACAGCAAAGCTCTTCCTTTCTGACAGTATCTGAGCGAAGTCTACAAATACGAAAGTTCTTTCCATATAACGGTCTTTCCATCCAAACAAATTATATGCCGGTTTCCCCTCATTAACCTTACATTTTTGATCGGCTAAAGCAAATTAAAAACAGACACTTTCCAATAAATTTTTCATAAATATCAATTAAGATAATAATATATCCACCAAGTGGATGCCCCAAGTTAAGCGCGGACGTGGCAGGCCCAGACGGAGATGGCGGGACGACCTAGACACCTTCATCAGTAAGTGGTCGGAAAAAGCTCAACAATGGGGTTTGTGGGAATCAAGATGGGGAGAGGCCTTTGCCCAGCAATGGGACACTATAACGGGCTATAAAAAAACAAATAAGTTAGTGTGTCAAACAAATGCTTTACAAAAATTATACTACACAATTAATAAGCAAACTTTAAAACAGTTTTCTCTACCTAATCAGCCTACCACTTATCCCAGGAGGAGTTGCGGGGACAGGTTAGTTTTTGTTACATTTTTACGTCATTAACATAATACAAAACAGCTTCATTCAACCAAGCCTTTATCGGTCCGTAGCTGATTTTAACTGCCTACTAATTGCCTCAGTTAAACGGTATAAGTACGGTCACCGACTAATTGTTGATGCACTGTCCAAATCTTTGTCAAAAATGTAAATGTCTCCTCATCCGCTCCACTAGCGATCGTAAGGCTGGCTCGTTCCTCGCTCAGCGCATTGGCATCGCCGTTCAGCGAGCAAAAGCGGTCATTCTTAGGAGGATATTTGTAGACAGTGTTGGCCGAACGCTAATTAGAATTGACCATTACCCATTACATATTGAATCGTAAACAGTTCACGGTTCAATTTGTAATGGTGGTTTTAGTAGTTAGTTTGGTTAATTCTAATTAAATTTCGGCCAACACTGTTTGTAGATACAATTTAAATTCCATAGGTTAAGATAGGTTTCGTTTCGTTTCAGATTTAATTTGTAGAAGGTAAGGTCCTAAGACGAACAGTTTATTTTGATCGGGGCAAGACTGACAGTATGAAGATTCCCTACAAGTGTTTGTATTTCCCTACAAACTAGAGTGGTTAGAGTAGTGCTACCTCGTTTTACGCAATAGGCACAATGGTTGTAGATTTTAGGAAAATGCCCAGACGAACTAACTAAATAACGAACTAATTGTTAGTCTTGTCCCGGAGATAGTCTTACCCCACCACACCTTAACCCCCTTATTCATAAACGTCTACTAAAGTTGACAAGCCGCTAATAATCATTTGTCCCTTGCCATCATACCAATACGTTGGAAAGGGACAAACGATTATTAGCGGCTTGTCAACTTTAGTAGACGTTTATGAATAAGGGGGTAAGTAATTTTTATGTACTTCCTTAAATACAGTAAAGTTTGTACTTTGTATGTTAATTAGGATTGATGACCCATTTAGGGTTCAAGCTAAATTGTTTGTCTATATTAACGGTATGATGGCCAATGTAAAGTGAACCCTCAACGGCCCAACCAATAAAGCCCGTGACTGTACCTATAGGTTATTTCAACAGTAAAACCAATATGGACTTCATAATGAAGACCACAAAATGAATCTGGCCATGGTAGGCCATTTAATCAGAGAAATGTTATTCTGAAACCTCATTCTCAAAATCTAATTCCAATATGATACTGATGTGTCAATGTCGAAAGTGACGATTTTGGTTGAAGGTTGACATCATGCACAATTCAGCAGGTTCTCTAAAGTGACGTTTTTGGCTGAAGGTTGACATCATGCACAATTCAGCAGGACTAAAGGAGATTGGAACCATCTCATATTGCAATGATGTCAGATCCACGTTAGACCAGTATTACATAATATTGTTGGAATTGGCCTGCAAAACTCAACACTAAATAAACAACAGCAATCAGCGCCATTTTATCTAGGCTAGATTACCCAAAAAGATATTTTTCATATGCAGGGGTGCAGTGCAGTCATATGCAGTAGTGTGTTGATCAATATCAGTTGGATGTAAACGTAACGTTATAATTGAGCTTCAAATACACATTCGAGAATAAACCCCTCCAAATGGATATCAAAACGCAAGTCAACAGCAAAACGGTCCAATCTGTATCATAGCTTTTTGACTCGCCCTTTGATGGCAAATACACTCGAACACACTAAAGCAGTCCATTTTGTGAAAGCCTAAAATGACATCGGGCTACACCGCTATTTGCAATCAAAACGTGAGTAATAAGATTTTGATACGCACTAAACGCAAAAGCATGGAGTAATAGCTAGGCCAATTCGGATTTGCTTCTGACATCAAAACGATGTCTCTAATTGATGCGAGTGACGGCCCGATTCAATTTTTAAGATACGTCAAACATTTGTTGTTCTTTAAACAAAAACGTCACGTTTGACACTGACATATCCAATCCATTATCGTATCTTTAGGAATTTTTGACGTACCTATCTTAAAGTTCGTATCCGGCCGCGTTAATTCGCTTGTTCATTTCGCTCGGACATGTCCGTGCATGCATAAGCGCGAGCTAATGAGAACACAATGAAATTACTTGATATCGTTTTGATGCCAGGTGTAAGTTCGAATTGGCCTCAGAGTGCCGGACAAAGTGAAGTCTTATTAAGCTGTTCCATTTGGCTCGATAATAGTACTGCAATAATTTTCACATTATTCGATCAGATATCGGATGAACCGTGGAATAAAATAGCTGCTAGATATTTTATTTTTGTCAATACAAAAATAAAATATCTAGCAGCTATTAACTTTGTTTTATTTATTTATTTAAACTTTATTGCACAATATAACAAATAACGTACAAATGGCGAACTTAATGCCTAAAAGCATTCTCTACCAGTCAACCATCAAGCTAAACAGAAACAGTAGCACGTGCAGGCATTAAACGAAAAAAAAACAATAATATATACTAACACTAATAAACTTACATAAATATGCTATAATTAAATATACATACATATATATTAATTTATGTACCCAGTGCAAAAAATACTATGACTACGATGGACAATTAACCAGTGAGCTTGTCGAAAAAGTGCTTGCGTAACATGCGCTTAAACGAGAGCTTGAGCTTGTTTTGTATGAATTGAATGATTAAATAAATATAAAAAGTCTCTTTTTAAATTTTCCTTCTTCGTGGTAATCCGAAATCTGACATCAGATCTGGCAATGTGAAAACGATCTAAGAATTAGACTAAATTTTATACAATGTGAATAATTCGTAATGCAAGGAGCCAAAATATAATACACGATGTCGTGTAGAACAAATATGTACCCACTAATAATTAACTTTTCACAAGCTAAATTCGAACAATTGTTAAAAAGCGCTCATTAATGCGCTCAAAGTACAGTTAAAATGTTACACATACAGACTCAAAGACGCCTAGTCTAAGATTGCATATACCCTAGTCTAAGATTGCATATACTCAAGAAATTGAGACGGGCACCACCGTGACGGGTAGTCTAGAGTACCATGGCTTTAACCGTGTAGGCTGAAGTCGCCACTTCGAATCCGGCCTCCGCCACTGAGGGCCTACCGCGAACCACGTTCGACGTGTTGCCTCTTTGTCGCACTTGTAAATTTGTACGTAAGTGTGACAGAGAGGCAATACGTCGAATGTGGTTCGCGGTAGGCCCTCTGATGACTGGAGGGCTTGGTAACTTGGTGACTTTTTCTCTAGCATATAACATCTTCTTATTTCAGTTTATAAATACATACTCATTAGGGTCAGGTGGGGTAAAAATAAGACACGGTAAAAATATCACTAAAAGTATACACACAAAGCTTCTTTTTAAATAGAATAGAAGATGTTTTTGAGTGTTATTACCCCACCTGACCCTACCTATATAATTTTTTAAACATATAATTAGTTTTTTTTTCTCACAGCCTGTTTTCTCAGCCAGTTGGATATACTCATAAATAGCTCGTTATACTTGGTTTTCGGATTCGCACTTGATCGTTGGGCAGCAATCGGGGTAAGGCTCAGTGAGATCACCATCTGTCTTGTGGCATTTCGGATCATCAGTGCCAACCACACCGCATCTGAAACATTTTTTTTTATTAAGTATTTTTTTTTCGAGAGTTGACAATAATCAAGGGCAGGGTCGGTTAAGTATCCAGACACAAGCATTACTGCTGCAACGTCGTCGATTTTGACATTTGTGGCAGTTATGCAGTCGGCAGTAATGTCGCACTGCACATATGATATTTGTAAAATTTGACGATTTAAAAGTGCTTGTTGCTAGGCCTATTTGAAAAAAAAAAATATATATATATATACCTATATATATATATATATATATATTGACTTTGACTTTAACATATACGTAACGTAAGTTACATACATAAGTGTAAATTCAATAATAACTAATATTTATACGGTGGTTAGCATAGGGCCTAAAAAGTATATTGAGATAAATCAAGCTTAGAAATACAATGAAAATCTGAACTATACAGAATACTTCGGCCCGCAATGTAAAGCAACACGCAAGTTACGAGATACGAGCTTTTCATTGTAACTGTCAACAAATTATAAGCGTTACTATAAAAAGCTCGTATCTCGTAATATCATGTCATATGTTATGTCCAGAGATCGGAAAAATTTGCGTCATTGCTCGCAATAATGTGGATATGACTCAAAAGTGATTAAAAAAATAATCATTTAATTATCAGAAAATTTAGAAAAATTACTGATTATTTTCTTTTATAAATCTACATTATAAGAAATCTTTGTATTATTTATTGACTAGAAAAGAAAGAATCAAAATTAAATCTTAGGTAAGAAATTAAATAAACGCTGCCAGCCTTCTGGGTACCATAATGCATGAAGGTGACCTGGGGAGCATTTTTTATTTAAAAATTTATTTTAAGTTCTATTATATTTTAGTTTTAATATTAATAATTAGTTTATTTATTTTGTTTGTTTTTTTAGTTATATACTATGTTACTTGATTAATAAATACATCCATTAATTGTACAGAAATAAACATAAAACAGTTCGAATTGAAAAATAAATGATTTTTTTAATCAATTTTGGAGTTATGTCCACATTATTGCGAGCAATGACGCTAATTTGTCCGATCTCTGGTTATGTCTAACGTTTGCAGTACATTGCTGCTTGAAAATTAATTACGGGGTCTTATATTATATGATATATTCTGTATCTGTTTTAATTTATCGCCCGTTTTGGATTTACACACTGTATATTAATCTACATCGTTATTAAAATTGTACATAGAAATTAAATCGAGTAGAACTTTTGTACCTACTTATGTAAATCTTCTACTTGATCTAATTTTATTTGTATTGTAATTTCTAGTGACGAAAACCATACACCGTAGATATATGTTGCGTGAATGTTTACGTTATGTTCATAAGAGCTTATATTTAATTGTATAGCTGCAGCTAGGTTGGTATGACTCTTAAATTGTGAATCTTAAGAAGAAAGAGGAGGACCCGTACGAAAACGCCTTTTCATACTAACGTAGTCGTCTGTTTCCTCTCCAGATGAACATTATTGACAATATTTGGACAAAAGCCATCATTACATACTTGTGAACTCTGAATGATATCAATATATCAAACAGGTCTTTTTGAACTTTAGGGCCATTTAGTAACACATCATTAAGACTGTTTATATCAACCACAACTATGCCTATGAAATTGGCGTTTTTGTTCATAAGTATTAGTGATGTCATAGTTTATTCATTTTAATAGTAACTTCGAAGTATTCTTTAATTTCATTAGTGCGCTACATAGCAACGATTTTACATACAATTATTTGCTACTTTTATTTTTTTATGTATTCAGAATACCGCCAGGAAAACAGCTCTTTTCATGTGCTGCCGGCTTGAGTATTTAAATGACTTATAATTTTCTGACGGGACAGATAAAAAAAGAGATAGAAAATGTGCCTTAAAAATGTCTCAGATTACTGGCAAAAATTTGTTTGGTTTGAAAATGCCGTCACAAAATTTCATTGTATGAAAAATCGAATTTCGTTAAAGTTCTCCATACAAAACGCAAATTTCATAGGTAATGACCTAATATTATAAGAGTTAGTAGCGTTTTAAAATTTGTATGAAATTTGTATTTCGCTCCTAATTTTTACAATAATCAAAAATCTACAATAGTCAAAGCTATAATCGAATTCAAACTGTCGTAAGACATACTAAGATTAAACTAATTATACGGATTCCACTCACTCACTCAAACGTGTCGCCAGAGTGACTAGAACACGTAAGTGGAATCCGTGGAATTAGTTTAAGGCATAGCTATAGTTCATACAGTGTGTCCCTAGCCATTGGACAAAGCCGAAATGTACATATGCATTAGGATATTTAGAACCAGTGTACAAAGTATCATAACAACCGGTGTAGCGGTTTCGAAGAAATTAACAAATTACCATATTTTACTTTGTAGCAGCCTGTATGTGTTAGTAGCTCCTAAGGTAATATCTTAAAAGAATAGTATGGAACCTTCTTCGACCTTTTTGATTATTATTTTTATTTATGACAATAATAAGCTTCTGACTTTTGAAAAATGTCATCATTATCAAATATTTCGAACAAATTGTCAAAAACACTGCCAAAGATTAACACAGTGTGTTTCTTTTTGTTGTTGATTATCGCAAATAACTTTTGTTCGAAAAAATACTTTTTATCTTTTGTTCTAATTAAAAAAAATATTAACGTCAGAGCATTCCTGAGAAGTAACCCTGCGTGGGATTTCAGGGTTTGTCCAATGGCTAAGGTCATCCTGTATACATCAAATTGTGTAAAAATATTTTCCATAATGTCAACAACCAGAGAGGAAAATGGAGACCACGTTTGTATGGAAAAGCCGCCGTCCCCTTTCCTCTCAAGTGTGTGTTTCAAGCGTAAACACATCGAAATCATTGTGTTATGTTTAACTGTCAATTTTGTCTTCCCCAAAATGTGTGATTTTCCCCTAAAATTTTAACTTATTTTATAGGATACTTTATACCTACCTAATGTCAAGAGCTGCAATAACTGGGTTAATAGTACATTACGATACAAGTGCGAAAAATAGGAAATTCGAAACGAGTGGCGATAAATTAAAACACGACCGAAGGGAGTGTTTTAAATCGACACGAGTTGCGAATGTAGCTTTTTGTATGAGATGACTTTTTTTCTCAATAAATTATAATATACAACTAGAAAGAGATGCAATAGCACTCAACTGTTTTTATTTATCTGATAGAAGACATAAATACACACGTGAGTGGTCAGAAACAGGACAAAGAGAAGAATTTTGACCCAACTAATGTTTAGGGCAGAATTGACTATTTCCCCTTGATATTTTTTTTTTTTTTACTACGTCGGTGGCAAACAAGCACACGGCCTGCCTGATGGTAAGCAGTCTCCGTAGCCTATGTACACCTGCAACTCCAGAGGAGTTACATGCGCGTTGCCGACCCTAACCCCACCCCCCTCGTTGAGCTCTGACAACCTTACTCACCGGCAGGAACACAACACTATGAGTAGGGTCAAGTGTTATTTGGCTGCGGTTTTCTGTAAGTTGGAGGTACTTCCCCAGTTGGGCTCTGCTCTAGATCTGGAATGACATCTGCTGTGCTGTGCCCTACCACACAAGGCGAGATGACATTCACATTGCCCATACCTCTCTTTTGGACGTAATTTAAGGACATACCCGGGTCCAAATATATGATTTTCGCATAATACCGAACATACTCATACTCATACTCATACTCATTTATTGGTAAAATATACAATTTTACATGTCAGCAATAAAATACACAGTTGAAATTAAATTAAATTAAATTAAAAATATTTACTTGATCTACATTCGATTAAAATAAAAGGATACAAATACAAATAAATAAAAATGACAAGTTAAAATTATTAAGTTATTCGGATAAATTAAAATCATACATTAATATTATTTAAGCTACATTATGTTATTACATTTAAAATTAAGAAATTCATTAATGTCATAAAAAGCTTGGACAGTTAACCATATTTTTAATTTATTGTAAAAGGTTGAGTCACACTCAATCTGCCTTAAGTCATTGGGTAGTTTATTGTAGACTTCTGTACCCCTAGTGTAAATAAATTCGATTTCGAAACGTGACGAACGCGTTTGCGTTAAGTCTCATTTTGTATGGGTTTTTGAACAGCGCGCCAAGCGGGACGTTTTGGAAAGTCAAAAATCTCATACAAAATGACACTTAACGCAAACGCGTACGTAACGTTTCGCTGTCGAAAATGTTTACACTAGGGGTACTGGTCCTCTAACAGATATTATTTTAGACGATTTAGCTAGTCGGCAACATGTTGTAGATAGCGTGTTTTTGTTCTTACTCGCAATCCTTGTACTTTTGAAAACCTTACTTGGGTATAATTGAAAATTACTTCTGACGTGTTTAATGACGTGGTATATATATTGGGATGTCAAAGTCATAATTTTTTTTACATAAAAGTGTTAGTCGTACATAATTATATTACCCACACCTAACCTTGTTTACTAGTGCGCTACAAATAAAAACTCCTACAGGTTTATTTATAGCAAATATACCTTCGTAATAAAATAAAATTTACGTTCCAATTTGCACCATTCAAATAGGATTATTCTGAAATGCCAACTATATTTTTTGGAAATGTATTTCTATATCCTTATCACGCCTACAGGTTTGTCAGTAAAGTCTGATTATAGTTTTTATAAATTGCTATTATTTTTACTTTGTTCTTAAATTCGTGGAATGGAATTCAAACAAAATATTCCTGCTAAAACTAGTCAATAATAAATATAGCTTTAAATAACCCAACAGTAAGACTTTCAAGTTGTCGATTCAAACCAATGAGTTTCTCAGAAGGGTTTTCGGTGAAGGAAAACATCATGAGGAAACCATATTATTCCAAATAAGGCCCTGTTTTTCCTGGATTTTATTTCCACTATTGGATGATAGTCCATCTACCTTTTCTTCCTTTCATCTTACATCCATCCACATTCACTCCTTGTACCTTTTGCGATACATTAATTTCATCATTTCGCATCACATTCCCGTACCACGCTAGGCGATAATTAATCAACCTATCTAATAATTTTAATGATGGGGTGTCCTTGGTTCCTTGGAGCTTGGGACGGATGTTAGTGTGGGATGCTACCTGCGTAGACACACTGGCACCGTCCCACCTCCAACGGACTAATGTAAAAGCGGGCGCAGCGGCGGAAAGCGCGGAAATTTTGAAACGTAATAAATATAAGAGCCTCGGTAGAGAATACCATTTTGTACCTTTTGGCGTTGAAACTCTAGGTCCATGGAGTCCCAGCGCGCACAAGTTTTTTGGAGAAATCGCGAAACGTCTGGTTGACGTAACTGGTGACCGAAGAGCTGGCGGCTTCCTCGCACAACGTATCAGTATTGCGATACAACGAGGAAATGCCGCCAGCATCCTTGGTACAATGCCTCAAGGGCCTATTTTAGATATAAGCTAGTTATAGTAATCATCTGTATATTTATCCATTATGTATATTGTTATTGTCAATAAATAGTTCTTTAGTAGAATTAGTATTCGGACTTGTATAATTTTATTATTCTATTGGCTACGTGCGAAGTGGTGGGGATAAGTAAAGCGATCGCAACGCATGCGGTGGTGAAAATTGGAACTAACCAAGGATAACGTCTTTAACATAACAAGTTATATGGCTCGAAATGGGAATTTTATTTACTTTTACCCCTGAAATTATTAATTTAAATTGTATGGTGTAAGGGACCATTGTAATCTGTATGAAATGCTTAATATAACCAACATATTTAATTTGATAATCATCTTTTCCTTAAATAAGTTTTTGGCAAAAATTTCATTTTTGGTACAAGCTTTTATCGCTGACTGTACTTTTCTTTCCACAGGCAACTAATACTCATCGAGTCAATTCTAAATACCCTAAACACAATTAGGTTGCGTTGTTTTATCACAGAGTTCCTATGTCTTGTCTCCATCATCAGATCAGCTCGATGGTACCACAATATTGCATTGTCACCCGACTTACATATGTATGCAAATTTTCAGCTCAATCGGAAACCGGGAAGTGGATCAAAGGGTGTAGCAGGATAGCCTAGGAAAAATTGCCCCCAGCGATTTTGGGCCGAAACTGTAATCAAACGATGCCTTTTGGGGAGGTTATACTCTGCACAAAGTTTCATCCCTCTGTTACCCCCTCGGGGTGAAAAACACCCGATTAACCCCAAAACTGTTTTAATTATTTTTTCCTAAACTATGAAAGTGACGAATTTCAAATTTCGTACAAATATTAATAAGACTAAAAGCTATGTGCTAAAAAAATATTAACCCCCTAACCATTGAAATTCTTGTAAAAAAAACAAAAATAAAAAAAGAATCAACCTGTATATCAAGTTTGGCTCATGGTACCACACCATTTTTTTTTTCAAAAATGAACCAGTTTATATTCTACATGATACAAAAGTTTCATGGACCTACTCCAGAAGGAACATTGCGAAATTAATATGTATTGGCTCTTTGGTGCGTACTATTCATTGAACTCCCACTAAGAGCCTTGCATTATTAATAAACAATGGCTTGCGATCGGACCGCTGCTCGTGCCCGATTTGAAAAAGGTGGGGATAAAGAAGTATGAATCAAACTCATTTGTATTTATAAAAACATTTTTAAGGTTCCGTAATCAACTAGGAACCCTTATAGTTTCGCCATGTCCGCCTGCCTGTCTGTCTGTCTGTCAGCGGACATGATCAGTTTAGCTGTTTTTGAGTTATCGCAAAAAGTTTCCCCTTCATAATAAAAAGACCTACTTTAATTAGGTACTGATTATGCAAATTTGCCTATTTGTTTAACTCACGTGAAAGGTACCGTTTCATCCCTTGGTTAACAATTTACTATACTTTAAGCTCCAGTTTAGCTTATTGTGACGGAAGAGTAACTACGGAACCCTACACTGAGCGTGGCCCGACATGCTCTTGGCCGGTTTTTATAAATTATTTTGTTTTCGGGTCAAGGACGTTGCGTATTAAGCATGATACGAGTATAATGATTAGTAGCTACGAAATAGTACGTTTATTTTAATTTCGCAATGTTCCTTCTGGAGTAGGTCCATGAAACTTTTATATAATATAGAATATAAATTGGTACATTTTTGAAAAGAAAAAATGGTGTGTGTACCATAAGCCAAACTTGAGATCCATGTACAAATGAGTTTGATTCATACTTCTTTATCCCCACCTTTTTCAAATCGGGCACGAGCAGCGGTCCGATCGCAAGCCATTGTTTATTAATAATGCAAGGCTCTTAGTGGGAGTTCAATGAATAGTACGCACCAAAGAGCCAATACATATTAATTTCGCAATGTTCCTTCTGGAGTAGGTCCATGAAACTTTTGTATCATGTAGAATATAAACTGGTTCATTTTTGAAAAAAAAAATGGTGTGGTACCATGAGCCAAACTTGATATACAGGTTGATTCTTTTTTTATTTTTGTTTTTTTTACAAGAATTTCAATGGTTAGGGGGTTAATATTTTTTTAGCACATAGCTTTTAGTCTTATTAATATTTGTACGAAATTTGAAATTCGTCACTTTCATAGTTTAGGAAAAAATAATTAAAACAGTTTTGGGGTTAATCGGGTTTTTTTCACCCCCAGGGGGTAACAGAGGGATGAAACTTTGTGCAGAGTATAACCTCCCCAAAAGGCATCGTTTGATTACAGTTTCGGCCCAAAATCGCTGGGGGCAATTTTTCCTAGGCTATCCTGCTACACCCTTTAACTTGCAAGATTTGATTACAAACAGACAACGGTCAGGTGAAAGTAAATAAAAGCTTGTAAAAGATAGACATTCACCATTGTGGACTTTTTTTTAGACCTATGAAAGAGAGACAACCCCACCATATTGTTATTGTTTTATTACTGCACCATGCTGTAATGCCGTGTAATAATAAAAAAAAAAAAAAAAAAAAAAAAAAAAAAAAAAAAAAAAAAAAAAAAAAAAAATTGTGCTGTTATAGTGAACTCAAACTGGTTAGGCAGCGTTTTCGATTACTTCAACTTCAACATTTATTCAGCAAACAGGCCACAAGGGCACTTTTACACGTCAACATGGAATTTACATACAAACAAAAACAAGCACATCAACAATTAAGTATAAAATACAATTACAAAAAAATAACTAAAATAATAATAATAATAAAAAACAAACAGATACAAAAAAAATCTAAAATTATTTAGAGGTGGTATTAAATTAGCCAACGTGATTTTTTTCCGAAAAAATCCTCATATTTCAACCAATTTACATAAAACCTTAACAAGTTATTGTACCTAAACCTTCCTTAAGAATTGATAGATGAAAGTCGTTTCAAAATCCGTTCAGTAGTATTTAGTTTTGGAGTAGTTTTTAGGGTTCCATACCCAAAGGGTCAAACGGGACCCTATTACTGAGACTTCGCCGTCCGTCCGTCCGTCCGTCTGTCACCAGGCTGTATCTCATGAACCGTGATAGCTAGACAGTTGAAATTTTCACAAATGATGTATTTCTGTTGCCGCTATAACAACAAATACTAAAAACAGAATAAAATAAATGTTTAAGGAGGGCTCCCATACAACAACATATTTTTTTTGGCCGTTTTTATAAATAATGGTACGGAACCCTTCGTGCGCGAGTCCGACTCGCACTTGCCCGGTTTTTATTTAAGATGTAGATTTGCTGATGCTATAGTCTGTATCTTTAGGTATTTAAAAAAAGGTAAACAAACAATTTGTAAATTTTCGGGTAGTTTTAATATTTATTGGTTAACCAACCAAATACAAAACCGCCTGGATCTGTCACTGAACGACCTGACTTTAAACCTACATTATTTGATCATGTAATGTTTTCATCTACCCTCAGCTGCCTTAAGGAGCCATTTGAGGGTAGATTTTGTTTACCTTTTTTTAAATACCTAACGATACAGACTATAGGTTGCGAGACAGTCGTCTACATAGCGAATATCTCCTTTCTAGCAATGATCCCCAGCTATTTAGTTAATGAATGCTTACGTCGCATAGTACAGCATGTCGCCTCCACACTCTATCCGGATGCATTGGAGGATGGGGGTAACCACGGACCCGTACGGGATGACGTCTTTTATCTCGTTCACGTAGCAGCCTTCTTTGTGAGCTGGAATAAGAGAAAAACACGTGTTAATACAGAATGCTAGACAGTGTCGTGTGCCAAATACTTTAATTTATTTATTAACGAAACATTGTAGTTTTTATATTTTGACAACCTATCCATGCTCATCACACGAATAAATGCCCTTACCAGGATTTGAACCCGGGACCATCAGCTTCGTAGGCAGGGTCACTACCCACTAGGCCAAACCGGTCGTCATAATACAATGATTTTAATTGCTACTTGTTTTTACAGTTTCTGGTTTGGACCATGCATGTTTGTCTGAAAAGCTATTCTTCCTTCTCAATTGCTTACTCTAAATAAAAGAAAATGGCACTAACGGTCATGATTCGATTTGATTAAATATCCGAATATTAATAAGCCAATTAACCTATAGCCTATATGGTTATGCACAGATCATTATTTTGTTTATCAATTTGATCATATTTTTAATATTCTTGTGCCCATAATTCGTGATCTGAATGACCTTAAATGTTGTCATATTCATATAAATATTTACGTTACAAGCCTTTGTAAACTTTGTTTTTGTCTGCGTGGACATTGTATCAAAACAAAATGAAAACCTTAACAAATTGCTAAAACGAAATCGGCGTCTATGGCATTAACAAGTTACCATCAGAAGGTTCTTGTTTTGCTCGGCCGGCCGGTATGATAACAGACGCGCTCAGTTTGTGATATTTGCAATCATAATGTCATTTACGAATTAGATGTATATGTGTATTGCATTGTATAGCTAATTATTAAATACTGCGGAATGGAGTATCGAGACAAACCATAGTGGTTTAACGATACTTTTTCATCAAATATTCTGTAATTGTGATTTATCTGTAATAAATAAATAAATATAAATAAAAAATATTTTTTGAATTACAATTCTATTGCCGACTGTACATTCTCTTCTTTGCATGTCTATCAAGTACTCGAGATCTTTCAAATCAGCCTAAATACAATGTCGTATCCTAATGCTTCTCTGACTGCATCATCAGATCAGCTCCATTACAGGACAGGACATTATTACATAAATTGACTAAGTCCCACAGTAAGCTCAATAAGGCTTGTGTTGACGGTACTTAGACAACGATATATATAATATATAAATATTTATAAATACTTAAATACATAGAAAACATCCATGACTCAGGAAAGAATATCCATGCTCACCAGTCTCACCACACAAATAAATGCCCTTACCAGGCTTTGAACCCGGGACCATCAGCTTCGTAGGCAGGGTCACTACCCACTAAGCCAAACCGGTTGTCAAACCATGTTAGAATATTAATGAATTGTCATCGGAAATACGACAGTACGCCAAATTTCAGCTCAATCAGACATCGGGAATTGGTCCAAATGTAAGTTACAAGATTTGAAGCACATATAGAAATAAATATATTATTGCGTTCCGTACGAAAACGGTTTGAAATATATAAAATAAAATTATTTCCGAGCCCTGAGGATAAGAGGGCCTACCGCGAACACCAAAGTTCGCAAATTTCGGGCATCTTTCTCTTTTACTTCAATTACTGCGTAATTAGAATGACAGAGAAACATGCTCGCAACTTGCGAACTTCGGTGTTCGCGGTAGGACCCCGGTTGCAGTAATATTTACGCGGAGTCGAGCAATATTGACCCACTATTTTTATCAATACATAACCAGTGCTTTTAGGTCATTGTATCTTTAGGTATTTAGCAATCGTGCCAATGCTAGCTCATTAGATTATTTATGTGACCTGGTTCACTTCTCGATGTGTTTGTGGACTCTGGACTTAAGTTCAAATAGGTCACTACATTTATTCTCAGATCTAAGTTTGAAACAAGTATTTTCATTATCGTCTACCGTTATCGTTGGACGACCGGTCTGGCCTAGTGGGTAGAGGGTCACTACTAGTGACCCTGCCTACGAAGCCGATGGTCCCGGGTTTAAATCCTGGTAAGGGCATTTATTTGTGTGATGAGCATGGATATTTGTTCCTGAGTCATGTGTGTTTTCTATGTATTTAAGTATATATAAATATTTATATATTTAATATATCATGGTCTAAGCACCCTCAACACAAGCCTTATTGAGCTTACTGTTGGACTTAGTCAATTTGTGTAATAATGTCCTATAATATTTATTTATTTATTATTTATCACTAGTAGCTGTGAGCTGTAGACCTCGCAAACTTTGCCATTTAGAAAAAAATAAATAAACCGAATCTACAAAATAATGTACTTCAATGTAATTTATTTCGGGTAGTGATGTATTATTCAACTTATTCGTCTAAAAAAAATTATAAGACAAACTGTACGTCAAATGGCGGTAAATGAAAACGTTTTTACGCATGTCACGCATCCGTAGCTTTTTTTAATTCAGAGACAAACTAGAGATGGAGGCCGATTGCCATTTCGTTCGATACCAACGAACATGCGAGATTTGTCAAATTGTATGCAATTTACATTTCATTTCGAATAAAACGTCATCTCGACTGATACTAGAATAGAGGTCAAATCAAATTGCTTTTTTTTCAAAATGTTCGTAATTTGAATGTCATTACCAAATCGATTTTTATATAATAATCAAGCAATTACAACATTTTAACAGATAAAAAAAATTATAACAAATAATCCGTATAATTATCAAACGAAAATTTCACGGGAATCGGTTGAAAAATGCGACCTGAATTGAATCTTTGCCCAAGCTGAAGCGGAGACCTTCGCTAACGCTCGTTAAATTAGATGGAAAAATTTATTGAATTATTTTGGGGGGCATATAAACTCTGAGTTATCTGCAGTGATCGGAACTATGGGAGTAAAACTTTAACAAAACTTGTTAAGCGGACATAAAATAGTGCATACAGCCCTAAAAATATTCATGTCCATAGGGATAGGAATAGTATAGTACTTACAGCCATAAAAATATTTACATTCATAGACATTCGAATATGTAATAGGCTATAAGCACTCTTTTTACGTCCGCTTGATAAGTTTTACTCCCATAGTTCCGATCACTGGTTATCTGATACGAAAAGATGGCCCAATTTGACACCAGAAAGTAACAGAGGGCGATGTAAAAGACTTCTTATTTAGTTTCATCTGTCCCGTTAGACCTAATTGTGCGGCCCGCCTGATATTAAGCATACACCGCAGCCTATGGGCGCTTACAACTCAAGTTGAGTTATACACGCGTTGCCTATCTTGTCAACAACGCGACATGTAATTGTAATTTTATTATGTTTTTTTTTGTTTTATCTATGTGCATTTTGGGCTAGAATAAATATTTAGAATTTAAATTTGTATTTAGGCTAACGAACAAGGACGAGTTGGTATGGTGAATTATCAAATAAAAACAATAACACGCTTCCATTTCAAAAAAAGTATTTTACATATAAATGTAAAAGCAATTATCATACATTATTAGCACTGAGTATACATATTTAGCTGTTTGCGTCATAATCTTTATAACTATAGTAAATTACACGCAATTTACAGAAGAACAAAATACATTCCTACCGTAACTTAAATCAAGAAAGCCGTATGTTACATGCGGCCGTAACATTCTTAATACAATTTTCTTTTCAATGGTGCCATTATTCGTAATATGTCTATTTATATGAGCAATGTCTTTTAATAGAATATGCCTTTGCACGAGAGATTATGGTAGTTAAAAAACTTGCATAATTAGTTAGCTAACGATGGAATAATCAATCAGTTGTTATACAAACATGTAACTACAAGTTACGATACTTATTCTTTATTTTAGGGTTCCGTACCCAAAGGGTCAAACGGGACCCTATTACTGAGATTTCGCTGTCCGTCCGTCCGTCCGTCTGTCACCAGGCTGTATCTCATAAACCGAGATAGCTAGACAGTTGATATTTTCACAAATGATGTATTTCTGTTGCCGCTATAACAACAGATACTAAAAACAGAATAAAATAAATATATAAGTTGGGCTCCCATACAACAAACATATTTTTTGCGGTTTTTATAAATAATGGTGCGGAACCCTTCGTGCGCGAATCCGACTCGCACTTGGCCGGTTTTTATTGCTTATCAATTATAAGAGATACAAAAAAAAACCAAATGAATCAATAATATTGGAAAAAAGGCTATAACATCGATGAAAAGCCCTCTTTTCTATTTTAATTATATTACCTGATTACACAACAACTATTTTTGGACCTAAAAGGAGATCTTCATGCAGGGCCCCAGCAGCACGCACAAGTTTTTTGCAGAAATCGCGAAGCGTCTGGTTAACGTAACTGGTGACCGAAGAGCGGCTTCCTCGCACAACATTGTGATACAACGAGGAAATGCCGCCAGCATCCTTGGTCCAATGCCTCTGTATATATCCATTATGTATATTGTTATTGTAAATAAAATACTGAAGTTTCAAAGGAGATAGATATTTTTATTTCGTTTTAATGTTTTCATGTGAATAAACTACACCTTTTCTTCAGTTTTTGTCCAAAAAATTTAATTTAATTTGGGTTTAAAGTGGTTTTTATGCCAATGATGCATTGCTAATGATTTATTTCACAATTAATACATACAAGAGGTTAAGCTTAGTGTAGTATTTCATGGAAAAAATACGCTAAAATTAGGACAGCGATATTTGCTCCAAATCTTTATTCATTATTGAAAGCACCCTCGTCAATTCCTTGATAGCATTCATGTTCATCAGTCACTCGGCTGATTGAACGTCATAATCGCGGCAGTAATGCGGCGGCGAACGTCACTCATTTTATTAAGGAAATTGACAGCAGCAGTCATGCCACAACAGCAGTGCAGCTGCAGTTACCATCGGAATGTCACCTTGAGACTACTATCGTCGATCGTCGGACCGGAGCATGAGTTGCGTTCTTGCGCGCAAATCCATACATGAAGTCGCGCAAAATGTACAGCACCTATCCGGCGATAAAATAATGCACATCTTTAGAAAGAAAATATGGGAGATAACGAGAGAGAAAGAGACAACAAATATTTATCGCCGGCGTTATGAAGTCGCGCGCGAGAATGCAACTCATGCTAGCAGGCATGGTAATAATTGAGATATCATTAAAGGTTTATTACGATCGTTAAATTAATCGCTAGTGTACTTTATTTTGGCTACAAATTAGCATTACTGCTGAGGCCAACGCAGCGTTATCAGACCTCAATGTCGCAGTGTACCTAAATAATCAGTATTCATGGTCACTTTGCCCGACGGCGATAGTACATACAATGCAAACAGCAAACAGTAGTCTTATAAACTGAAGTTAATGTCATATTAATAAAATCGGATAAGTGAGAGTCGGACTCGCCCACCGAGGGTTCCGTACTTTTTAGTATTTGTAGTTATAGCGGCAACAGAAATACGTCATCTGTGAAAATTTCAACTGTCTGTCTATCACGGTTCATGAGATAGAGTCTGGTTACAGTCAGACAGACGGACGGACAGCGGAGTCTTAGTAAAAGGGTCCCGTTTTACCCTTTGGGTAACCATAAAAGATATTTATTCGTGACGATTACAAAACACGTACAGAGATAACAGACAGACAGACAGACAACAACAGCAAGAAAAAAAGAGGTAATTAAAAGTGCATCACGAAATGGACCCAAGCCAGCATAATGATAGATGTAAAGCCAGCGCTGGTCACCCATAGAGCCCATTCGGTGATGCTACGGTGATAACACATAAAGATACAATATTAAAACATTACAAAAATACACAAAAGTAATAATTAAGAAAACAAACAAAACAAAAATATACAAGAGAAATAATTAGGAAAACAAACGAAACACTCTCATTTAAAGTTACAATATGTTTACAAAATGTATGTTAATTTTAGCGTCCTTTGTTTATCCTCAATCCTAAGATAAACAAAAGGGGGAGGCGATGGATGAATGGGGGGAGATCTACACGTGCGAAATCGCAGGCAGCTGCCAATAATGTCAGGTAAACCATGATAATTATCGTACAAACCCAGTCTAACCTAGTCTACCAGTCTAAACCTAGTCTACCAGTACAATTAACAAAATTTCTTACACTACTGTCAAAATCTGTTTACTGCACAGAATAATTCTGCAATAATTTATAGATGATAAAATATTTCACCAGAGGTCACCCGAAGGTCAGGGTCCTCGTTTTGTAAACAACACGAAGAGGTCGTTTGTTGCCTTTTAATTTATTTTGAGGAATCCCAGTGGCGCTGGCGTTAAATTTCGATGCGTATTTTATTGCATTCTTTAACCGGTTTTAGGTGGTTTTAAAAGGTATTTGTCAACAATGATAACACTATTGGCGTCGCATAAATAAAATTGAGACGGATCTTATAACATCGTGGATTTGGAGAGATTTTGATATGTTTTATGGCTCCTCTACATGATGGCCCAGCGCTGGGCCAGTGAGATGGCCATGAGATGGTTAAAACACCCACTATGGAATGGGCCACGTGTAGGTGCGTCGCTTCGCTGCTTTAATGTGCGGACGAAAAACCGACACCGTGACCATCCCATCGCCATCCCACCGCGCCATAAGCAATCCCACGCCACTACCCTGTCTACACGCTGGCCTATCTTAGTGGGCCAGTCCAGTAGGATGACCCATTGTATAGAAGAGCCATCAATTCACCTAATTTACTTACTAGGTAGCCATTACATAGGTATCTACTTTTCTCAAAAATGTGGATAAAATGTAACTTTCTCTTCAGTTTTTGTAGATTAAAGAACCTTTCCGTGTTAGTGTAGCGAAAAAACCCTTTTACCCAAGAACTATCGTATTCTTTTTAGGTTTGGGGGATGTAACAACTTTAGACGCCTTGTCTGTAATTTTCTGTACAAAACAGTCTGTCCATTTTTACACGTCAAATCTATGGCAATTTGTACGTAACGTACAAATAGCCATGTCACATAAACGTCAGTCCATACAATACATATGACCATTGGCCGAGGTTTTCGATAGAGGGGTAAGCTATTGAAAGCGACTCCGGTTCCTCCAAGCTTTTAGGTTAAATTCTCCTTTAGAAATATCAGCTTAGTAGTTGTCTTATATGCATAAATTAATAAATTTAAGAACGAGTTGTAAACTATGCAGCACTTTTTTAAATTTATTGCGGCTATCAAATAACCTTAAAGAATCGTGTTAGTGAAATCGAAACAAGTCTCTAATTGAACGCGCCGGGAAAGCCCGAATCCGTTTATTGACAGAAGTCATTAGTGACATTTTAACAGGTTGTCGACCGATTACATATAGTGTGTGATTCCGAACGATTGTTACAAGGCGAGTTGAGGAGTTGACCAAGCCATATGCGTAAACAAGGGTCACAAAGGCAATATACTTGCATACTGGCTCCTCTACACCTAGCCTAGTGGTGGGCTAGCGATATGGCCATGCGATGATTGAAAATAGAATAGAATAGAATTTCTTTATTTGCCAGAACACGTATGGTTCAAGATGATAACAGAACAAGTTTTACATGTACGTATTAGTATTCAGTCGAAGACAACATGCAAATAACAAATAGAGCACGCACTATGAAATGGGCCACGTATAAATGCGTACGCACTATTGCTGGCTCACAGACGAAAAACCGACACCGTGGCCATCCCATCGCCATCCCGCCGCGCCATAAGCCATCCAACGACACTACCCTCTCGACACGCTGGGCCATCTTAGTGGGCCAGTATGATGGCCCATCGTGTAGAAGAGCCATGAAACTTAGTACGAAATAGCTATGTCGTACTAGTTTTCGTTGCTAAAAATTGTTATAAGAAGTACAAAGTGGGAGTAGTAGTTTTGTATGTAAAACCTTGTACTGGTTTCTTTCCTATTAGAATTTATATCATTTTCAATAGAATTTGTTTGGTAGCCCAATAATCCGATTCGCCTGAGTTGACGAAACCAATTAGAATACACGACCTGCGGTGTAAGGTGTGTAGATTATGACGAAATTGGACTTTAATCTCATAATAATAAGGTTTACATTCACCGTAAAATATAACGCCAATTCGAACGTACATTTTGAAATATAACGGTGTGTTTCGCAATGCCCAAGTAAAGTCCTGAATAAGCTACTTGCCACTTATCTGACGAATAAAGTCATCGTTGGCGTTTCACAATCTTCAAATAAGCTTAACTAGTAGATACTTGCCACTTATCTAACGAATACCTAGTCATTTTTGGCGTTTCACAATCTTCAAATAAGCTTAACTGTACAATACCTTTACAACTTAATATAGTTTTATCTGGCAGTTAATTTATTTGTTAATTAGCTATCCAATACTTTACTCAGACTTTGTGAAACAGGCCCTAAATGTCGTTAGTTAGTTATAATTAACTAACGTGTGCATTTCGCTCACTCATGCTTAACCGTACCTACATGTATTGTCGCGGCCGAGACGCACGCGCGATTGATAACAAAATGACATCATTTTGACGTCATAATGTAACTTTGAAACCTCCAGAAGCATATTGGTTGGAATTTCCAAATTCTTTGCACCCGGATCTGGATGGATAGAATACGTCATTTGTTTTCTTTCTAGTGAGAAAAACAGTTTGTTGTGAAGAAAACGGAACTATGATGTCTTTGAATCATTGATTAGTATGGTGAATCACTTGTGAAGGTCGATATTGTGAATAAAGCTAATCAATGCATAATCATATACATAATTTATATTCTACAGCTAATTTTAAAACGATATTACATGCAATGATATTATATAACTACATACATAAGGAGCACAAAAATACTTCCATAATTACTTCTTTACCTACGAAGTATTATTATGTATGTAGCATTAGTTTATGAGACTGCTTGCTTAACAGTCCAGACCAGACGTGATTTATTTATTCAGTATAAATTTTATTTTGACACTTGGAGAGACTTTACACCTCCAAATCTTATTTGTATTAGTACTCTGACATTGGGGACCTTTAACATCTCCAGATTTAATGTGTTTTTAACCATAGAGATTATACATCTGTATTGTATTGTAGTAATTATTTATTTTAAGATTATTATAATGTAATGTTTATCCAGGTATTGGCTGTTGTATTTATAAATGTTGTTATGTATTTTTCATGTCACTATATGATGTTACTATAAATGTTGTATTGACTTGTAAAAGAGCCCTTGAGGCCTACTTACAGAATACATTTTTAAATTTTGAATTTTTGAAGAATAGATCTGTTTCCAATATGATATAAAATCAAAGTTGTTTTGTCAGCTGTCAGTATCAAAAAATGCTTTTGGTTGAAGAAATGTCGCATTTGACAATGACAGATCAGTATGATTGTTAATAGATCTAATAACTAAAACTCGAATTGAATCGAATTTTGGTTACTAATAATTGTTACTTATAGAAAATAATCGGACAGACAGACGGACATGACGAATCTATAAGGGTTCCGTTTTTTGCCATTTGGCTGCAGAACCCTAAAAAGAGGCCGAGTACTGTAGAAGTACTCCCCGTAAGTACCGTACTTCTTTTTAGTACTTGTTGTTATAGCGGCAACAGAAGTACATCATCTGTGAAAATTTCAACTGTCTAGCTATCACGGTTTATGACATACAGCCTGATGACAGACGGACAGACGAACAGTCTTATTAGTAATAGGGTCCAATTTTACCCTTTGGGTACGGAACCCTAAAAACATACAGGCCAAGAATCGATAAGTAAACCCTTATCCAACTTAACATATCTCGGAATCTCTTTGTGATTTTTTACGAAGCGAGACGATTTCAGCCATAAATGCTTCCGTTCCATAGATGTATGCAGTGCAGTCGAGTGTAAAGCAACGTTCCAAATATATATTTTTCATTACTAATGCTATTGTTGTTTTTAAAAAGTGTGCAGAAAATGATACGTTTATGCTCTAGAGCGCTGTACTTTCTAAGTACGTTTTTTATGATAAGCAATTAAAATTTTGGTTTAAATGGAGTTGTTTTTTTTTATACCACGTCGGTGGAAACAAGCATACGGCCCGCCTGATGGTAAGCAGTCACCGTAGCCTATGGACGCCTGCAACTCCAGAGGTGTTATATGCGCGTTGCCGACCCTTTAAAAACCTGTACAGTCCTTTTTTGAAGAACCCCATACTGTATACCTGTGGCGAACTTCTTTGGTTGTCTTACGTCCGCCTGCGAACGCAGGCCGCTAAGTCAATGATATGTTTTTGGTATGAGATGTCATATGTATGATAATAACTTTTAATTGTCAATAAAACTACATTTCCTTTAATTTTCCAAGAAGGGATTTATTATTTTTTATCCAAAGTGTAGTCCCACAACTGACTAAGCAACGCATGTAGGGGAGCTTGCATTTTTGCGGCGTTAGGCATAAAACGCCTATAGAAATTGAAAGCGCCAAGAAAACCTCGGCAGGGACCTCATTCCACAGCCGGAGCGTCCGCGGGAGGAAATTCTTCTTAAACCGCACAGTTGTACAATTTCCATTGTGATAATTAACTCCACATTCCATAAATAACGATATTTGTATCTGAATTGTTAATCGAAATTACCCACAAGAAATACTACTGAAGAGTTACCCGTGTTTTTTTTAATGCACATGTATTTACATTTCATATCATTTATTTATTGCATTCCATGGTACATACAAATATTATCTTAAAATAAATTGTCACAACATGGACCCTGAGTAGGGTATAGCAAGTTAGTTAAGTTACCTAGTTAGTTTTTACTTTCACCATATTCGAAATGAAAAATAGAGTGTTTAACCCGGGTGAATGCCTACCATTTCATCACTTGGTTAACAATCTACTTTATAATCTTAAGAGGTTTCCGAAATATGTAGGTAGTTTATTAGATTGATTGATGCTAAAATCGCATGTAATGGTGCATGTTAGAAATAATAATTTAGTATTGATAAAAATAACATCTGACTATCTAGCATGAATTGCGTTCTCGCGCACGAGTCCATACTTAAAATCGCGGAAGATGTATGAACTCGCGCGCGAGAACGCAACTCGTGCTAGCAAGTAGGATAACCTCAAACTATCATCAAATGTGCATTGCTTAGGAGAAAAGCCAATGACCTTTTCAAGTTGCATAACTGTGTCCAAACTACGCTTTAATATGGAATATTCATATTAAGAAATTTCCATTGCGTCTTCAACTTTCAATTCGTCTTTATTTATTTATTTAAACTTTATTGCACTATAAAAATAAGTACAAATGGCGAACTTAACGCCTGAAAGCATTCTCTGCTAGTCAACCATAGGGAAAAACAGAAATTCTCGAATGTGGGTGCAGTGAGAAATTAATTCAGAAAAAATTACAACTATAAGCTATTTTGGATAACTATTAACAATTTAGGATATTAACATACTTGTGCTTTATGATTTAAAAAAAAATTGTTTTCATTTTAAAAGTTCTAAATAAACTTTTTATTAGTCTTATCCGGAGAGTGCATTCAGAAGTAAAAGCTTTGAGCAAAGTATTTGTTAGAAAATTAAGAAGTAAAAGCTTTGAGCAAAGTATTTGTTAGAAAATTAAGAAGTAAAAGCTTTGAGCAAAGTATTTGTTAGAAAATTAAGAAGTAAAAGCTTTGAGCAAAGTATTTGTTAGAGAATTAAGAAGTAAAAGCTTTGAGCAAAGTATTTGTTAGAAAATTTGTGTATGTTTTGATATCCTTATGTAGGATGGTCGCAGCGAAGAACTCGGAGAGTTTTAATTACCCTTTAAGATAAGTAAATAAACAAAGAAAAAATATGTATATCTTTGTCACTTTAATACTGTAAGAAGGATAGTTGCAAGATAACAGAATTTTGAAATTTTCGTTAGGTATAAATATAGTTTTTTGTCAAAAATATCATTTCTGATACAAGCTCTTATTGCTGCCTGCAGTTATTCTTTCAACAGGCGACTTATACCTATCGAATCAATTGTAACAAACCCAAATACAGGGGTCGTTGTTTTTATCACAGAGTTCATATGGCCATCTCCTGTGTCCATCATCAGATCAGCTCAAAGGTACCATAATATTACATTGTCATCCAACTTTCATATGCGTGTGAAGTTTCAGGTAAATCCAATAATAGTAAGTCTAAATTAGCTTGCAAGATTTGACCCAAAAACATACAAACATTGCAAGTTAAATAAAAGTTTGCAAAAACTTGGAAACTCACCTAAATGAGCTGGTTTTTTCGGTGATTTCCCTCTAAACGTAGCAGCACTAGCCATTCCAATCATTAAACACACAAATACTAACTTCGACATTATCAAACACTGAATAAACTTTCTTAACTCCGACGTATATGTTGTGTGCAAGGCAAGGTTCTCCCAGCGCGTGTGGTGAAGCAACTGGCATGCGAGTAACCGGTGTGTCGTATATAGTTGTGTTTGTGGTGGGATTTATACACACATACGATTTGATTACGACGTTCACATGCAGTGGCTTCAGCCAGTTAGCAGACGGCACGATTCGGAATTTAAGGTACGTCAAATATTAGGTCTAGATACGATATGGATCGGATATGTCAGTGTCATAAGTGACGTTTTTGTTTGAAGAAATGTCACTTTTAACACTGACATATTCTGGTACATAAAAATAATCTCTTTACTAAAAACAACTACCGAACAACGTCATACTCTACGAGCACACTTAAAACTTACAAAGAAACTTGACATTGGCAAATCATCATAGTTTGATGGAAGCCATATTTAAAAGAACAAGAACAAGGTCTAGATACGATATGGTTCGGATATGTCAGTGTCATGGGTGACGTTTTTGTTTGAAATGTCACTTTTAACACTGATATATTCGATCCATATCGTATCTAGCTAGACCTTAATATTCGACGTATCTTAAAGTTCGAAGTTTTTGAAAAATCGTGGTGCTATACGGTTACCAAAAAATATGTCGCAATCTCGAGGTCTCTTTCTAAAAACTTCATTGATTTGAAACCGGATTAAACTTTCGCTCGATAGAATAAAATTTAGGAACATTTCCGTACACGGTGGGAAGAAGTTGATAACTCGTGAAATAAAATTGAAGAAATTTGAACCTTATGTGATTCTGTTTTAAGTTTAAGTTTCGTCAATTTCATATCTCGTGTCTAAAACGAGTCTACAATGCAATACAATTTTGTTTTTGCACAGAAGCTATTTAAAAAAATACTTCTTAAAAATGCACGCACGGCCGTCCGCTCAGTGCTCAGGGCAGCTATACGCCAATGAATTTATGGGCAAAACTTATCATAAATCTACATACACATTCGTAGTACTTACATGTATACTATACTGTGGCCTTAGGGCGGTTTTTATACTGTCCGATCCGATATCGGATGTCGGATGCAAGGCTCGGAAACCGTTCAAATTTCCAAACAGTTATCATGTACTTGGCGCAAAACCTTTTGACTTCGATTTCGCTCGAGAAACCGTTATTTTTAAACAGGTTTTTATGAGAACAGTTCTTGTCCTAATTAACCGGTTTAGAGCAATAAAAAACGGTTTCTTCCTATGTAGGTGTCTACGTTTACGTGCCACACCACTGACCAGGACGGCCGGCCGTTTCGGCGCTCGTCGAATGAACCGAAGAATAAATTTGATCCTTATTATTTCACTTGTTTGAAAAAAAGTTCAAAATCATGTGGAAAATATCTTCCATAAGGATAAAGGGTAAATATAGCTTGGCAAGCCATTTCCGTCAGTAGAGAAAGGCGGTAAATTTAAAAAATGTAATTTTATCATTCTATAGAAAATTTTAAATTCTCGCCTTTTTTTACTGACAATGTTGGTTTGCCAGAGTAGAGCATTACGCTAAAACTAATGAGAGAAACTACAGGAAAATAACAAAATATATATTTTTTTACAAATTTATTTAATTAATAAAAATAAATTAATTCAACAATTTGGTGGCAAGGTAGCTTCACGAGTCGAAAAAAACTCAACTCTAATAAGGAACTCTTTTAATTCCAATTAATTACACGAGTATTCCAACTGGTAACACTTTAGTCAATGACCAAATAATTATATACAACAATGTACAATTTTACAGAAACATAAAATTTCTAATTTTTGATTAAATTGATATAGGGCAATGTGGAGAAGACCGTTTATCAGGTAAGACCGTCTACAAGCTCTTTCGTCGCTTCTTACTCTGCGTTTGTACACATTCGCACAACACAAGTTCGGTAAAGCAGAAAGAGCGAAGCACTTCCTTTCTGACTGTATCTGAGCGAAGTATGTATACAAATACGAAAGTTCTTTCACAAAGGTCAGAAATGAGAGTCAACGTCTGACGCTCGCACTCGCCGATTGAAACGCCTTTAACAAAATGATAATGTAATGTGACGTCACATTACATTAGTCTGTCCTAAATGATCAAGAGAATTGGTAGTTTGTCCTTGAAATATTGCGTTTATATATTATATATAGGTGTCATGTTTTTCAATAAAATGTAAGGAATCGAAAGGGACCATTTTCTTTTTTTTACATTTTGAAAGTTAAAAATAAATTCAGACTTTGGAGCCTTGTATTTTTTTATAAACTCAATATGTCTTTTTAAATTACACTTTTTTATAATAGATGGATCATTTTCTATCCAATTATCTAAATTTTGTCATAATATTCAACATGATATTTTAAAATGGAATGGGAATGAAATAGAATATGTTTTTGAGTGTTAAAAACATTTTTACCCGTGTCTTACATTTACCCCACCTAACCCTACCTATATAACTTTTGAAAACATTGTATTAGATTTTTGTCACAGCCTGTTTTTCTCAGCCAGTTGGATTTACTCTCAAATAACTCGTTATACTTGGTTTTCGGAGTCGCATTTGATAGTAGGGCAGCAATGGGGATAGGGCTTAGTGAGATCCCCTTTTGTCTTGTGGCATTTCGGATCAGAAGTGCTAACCACACCGCATCTGAAACATTTATTTATTTATTAAAAATTTATAATTGACAAGTCAAAGGCAGGGTCGGTAAAAGGGGACACATAGATTAATATAATGTTAGGGCTTGTGCACAAATCACGCGAGGTTCGATAGGGGGGGAGGGGGGACACGAAAAAATCACGTCAGATCACGTTGGTTATAAGGAGATCTCACGTGTATTTTTCTATAGTGAACGAAACTAAGAAAAAATATCACCCACAATCTTCTTGTCGGTTTCGTTAAACATAAATAAATCTTCACTTGTCACTTCAAGTCATAGCGAGTCTAAACAAGATTTACTCTATACTAGATACAATACTATTTATCTTAAAATTAGGGTGGTTAATGAAAAAGTAAAAAAATACACGTGGTTATGTCGCAGAGGGGGGGGGGGTCAGCCAAGAACCTCAACAAATATCACCAAGGGGGAGGGGGGGGTCAAAAAGTAGCCGAAAAAATCTCGCGTGGTCAGGTGTACTGCTTTCTTTTCATATTATCTCTCACGCAGTCCATCCACCTTCTGATTTTCCTTTCATCGTACATCCCTCCACATTCACTCCTTATATCTTTTGCGACACACGACTTTCATCATTTCGCATCACATGCTCGTATCACACTAGGTGATAATTAATCAACCTATCCTATTACTCTTCTTTTTTATATCTCATTACTAGCGATGATCCCCAGCTATTCATTAATGAATGTACTTACGTAGCATAGTACAGCATGTCGCCTCCACACTCTATCCGGATGCATTGGCCGATGGGGGTAGCCATGGACCCGTACGGGATGACGTCTTTTACCTCGTCCACGTAGCAGCCTTGTTTGTGAGCTGGAACAAGAGAAAAACACGTGTTAATACAGAATGCTAGACGGTGCGAGTGCCAAGTACTTTAATTTATTTATTAACGAAACATTGTAGTTTTTTATATTTTGACAACCTGCCTGGCCATGACGGTACTGACTCTGCCTATGAAACCGATGGTCTTTAGTTCAAATCCTGGTTCCTAGATCATTTTACTGGGTTATTGAGGTAAAAACATATAAATACCTTATTAAAACAGAAATTCTCGAATGTGGGTGCAGTGAGAAGAAGAAGAAAATAGTAGTTTTTCTTTCAACAGGTAACTTATACCCATCGAAATAATTGTAACAAACCCAAACACAATTACGGGTCGTTGTTTTTGTCACAGAGTTCCTGTGTCCATCATCAGATCAGCTAAAAGATAACATAATATTACATTGTCACCCTACTTACATATGTGTGTGAAGTTTCAGCTCAGTCCAATAATTTATTTATTTATTTTATTTATTCACCAACTTACATTTACAGTTAAACTAGACATACAAGTTATGGGTTACATACATACTTAAAACTAATTAGACTAAGCTCATCACTAGATTTAATTAATATTAATAGTTGTGGGTGTAGATATTGACTCTAGGTAGCGGGCTGCTGTGGCTAGGAATCTCGGTTCTGTCTGTAAGAATATGTCAAGAGTGGGATAATGGAAAGTAGGTCTAAATTAGCTCGCAAGATTTGACCCAAAAACATATACAAACATTGCAAGTTAAATAAGTTTGCAATAACTTGGAAACTCACCTAAATGAGCTGGTTTTTTCGGTGATTTCCCTCTAAACGTAGCAGCACTAGCCATTCCAATCATTAAACACACGAATACTAACTTCGACATTATCAAACTCTGAATGAACTTTCTTAACTCCGACGTATATGTTGTGTGCAAGGCAAGGTTCTCCCAGCGCGTGTGGTGAAGCAACTGGCATGCGAGTAACCGGTGTGTCGTATATAGTTGTGTTTGTGGTGGGATTTATACACACATACGATTTGTATACGACGTTCACATGCAGTGGCTTCAGTCGGCTAGCAAACGGACCGATTAAGACTTTAAGATACGTCAAATATTAGGTCTAGATACGATATGGATCGGATATGTCACTGTTTGAAGAAACGTCACTTTTGACACTGACATATTCGATGCTTATCGTATCTTGACCTAATATTTGATGTATTATAAAATAATATTTGATATTTTTGAAAAATCGTGGCGCTATACGGTCACCAAAAAATATGTTGCAGTTTTGAGCCCTTTTCTAAAAACTTCGTTGATTTGAATCCTGATGAAACTTTCGCTCAATAGAATAAAATTTAGGAACATGTCCGTACAGGGTGGAAAGAAGTTGATAGCTCGTGAGATAAAATTTAAGAAATTTGAACCTATGTATTTCTATTTTAAGTTAAAGTTTCTTCAATTTTATATCTCGTGTCTAAAACGAGTCTAAATTTAAGCGCATTACAATTTTGTTTTTGCACAAAAGCTATTAAACAAATACTTCTTAAAAATGCGTAACTATCAGTGATCCCGAACACTCACGGCCGTCCGCTCAGTACTCAGGGCTGCGTTCGGAGCGACCTAAACTCACTACACCTTCAAAGCTCCGAAACCGGTCTAATTTCCAAACCGTTTAAACCTTTCAATTTAGGTTTCGCCCGAAAACCCTATTGTTTTTTTTAACCGTACCATTATGTTTAAACCGGTTTTTATGACAACAGTCTTATCTAATTAACTAGTTTAGAGCAATGTTTACGCGGCACACAGCGGCATAAAGTTCTTAAAACGTTCGCGTTGTTTTAACAGTTCAGAGGAAAACCGAAATAAACCGGTATTTACCGGTATTTTATAAACCGGTTCCAAGCCTTGGTCGGATGACCTTTGAAGAGCAGCAGCAGCAGAGAGTGCCCTATCTTCCTGAGACCCAGAACTACTTGCTTTGTTTTAAATTTGGAACCCATAAGTTACTGAATACATTGTACTGTATTAGTGTTAGTGTTATTAGTTACTGATTACATTGTACAATTCCTCTTTATTCCACAACCTCAAAATACATTTACATGGAAACACACATAATACAGAGGTAAACAAAAGGCGGCCTTTTATTAAACAGCGACCTCTTCCAAACAACCTTTAGGTAGTGGAGAAATAACTCTAAATTCAGCTAATTAGGAGGTGCAAAAAACTAAAATGAATAAATAGCAGTCACGAAAATAACTTTAAAAATGAGTTTTACTTAAATAAGGAATAATAATAAATAATACAATATATTTTCGTTGGATTTCTGAATATAATAGGTAGTTCAAAATATAATGTATTGTATACAATAGGTACAAAATTTATAGTTACCATAGAAAGAGACATGAACGATGCAAACGTCACATCTAGGACAACCCAGGACAGAGCGTCCTGGCGAAGAAGGACTAGGAGAGCCGACCCCAAATGATGGGATAAGGCTAGGCGGAGAGAGAGAGACAATAGGTACTTTGCACGCAGTCGAGTATACCTTGTGAGTGACGAGAGAGCTTGTGTCTTTCTATAAGTGAAGTAAGGTTAATGTATATATATACATTAACCTTACTTCACTGACTCAGTTACCCAAACAGGATCTTGGCCTCTGACACAAGAGAGCGCCACTCTACCCTATCCTGCGCCACTTCGCGCCAGTTGGGTATTCCGAGGGCCAACAGGTCTTTAAGGACTTCGTCACTCCAGCGGTATCTGGGACGCCCAGATGGACGTTTTCCACCCGGGTGCCCCACATACGCTCTTCTCACAGCACGATCCTCTCCCATCCTCTCTAGGTGACCGAGCCAGCGGAGTCGTGTGGCTTTGATCTTGCCAATTATATTAACCAAATGTATCTAAGAACATTGCTTCTGTAACTCACCCAAGTGTGCTGGCTTCTTTGGTGCTGGTCCCATGGCCGTAGCTGCCATGGCTACTCCAATCATTACGGACAAAACAGCTAACTTCAACATTATTATGCCAAAAAATATTTTTTAAACCTTGCGATGTTTTACCAACAAGCTCTCTGAGGAAACTGGCGATATAGTAACCAAAATAGCGTATTTATCTCGAAGTTAAATCTGTGCTCAGTTACGAATAACTCGCATTATAATTATGTATGATAAGAAAATAATATAAACAAATTTTTGTTGCCTACTGATATGACTTATGACAATGCAGCAGATGACCAGTTTTATCAGCTGGTCTTTCACAAGATAGGTTTTTGTATATTTTCCTCGTATACGTATATTATTGCCTAGTGCTTCTATTTATTTCTAATTACACAAGTATTGTTATACTTAATGGGAGATTCCAGCCCTTTATGTTATGTGTATTATAAGTTAAGCCAAATAAACTATTTTGTATTTGTATTTGTATTTTTTGTAATTATATTTTTACCATTCGCGAAACAATGGTGTTCCAGACATTTTAGGAGGCGTTTACGGAGCCGAAGCCAACGTGCAGAGACCCTTTTGACACTTTAATAAAATGTAACGCAGCGGCTTACGTGAGCGATGACTTGAGCGGCGGCCCAACGGCATTCGGAGATCGCCCACGTAGGAAGGACACTTCCATAGGTATCAAAGGATTGAATTCACCCGCGCCGCGCCGCGTCGCTTCGCGTTCGCGAGTTATTCGCTCACGTAAGACACTGCTTAAGGGGTTCACCGAACGAATGCTGTCCTTGCCCGTCTCATGGGACGCACACAGAGGCAGCACCCGCCAGGGTGTGGACTATTGAGAGTTGATGGAATCTAAAATGAATTAAGCGTTATTTGGCTGCGGTTTTCTGTAAAGTGGAGTTACTTCCCCAGTTGGGCTCAGCTATCGATCTGGAATGACATCCGCTGTGCTGTGCCCTACCACACAAGTGTTGTGTTCCTGCCGGTGACTGGAGAGTAAGTTTGCCAGAGCTCAACGATGGTGCGGAGTGTTAGGGTCGTCAAAGCGCATGTAATATCTCTGGAGTTGCAGGCGTCCATAGGCTAAGGTAACCGCTTACTATCAGGCGGGCGGTATGGGCTTAATACTATGTTATGAGATATACCTAAAACCTGCCTGCCTAATAAAATCGTTTGAATTTTTTATTATTACTTTATAAACTGAATGAGATGTCATAGGTATACTTATGTGTTTTCAAGAAAGGCCACCAGTCTCCAGTGCCCAGTGCTGAAATCGAACCAGCGTCTTCTGCACTTACAGACACCATTACCACTAGTTTACTGTAGTTAGTTTTTTTTTAACGTTCGTTTTATTTCAGTTTAGGACAAAATAAATAAATAATAAAACTGTCATGTGACCAAAAATTCCACTTCTAATATCTCTAGTTACTGATCCCAAATCGTAATCATAATGTCAAACTGTTTGAAATGTACCTACCTAATGTTGATATAATATAATAGGGAAATAAGATCCCATCAAAAACAATACTTGTCAAAAAAACCAAGTCTCGCAACTCAGTTGTTCTGCGGTAAAAAGTTGTGAGATCCATGTAATACCAAGTCGGTTATTAATTTATTCAGTCTCTACTTAAGCGACTTTCTGTCTTAATACGTCCAGTCTCTAAGACCACGATCGTGGTCCATAACAATTGAAAATCAATTGTGTCTGGAATCTCCGTACTCGAAGCATTAAGTTGTTACGTAATAATTAACAGCATCTTATAGTGACGCATATCAATATTAAAATTCTTTAATGTTTTATATAAATATATTGAGACTTGGCCATCGCACTAAATAATTGAATTTACATGTGTTTTCAGGCGATTGAATTTACACGTGTTTTCACGCGATGGCCAAGTCTCAATATGACTAGGTTTCTGAACAAAATCTTCTTAAAGATTCATTAGAATACTCGATAATTTTGTAATTGACTATAATTTCAATGATTAATAAAAAATGCGAATCGCAACTCTGCGGCCATCCTTAGCAAGGACGACTCATCGGAATGCGAAGGCCGTTTGTAAGTAAACAAAGTGAAAAGATTTTGGCAAGTTTTATGATCGGGTGTATGGAATGTTTTTTTTTATATATAAAGATAGGCAGGCGTTTGACCACGATCTCACCTGATGGTAAGTGATGATGCGGTCTACGGTGGAGCACGCTTATAATAATAAATAATAAAATAAAAAGCCTTTATTTCGAGTCCAGGATTACATTACATTACATTAATATTAAGTCAGCGTTTACATAATTTAAGTAGGTGCCTATGTCATTTTCTTTTAATTTAGATTGTTATTTGTTCAGTCAATTTTTAGATATTAAGTAACATATTATTTTTTTATAACAAATGATTAACTATTTGTAGCGGACAAGAACCCCTCATCGGGTGAAGGCCTCCTCCAAGGACTTCCATCTATCTCTGTTTGCAGCTATATATTTCCAGTTTTTACCAACTATTTTATTAATGTCATCAGTCCAACGACTGTTTGGTTTGCCGGAGCGTCGTCGTTTGCCTGCAGGTGGTAGCTTGCAAGGTCCAGCGCGAGTCAGGACGCTTACTTAAGGAGCACGCTTACTTATGAGATACCTATTTACCCTAACCTTGAAGAGACCCAGATTGTACTCATGCGGAAACACAGACTCGGGCAGGGCATTCCACTCCTGTGCATAAGGAATGTTTTATTATTGTTTTCTAGACCCACTTTTTAGCCCACCGGTCGTGGGTCTGAAAGTTGGTCTACTTGCATTCCGCACAATACCAATCCACCAGTACCCATCAGTGTCAGCGAATGAAGAACAAAACCTTAAAAATTGTTAAACTAGATAAGAAAATGAATATTTATAATTGTGCCAAAGAAAGTCCATCGTAATTTTTAATTTTGTCTGAGGTAAATGAAAGTCTCCGTTCCCGGCTAAGGCAAAAATGTACAAGTGTAAATATGTCCGGATATTTTCCTCTACAGGTCACATTTTTCCACCGATTCTCGTGAATTTTTGTGATTTCGTGAATTCCCCAAAATGGATTAGTGATCTCTACGTTCACAAAACCACTCGTTTATTAGGGTTCCGTAGCCAAATGGCATAAAACGGAACCCTTATAGTTTCGCCATGTCCGTCTGTCTGTCTGTCTGTCTGTCTGTCTGTCTGTCTGTCTGTCTGTCTGTCTGTCTGTCCGAGGCTTTGCTCCGTGGTCGTTAGTGCTAGAAAGCTGAAATTTGGCATGGATATATAAATCAATAAAGCCGACAAAGTCGTACAATAAAATCTAAAAATTTAATTTTTTTTTGGGTACCTCCCCTACACGTAAAGTGGGGGTGAATTTTTTTTTTCGCTTCAACCCTAGAGTGTGGGGTATCGTTGGAAAGGTCTTTCAAAACTAATAGGGGTTTTCAAGAAACATTTTTTGATAAAGTGAATATATTCGGAGATAATCGCTCCGAAAGAAAAAAAAAATGTGTCCCCCCCCCTCTAACTTTTGAACCATAGGTCCAAAAAATATGAAAAAAATCGTGGAAGTAGAGCTTAAGAAAGACATTAAATGAAAACTATAGCGGACATGATCAGTTTAGCTGTTTTTGAGTTATCGCAAAAAGTTTTCCCTTCATAGTAAAAAGACTTACTTTAATTAGGTACTGATTATGCAAATTTGCCTATTTGTTTAACTCGGGTGAAAGGTACCATTTACTACACTTTAAGCTCCAGTTTAGCTTATTGTGACGGGAGAGTAACTACGGAACCCTACACTGAGCGTGGCCCGACATGCTCTTGGCCGGTTATTTTTCTTATGTTTAATATGAATTTGCAGTTTTATCTATGGTGCTAGCGAAAATAGTCGCAAACTTTTAAGTCTGAAAATTTTAAAGTAGCCAAGCTTAAGAACCGGGCCTTCTTTGGGGCAAGTGTACCTTGCTGTGTAAACACTAGGTAAGTATATCAACTCGTGGTAAAGGTATTTGCTATATCAGTACCAAAAACTGTTTGACCTTGGTCAATGCACCTGATTTAGTTTGATGTGAACAAGTTTTTGTTATGACTAGTTTACTAGATAAGTATGCGTTCAAAAATTATAACAATTGGTTAACAACAATAACAACTACAGGCCAATTCGAACGAACATCAGAACGACACTATAAATGATATCATTCAGTTGCCGTGCATTTCGCTCATACGTGTCCGTACAAGTATTGCCGCGGGCGAGACGCACAATAACTAAATGCCATCATTCAGATATCATTCTGATGTTATTGTACGTTAGAATTGGCCTGTTACTCACACACCAAGGTCAATATCAACCTAATATGAATAAAGTGACTTTAAGATGACGGCAGCAATTTTACTGCTGTAATTGACGCTACACTAGAATTACTGGTGCAGTATTTCGGCATGAGTGCATGACTTTGCTGCCGCAAATAAAATAAAAAACTAGGCAGCAACATCCATTTTGACATATGCGGCAGCAACGCAGTTGGCAGTAATGCCGCAATACTTCTGCAGTAATTCTGCTGAATGAATTACTGCAGGAAATATAAATAAAATTACTTTTGTGATGTTGCCTACGGCTTATGTGGGTGCTCTTTAAAGAAAGCAAGCGCATGCGGCCATTACAATATCCAAGTTTTTTTAATACTTCAAATTAGTTCAAATGCAGTCCTTGTGCATGGAATAAAACCCATTTTTGTAAGTTCTTATAGCGATTTTAGCACTATCACAAAACCACGTATGGCAAATTAATGCTTCTCAATAATAATTCAGCCTATATACATCCCACTGCTGGGCACAGGCCTCCTCTCATGTGCAAGAGGGCTCGGGCTATAGTCCCCACGCTAGCCCAATGCGGATTGGGGACTTCACATACACCTTTGAATTTCTTCGCAGAAGTGTGCAGGTTTCCTCACGATGGTTTCCTTCACCGAAAAGCTAGTGGTAAATATCAAATGACTTTTCGTACATAAGTTCCGAAAAACTCATTGGTACGAGCCAGGATTTGAACCCGCGATACCACCGCTTATTACCGGAGCAGAGGGATTTAAGAGCAAAGAAAAATAATTAATTCAGATTCCATAAGTAACTTTCTTCATTCTAACTCCTTACAAAATTTAATTACAAAGTCTTCACGGATACAGATTACGCAAAAATTCGTTGCTAAGTCGACCACAACGCCGGATGTTGTAAACGCAAGTTTGGGGACAGCCTAATGAATGATGTGGTTGGCATGCGGCATCTGCTCGGATATCATCATATCGGGAAGATTTAAGGTGACGTTCGGATGTCAGTTGAGTCAGCGGCATTACTGTTGCGGCGTCGTTGTTGCCGCCGCTACGCCGTACCCGGTGACGCTTTATCCGTAAATGGGTGACGTTCGCCGCCGCATAACTGCCGCGATTATTTCGTTCATTCCGTCACTCATTTTGTCAAGGAAGTTGACAGATACAGCGGCGGCAACAAGGACACCGCATCAATAATGCAGCTGCTAAATACAACGGAAATATAGTTGAATATGACGTCAAGGAATCGTAATAATTGAATCTGACGTCAAATACTTACTAGATTAGGAACAGTTAAATAGCTCAACATGCAAATTTATTTTATTTATTTTTATACTACGTCGGTGGCAAACAAGCATACGGCCTGCCTGATGGTAAGCAGTATCCGTAGCCTATGTACGCCTGCAAAAACTACTTACAACACAATACTACTACAACACTACTTACAATTACTTACTTTATGATTGTACTTAAACTTCAAGGAGGTATAGGTAAAAAACTTAAGTAAGTCACCTGTTGTATGTGGTTGTGACGTGTTCGAATAGACATTTGTTTTGTTTGTGTGTGTCTTTTAAACATGTATTGTCTATTCGAACACGCCACAACTACATACAACAGGTGACTTACTTAAGTTTTTTACCTATACACGTTTGCCGCAACGAATATAAATTGTACTAGACATTGTATTAGCAATGACTGTGCTGTGGTAAGGTAAAACTAACCTTCTTTTATATTTTTATTATTGTTCATACTTTTTGACGATAAATCCTGTTGGCGATGCGCTCGTTATATCTGTACCTAGTTATGTCTTACTTATTAAAAAACCATGTCATGTTAAATTAGCTTTTAATTACTTAGTCTTACGGTTGAAATTTGATTATAGCATATCTAATGTAACCCGTTGCTATGCGCCGCCAGGCAGTCCGCTGCCGGCCGCGAGCCTAGTCACATACGCTCTCGTGACATTTTTTGTATTTGTGTGTTTTCCGAAATACATCTTCGTCTTAGAACCTAGGCTTTTCTTCACATGAACCCCATACAGTCAACAAATCCATTGCTCTTAATAAGGAGATAATAATCCCCGTGAAGGTAAACAGTTTTTTTATGAGAGTAAATTTAAGCGCAAGATGTGGCAAGCATTTATTTTAATTTATTTTTTGGTAATTGTTCCATTTTGTGTGTGCTTATTCCTTTTTCCTTGTCTCAATTTTTTTTTAGCCATTTTTATTTTGTTACTGTCATAATTTGTGTTTTTGTTATGATGATTTAAACGTTATATTGTGTGTTTTTGCAGCTGCCAAATAAATGATTTATCTATCTATCATTTCATGAGATCAAACCTAAACTAACCATATCATAAAGTGATCAATTCTAAATTGGCATTACATAAAATGATCAAAATCTATGATCTGGCCACGACGCACATATGCATCTGGTACCTAAAATGTATTTATATTTTCATATATTGATTGCTTAAAAATAAATATTTTAAATCGAGGCTTTCCAATAGATCACAAGGCTGACAAATGTTTTTTTTTTTTTTAATTTCTATTTAGTAAACATTTGATTATTATTCGAGTGTATGTCGTAGGACACAATGGCGTTTTGGATGGGATAGCAATCGTCATAAAACTGACGGTCAACGTCAAACCCATATTTTGTCAAAATGTGACAGTTAGACGTGAGTAAAACACAACTTACACCCCAGCAGGGGGTAACAGTATGATAAGAAGAAGAAGAAGAAAACACAACTTAAATTGCGCTTTAAACTAAAGTACATGTAAAAATGAAAACGCACATATACGCAAGTCTGCGGGCGCCCTTACGAAAGACGCGGTGATGGCACCGCGTGAGTCAACCGAGATGTAAACAATGATCCTCGGGAAAACACGCCAAATCCGATGTCAACAAAAGGTTACACTTTTATTAAGAATGCCAATAATATTGTTTTCGGATACCGCGATATATACCTACTCATGAAATAAAACTACTACTATACTACTAGCCTTAGCGTCTATTTCAGACGATCTATGGTGCAATGTCTAGAGACATTACACCGCCTGGGACGGAGTTAAGGAAAACGCAGGGATGCCCAGCACCTGCGCCACCCTCTCGACCTCACTGGCCGGACCCACAGGAAAGGCAAGCCAATACGTGTGGAGCCAGGTTGGCTGCAGGAGTCTACCGCAGGTTGGACCCTACTCACGGCTAACGGGGACTCCGTCCCCGTTAAATAAAACTATGTAAACAAATATATCGCGTATAATGAATTTTATCTACACGCATATCATAAACCCTCTATGATGCCTTCAAAATCCGTAAATAATGGCCAACGTTATGATAAACTGTTTTGTTGCAACAAATTTATTATCTGTGATAATGTTGTAATTGATTCATAACTACATCAAAATCGATTTGGTTATGACATTCAAATTTGGAACATCTCTGAAAAAAAAGCAATTCGATTTGATCTCTATTCTAATATCAGTCGAAATGACTTTTTGTTCGAAATTAAATGTCAATTGCATAAAATTTTGACAAATCTCGCATGTTAGTTAGAATCGAATGATATGGAAATGGGCCCCGACCCTAGGTTTGTCTCTGAATTAATTTAAAAAAACTACGGATGCGTGACATGCGTGAAAAATGTTTTCATTTACCGCCATTTCATGTACAGTTTATTTTTTAACTTGTTTTGTTGTTTTTAAAGTAACTATAGCAAAAGTTTCGTGTAAAATGAGCGATAAAAATATTTCGGTGACGCCACCAATCCGCGAGTCCAAGAGAGCAACGATGCCCCAACGTTGGTTGTAATTTGGGTTAGTGAATATATCATAGAAAATTTTATAATATGTGTGTAGATAAAATATCGTATGTAACTATACATAATTAGGCATTAAAACACTCGTGTGATCCTTTTAAGAAACTCACTTCGTTAGTTCCTTAAACCCACACTCGTGTATTTTAATGCCTTTTACTATGTATCAGTCACATAAACTACTATTAAATTCATCCCCGACATTTCAAATCCTTTACAGCCAGTTTGTTTGACCTATACCCGTTCCATGAGTCACTGACATGTCAAAACTGACATATACGCTATCGAGAACGTAATTTACTTTCTATACATCTCGCTCGCACTTATATGCGAGTATGAGCGAGATGCATAGAAAGTAAGTTACGTTCTCGATAACGTTTATAGTACGGTCAAATTAACTCAAATTTCACTAAAGTCAGGAACTAATTCTAAGGACTAATAAAATCACTACGGATTGTTTTGTATGGGCTAAAAATAGAACTTTATACAATCGTTACTAAATTCACCCCCCCGGAAAGGGGTGAAATCGGCTGAAAATAATGTAATGGTTGTAACTAAGAAGAGAAAAAAGGTGTACTCGGTGCAATTTGGCGTACGTTTTACAACACTTATATCTAAATTCGCACGTGTTATTTATGTTAATTTAAGCTACGGAACAGGTAAAAAAAAAACAACATACAAAAAAAATCTATTTTGGCCATTGCGGTTCTGGGGAAAGTAATGTACTCGGTGCAAATTGAGTAAATAATTAGAAAAAATATCTAAATCCAATGTCAAATTCGCACCAGGGTGCGACACCCGGAAAGTAGTTTTTCATGTTTTACTGTCGTTGTACTTCGGGGGAAATTTTAATACTATTGGAAATTGATGCAATCATATTCATTTGATTTTGCTTACATTCGCACCCCATAAAAAATTGGCATTTATATACGGAACATGCAGTTTTGTAATCAAGTACCAAAAACGTAGAGCAATAAATACACAGAAGCGACAAGCGCGTGATTAGTGGCAAGAGAAGGAACGCGCGTAGATGCACCGACGAAGCACGGCTCTTGAGGCACGAGTAGTGGCATGTACCTACTGCAAAAATAGTATGATTTTTTTTTTCTTTTATACTACGTCGGTGGCAAACAAGCATACGGCCCGCCTGATGGTAAGCAGTATCCGTAGCCTATGTACGCCTGCAACTCCAGAGGAGTTACATGCGCGTTGCCGACCCTAACCCCCTCCCGCCCCTCGTTGAGCTCTGGCAACCTTACTCACCGGCAGGAACACAACACTATGAGTAGGGTCTAGTGTTATTTGGCTGCGATTTTCTGTAAGGTGGAGGTACTTTCCCAGTTGGGCTCTGCTCTAGATCTGGAATGACATCCGCTGTGCTGTGCCCTACCACACAGAGCGAGATGACATTCACAATGCCCATACCTCTCGTAAAAGGTTTCTGAGTATGCAGACAGACAGTCAACAAATTAAATACAGGTACGCTCAATGTTTGTTAAATTCGAAAAATCGCGTTTTTCCATATACTTATGAAAACGTTAGACTACTTAGTTCACTCAATGATTGTTTAAAACAATAGTTCCGTTTTAATGCCAGAAGAAAGATTTGTGCTCGTTGCCCGTCAAAAGTGTCAAACAAACTGTCTCGGAACAATCGCTGCGCGTAGGGTTTGAGATCCGGATATCCGAAATATCCGGATATCCGTCAACTATAAGATCCGGATATTACGGATCCGTTAAATATGGTTATTGACCTATAACCGAAACAATTTTCTTATGAAATTTATGAATAATTTTGTCATTTAAATATAGTATTTTCATATATTTAAGCAATTCAAATACTAACAGCACATCAATTTTGATAAGTACATCATGTCACGCAGTAACTTTATACAATGAATGCGAATGTTGCTTAATGCAAACATTAGATCATTGGATATCCTGATGACTTGGGGCTATAGGCTCAAAACAAAAGCGACCTGGAGGCCAAGGCTAGGATAGTAGAGTAGGAAGGAGAGAAAATTGGTCTGATAATCAACCACTAGAATATCTCCAAATGAATAGGGCTAAGATGGTCGGCTCTTTATCATTTGTCATGAAGGGCATAGTGACAAGTGATAATAATAGAACCATGCTGCCACCGCAGATCGAAAAGGAAAGACCTACCTAAAGTAATCGGGAAGAGGAGATAGATGTTCGAATCCAAAATGCCCTAAGATGCTCAGCAGCGCTTCACCGAGTTCTAGTATCCAAGCTGATCAGTAGACTGTCCATGATTCAAGTCTATAAGACAATAATTAGATTTTGATGAATGGCATCGGTAAGTATTACACTTGGACTCTGAATCAGAAAAAAAAGAACAAGTTCTTAGTTAAGAAGACGAAATTCTGGCGGAATATTCTGGGACCTATCAGAGATGAAGATTGAGAAGATGAAAGCATAGGAAAAATAGGGAGCTAGAGTAGCTAGTTGCGGCACCCAATATAATTAGCGAGATTATAGCCGCACGACTTCGCAGACTTGGTCACTTGGAGTGGACGGGAGAGAATCGGGCTGTGAGAAGATAGGAGCGATGTAGCTCTAAAACGCCCTCGGAGTATCCAACTAGCGTGGAGTGGTGCAGAATAGAGCAGAGTGACGTTGTACTTGTGTCAAAGGCCAAGATTCTTTTTGGGTCACTGATCCAGTGAAGTAAGTAAGTATTGCTTTCATAGTCAGTATTTCATGACGAATGAACACGAGGTGAGGCATTGGATGTATTTCCAACTATGCACCAGCTAATCCAGATATAAACCCTCCTTATTAAGTACGGTTTTAGAGATAACATTATGTTAGCTATTATAATAATCAAGTAATCATTTAAAATTGGTTGGGATAATATCATTGTATTAAAACATAGTTAAAAACGTTATTTCTGTGTTATCTAAATCCGTTTATTCGGATATTTATTTTGGTGGATATTCGAATAATTAGAATATCACAATATTCTAATTGCAAACCCTACATATAGTAGTGACACCCAGTAGTGACACAAATAGGTAATGTAAATACTGCGAGGAGGATCTTGTTTAGGAAATAATCGGACAGACAGACGGACATGACGGGTTCCGTTTTTTGCCATTTGGCTACGGAACCCTAAAAACAGAGCGATCGAGTATATTCCTTCAACAGGATGCTCTCTTACAGCATATAAAAAGGGCTTAACAGACCCACATTGGGACCAATTTACCGGAATAGCGACCCACAAATGCTAGATTCTTGCAACTAGGCTTGGCGAAAGAAAAATGATGGACCAGCGTACACCTCTTTGTAGAAAACCCTTCCTGATGCTAGTCTCAGCTGCAAGGAGCTATTGTCTTGCAAGTGCAAAGAACGCTGTACAGGGTGTGGGTGAGTAAAACACGGATTTAAATACACTATGCTTTGCGCATGCGAAGGTGCATGCTCTGGGACAAAATAACACGTAAAAAATTTTTTTTGTTTAATTAGTGTGTAACTTTAATTAGCTAGATCCGGAGTAAATTACAATAAAACGATCTCAGTATTCTTAATTTTGATAATAATACTTTTATCGAAAATATTACTTTACTATAAATATCGTTCAGCAAGTTACCTTTACTTAAACATCATTTGCCTTGCAAATTGTATTGAAACAGCCATCCGACTCTTGGTGGTGTCATCCGGTATGGAACAAAAATAGCGTAATTTGCTTGTTTATAAACCGATTTTCAAAATTTTAATGGAATTTAATAGCTTACTAATGTAACATTCATATCTTGACACAATGTTTTCCTGTAAAGTTATTAGTAAAGTTGATGAAAACAAAAAACTGATTTTTTTTCGGGAAAATTTAAATAAAACTTAAAATTTCTCGCAAACTATGGTACTTACAAGGTCAAATGTATAAACGATATTGTAGCGCATTTAATTTTTCTTTTTATGACACCCCACACAAGCTTACATGTGATATACTTTCTGTGGTATACGCAATATTCTGAACACGGCACCGGCCATTTTGATGACGTCATAACTGGTGACTTAACCACGTTAGAAACTGTCTCCCGATGGTTTTTTTGTCAAAATAACATGCTTAACAACATACTAAAATATGGTGCTGGTTTCATCAAAGGCACCTTTTGGGCCCTATATGACCCTAAGGGAAGCGCCTTCATACCTACTCGTATAACATTTTTTTATACAATTAAACACATTTGAATAAGTAGTCGATAAAGCGGTCAAACACCGATAGATTATTAATATGTTGTAACATGACATCACTATTTTTGATCTCACATAGACAATTTACGCACAAACTTGCATTTCATTTTTGGTCGCACTTTTGAAATTTGACAGTCGTTCTTGATATCCTATTTCTATGTATCCGGATCCGAAAAATTGTCGGATATTGCAAACCCTAGCTGCGCGCTGCGCTATCTCCCCGCCCCGCGCGCCCCGCGCCGTGTGCGGCAACCACCTTCGCTTGCAGTTCGTTGCGATTAATTCTATTTACTTTTTGACAAACTTCCGGTAAAAAAAATCTATTTTTTATTTAGTGCAAATGTAGTGTCTTTAGATAAGTACCGTTTTTAAAATTTTCACGTCTCTCTTAATTTCCCCCGAAGCACAATGTACAAAATAATTAAAAATACATGTTCCATAATTTGCCCAGGCGTGCAAAGTTAACTGAATGTTTATAATGCTTTAAAAAGCTTAACTTGAGATTGCACCAACCGACTGACTTATCCTCGAGCCGCAATCGAAAAAAAAATTTTTTTTAGGGTATCATACATTGCACATCTTTTTAATTAAGATATACTATGCACCAAGGTGTTCTCTATACACTACTTAGCTTGAACCCAATAGCTTTTAATTTACTCCAAAATTACGGCACTTTATAGTTTATACCTAAAATTTAACGGTCTTCCGTACATAATAGAAACGGTGCAACTCGGGGGAAATAATCTAGTTGCGCCATCTAACGAATCCAAAAAAAGCACGACTACACGACTTACTTCCATACTTTTCGTTAACTTGACTATACTATTATGTCAGTATCGAACTGGTGGTAGCCACACTGGCCACGCTAGCCATGTAAGTTAAATAGGATTACTTTCCAAAAACTGCATTTTCGACTGTTTTCCTGTTTGCTGCCATTCTTTTGAAATTTCTGTGAATTGCCATTGAATATTTCCTTCCTTTTGACCTTTGGCTTTGATATCGTTTTCTGTGAAACGATGTGAGATAAATTAAAATAATTTCCAGCTTGTTGGACTTAATTCCTCAAAACGCTTTAAAGAATCGAATATGATCGGCTTATTTTGTTCTTCATAAATTGGAAACTGCTTTAGCTACAAATTCCATTTTTCAATCTTTCAATTTCTCAACAGATAATTTTTTGGCAATAATTTCATTTTTGGTACAAGCTTTTATCGCTGACTGTACTTTTCTTTCTACAAGCGTCTAATACTCATCGAGACAATTCTAAAAACCCCAAACACAATTAGGGTACGTTGTTTAAACACAGAGCTCCTATGACCACCTTATGTCTCCATCATCAGATCAGCTCGATGGTACCATAATATTGCATTGTCACTCGACTTACTTATGTATGCAAATTTTCAGCTTCATCGGAAACCGGGAAGTGGGTCAAATTTATTTTGCAAGATTTGATTACAGACAACGGGACACGTGAAACTAAATAAAACAGTAGCCCCCTTATTCATAAATGTCTACTAAAGTTACGATACCGCTAATAATCGTTTGTCCCTTTCCGACGCATTAGTATGATGGAAAGGGACAAACGATTATTAGCGGCATCGTAACTTTAGTAGACGTTTATGAATAAGGGGGTAGATAAACAACAAGGGCATAAAGTAATCAATTTATTAACCACTAAAAAATGAGTACTCGGGCCCGTGCACGTCGCGTGGGGCGCGCTGGCCGCCAGCCTGCAGGTAGGGGCAGTTGTATATCAGGTTTTGAACTTTATTGCAAAGTTAATAAGGGTCATAATAAATGATTTTACTTTATGCAATCTATTACACTCTAGTATAAAAAACAAAATGCCGCTTACACGCGACTTAAACACCAATTTTAAGTACATTTGAACATTAACATGCTGATTCGGCTGAATACTGAGACAATATTGATACCATGTAACTCTTTGTATAGTTCGTGTCATCCAAGATGACGCGCAGATTTCTCAAATCTAACCTTTAATATCATGGGAATACGAGTCAAGGCGGGCGTCTTCGTGAATGACACGATATATACATGTACCTACGTATTCTTGCAAATAAACGCTTCTATTATATTCTAACTTTACGATCATAAGAAGTGAAAAATAAAATATTCTAATAATTATTGTGACAATGACTGTCAAAGTCAATTCTTAATTCTCATCAGTGACACTAAGGTAGATAAGTAATTAAAATAAGAACGGATTACTTATTAATATTCATCAGGATATCAGTCTGAAGTCGAACTTAGATTGTTTAACTCCGTAAAACGGTTTACTCCGCTGGGTACTTTGATAAAATTAAAATAATATTACAACTTCGGGAACAAATTAAATTATTTTACAGTACATATGGTGCTACTTTATAGCACTAGTGCGAAAAGTAGCATATTACGTTACTATGTCGAACATTTAAAGGGCCATAATATGTACTGTAAAACGTTGTACGATACATGTGCGAATAGGTAATTCGCAAGTTTCGCAACTCGTGTTGATTTAAAACACTCCCTTCGGTCGTGTTTTAATTTATCGCCACTCGTTTCGAATTTCCTATTTTTCGCACTTGTATCGTAATGTACTACATCATGTTTTTGTGTTCTAAAAATAATTTTGATTTTTCGTGTTTTGTAAAATAGTAACACTAATATCAATATCATTTGCTTGCCCGTATCCCTTTCACTTTGGGTCGGCTCTGTCGCCCGTCTTTTCATCATTCACCTGGGTTCGTTTCATAAAATCATCTCTCACACAGTCCATCCACCTTTTTCCACGGTTTTCTTTTCCTCTTACCTCCTTTCATTCGTAATACGTTTCTCGTCACATGACATGCTGCCGTGACCCCGGTGGCCGAGTGGCTCAGGCACCTGCCGCGAGAGCCGCTCACACCGGTGTTGCTCCTGGTCGTCTTCACGACGGCATTTTCAGGGGCCCATCTAGTGGGCGGCGAGTCACCGCCTGCCTCGATAACTAGTGAAAACATTGTTATGGCAGGTATCCGGACCTCTTTGCAATAACCCAGTCTCCTTGTCCTCCCAAACTTCGATCCATAGACCGTTATACTGTTCACTTTTACTACAATAGTCCCAATGCCGGTTGCGACCGGTTCATGGGTGTCTATTGTTGCGCCTGTGAACGGGTTCCAGCAGGCGTTCTACATAACATTAATGCTCTCCAAGAGGCCTCTACGTGTTGGATCTATATCCCCACGCAAGCCTATCAAAAGACCGGGATTTATAGGCCCGTGAAATCCAAGGAGATACAATAATCTAATAAAACTAGAGCTAAGTGAAGCAAACTTAATCAAGTGATCAAGCCGTTAGATAATCTAAATAAATAATTATTCTGATAATTTTATGGGCATTAATTAAGTCTTAGATATTTAATTAATGTTGTTACATAATTATTAGAAAAAAGCGGGGTGATTCTACTATTAATTCATAGGCATTTAATTCCCTTTTTAACCGACGGTTTTCAACTCTTTTTTTTTAATATTTGTGTATTCCTCAGAGCTCCGTCATTTTTTGATCGATTTAGATTTTTTATTTATTGAGTATACATACGGATTGGTCCCATTTTTATCAAAATCCAGTTCTGATGATGGGATTTATGAAGAAATGAGGGAATTCCTCTACTCTCATAAGCATGATTATAGCGAGCCAAGCATTTGCATTTAAATATTGTTATTTGGTGAAACGGAACTGCTCATGAAGACCAGAATGGAACTCCTCCACGGCAAGTTTTTTACGTCTTGTGGATTATTCTAATAGGCATGATGACAGATGTTGAATTTGATGATAAAATCTATTTTTATTTTTATTTATTTATTTATTAAGAAACAAACAGTCTTACAAAACAGATAATGATATAAAGTAACATTTTTCTAGTTATAGACCTATAGTTCAAAATCTAGTTGAATAGATAGAAAATGGACAATTTATCACAATAATGTGGATATTAAATGATAGAAATGATAAAAATATACAGGACCTGAAAAATTCCATTTTTTTTTCACTTCCAAAAAGGAATGAAATAAGGGAACCATTCGATTCCTTACATTTTATATAAAAAAATGTATAACAATTATATACTAGATTGAGAAAGTCTGTTTAAGTTTTGTTATTTATTAATGAAAACACAGAATTAGTTAAGTCACAGAAGGTATACAGACTTTACCAAAAAAAAGCTTTGGAATTACCCTAAGACTTTTAGATGAGGCGAAAAAAACAGGGTCATTAAACGTAAAAAGTATGATACAAGTTTTTCAACTTCATATCTGAATCCAGAATAAGGTGTGTTAAATAACATCCTGCTTTGTGAGAATAACATCGTAGTTTTTTTTTCAACCAGCTCCTAAAAAAAAGAGGACTGTGTTACACTTGAAGGCAATGAAAATTGGTCACTGTGTATGCAAATTGTATAAAAGTGTAGTAAATAAATTAATATAAGTAGTTTTATTATAGTTGGCTTGATAACTGATGTAATCGCTCCTCTACACGATGGACTATGCATACTGGCCCACTACGATAGGCCAGCGTGTAAAGAGGGTAGTGGTGTCGGATGGCTTATGGCCAAGGCGGCAGGATAGCGATGGGATGGTCATGGTGTCGGTGTTTCGTCCGTAAGTATATCAGAGGCAGTGGGCCAGCGATGGTGCGTATGTATCTACACGTGGCCCATTCCATAGTGCGTGCTCAACCATCGCATTTCCATCTCGCTGGCCCAGCACTGGGCCATCGTGCAGACTGTAGAGGAGCCATAACAGTACACTTCTAAGGCCTTGTGATCAAGAGTGCCAACTTCCATAAAAAAAATATCAAAAGACAACGATGTCTCTTACCCTTAGATAAGTTGAGCTTATTCGCTATCACAATGTCATAAAAACAAGTCGTTAAGTGTTTGACTACGAAAAAAAAAAACAATCGAAAGGAGTACTTCCGTAATTACTATGGCAAGGCAGTAGGTAACCAAAGGAACTCCTCGACGGATAACACAAACACATCGAGTTTAGGTTCAGAAGAAATGTCTCGAGAAGTACTTAATAGACATGCAAATGAAACATGAAACGGTAAATTATTTTGTTTAGCTGATAAATATTTAATAGCGTTCATTTGGACGATTTGGATTTGTTTTGGTATGATTAAATTAAAAAAAAATTAAACTAGAAATAAACCTAAAACTTAAATTAATTATAATATCCTAACTGTATATTAAAAGACCGACCTGCCTACCTAACCTACGACCTACCTACCTACCTAGGTATCGATGGGCGGATGTGCTGGACACGGATCTGCGCGGTCTCCAGGTTGAAGACTGGCGAGAAACTGCACAGGAGCGGGATTAGTGGCAAGCAGTCGTGTTGGAGGCCACACTTTGGGTCGCTGCGCCAGTGGAGTAAGTAAGTAAATAAAAGTACCTGTCCCGTTCCGACTGTCCCGCGATCCAAACGTACCAAAAATGATAGCGGCATTGCCGGGTTGCACAGCCAGCGATATTTGCTCGACCAGGAAAGAGCCGCTGCTTCTATCCCTCAAACGCCGCCCCAAAGTTCTAATAAGTTGGAAGGTTACGCTTATATTATATGGGTAATTCTGTCATCGTATCCCTATTCTGTGAAGTACCTAAACCAAATCCTTAACAAATTTTAATATCGCTCAAAGTCTAATCCAACGAGCCAATCATAATATTGTTGGTAAACAACCTTGTTTATGTGCCCAAAGTGGAATTCCCATATAAATTTCTGCATATATAATTTTGTTTTTGCCAAAACATGCTTTCTACGGGACGTAAATACTTACGCACAACGAACTGGATTTCACTAATTCCACTATTTCGATCTAATAAAAAGTTATAAATATTTATGAGGCATCATTTATTTATTTAAAATTTATTGTACATCAAAAAAGGTAGTAATGGCGGACTTAATGCGTCATGGCATTCTCTACCAGTCAACCATCCGGCGAAACAAAACATGTCAAGGAGGCATCATCACTAATATTAGTAAGGTTTCACTTACACCTTTTTAATCTTAGCTTAGTTTATTGTAATATATATTCATTAATAATTAATAATAATTGTAACTTTAAGTAATGGGTTAATATCTTAATAAATAGCATTATTATTTATTTATTTTATTAGACGAAATGCGTCCACAGCTGGACTTAAATCTCCCCCAAATGTCTTCACAGCGATCGGTCATGCGATACCCTTATCCAACAATTCCATATAAAATCAAATGTATAATGCGCACTTGTGGACGTCAGCTGCCGCACCGTTGGTGGGTTGAGAAATGGCATTCACCGAAATCCGTAAAAATAATAATAATTTAGCTATCGCCTCCCGTTTAATACTTTGTCAGATGATAATTTAGATGCTATTTATTGTGAATAAAATATAGGTATAAAGGAACTTCAATAGGTGCTCGTTAACACGAAAAAAATGCTGTGCCCGTCCCTTCAAAGCTCAAAACCTCCATAAAGGTGGCATTATAATTCAGACTGCACCGGCACTATTGCGGCGTGACCTTGCTGCCGACAGCTGCAACAGATGTCAGAAGTCTGGGCATTAAGAGACCCAGCAAGGTCAGTTATCAATTATAATTACATAGTTACGTTCTGATTTAAAAAAAGCCCGAATACTACAATTTTTTTTTACTATCATCTGCCATCGGCTTCCATAGTCATAATCAGATTGTACTTATGTATCTATAAATTTCTTTTTCCAGGTGGTGTTCCATTAACCACCATTCCTTTATGTGAAGAGAGGGGTTATTCTCTCTGGTCTAGTTCCAAGATCTGCCACATTTTGAGTCTTGTGATGTTACTGTTGTCGTTTAATAGGTCTCTGGCAAGTTCGTTCTCATGATTTGTGAGCCTTTCCTTATATTTCTTTAAGAAGCTATTTACTTCTTCTTTAATGGATGACCACCGCTTGCCTAAAGCTGTGCTCTACTCTGAGTTGGCGGTGGGTAAGCGGAAGCACGGTGGTCAGCACCTGCGCTACAAGGACGTGCTCAAACGGCATCTGAGCGCTTGCGCCATCGACCCTGAGCGTTGGGAGGAGCTTGCTGGAAGGAGGTCTTCTTGGCGTTCTACCATCCATAACGTTGTCAAAACATTCGAAGATAACCGCCTCACTAGCCTAGACATGAAACGCCAGTTACGGAAAGAGAGACCTAAGCCCTCCTACGTGTACACGTTCAACGCAGCTGGCCAACTTTATTGTCACGCGTGCAATAGAGTATTTAAGAGCAAGTTCGGCCTGGCCAGCCACATAAGGGCTCATGCTAGACAACGTCCATAATGTGTTTATTTGGGGTCGCCGTGATCGAAATCGATCGGGGTCGAAAACGATGAGGAGGACTATATATATAATGGTTGGTATATGTAGGTAGTCATGTATTTCTTTATTTCCGACAACTAATACTACAATGAAATAAAAAACAGCCTCACATTGCTTTTAAAATTTATATGACATGGTAATACTGCAGCATTAATGCTAGTTTAGTCGCAGGCAGAAACTATTAATGTTGATAAATCTAGATAATCAATTAGCAATTAAGCTTAACACACATTAAAAAAAAACGAATGATCTAAGCGCGGTTCGTAAAATGTAAAAATACCATTCGTTTTCTTGACTTAAGAAGAAATAGCAGCAGAGATCTGAGCCCTTTCTCAAATTTGAGAATTTTAAGGTAAATATCTTCTTAGTGCGATTATAAGGACAACTGCAGCTCAGGCGAAAAATCTAAGATATCTAGTTTACCTTCTTGACATTTTCCTCCTCGAAAACTTAACTGATCATAACGACCTTTTGAGAACGGAATAAGAAAGAAATTAGTTGTGTCCAACCGTTTTTGTTATTTCGTTTATTGTTGCTAATTTTGTACGCTAGGCGTCTGTTTAAGGCGCCTTTATCTGGCCGTTTAAGCGCTTTTTAACGTAACCTATAAACAGGAATATAAAAAAATGAACGTACAGACACAGGTACGGGTGATATTGAATTCATATGAAAAAGTATTCATCTAGGGCGAAAATCCAGATAGGAAAATGTCTAGAACTTTTGTATAGAAAAATAATGTTTCCTCTTAATCCGAACGGTACCTTTATTTCAGAATAGGATGGTTACACTTTTATCGCCTATCGTGTCTGATGTCACTTGCACTTACAGCTCTTCTATTAAAACGTGACGGAATGGTGCCAACTGTAAAAGGGACGGCCATTAGCCCCAGGGATCTCTATTTCAATAAAATTTCCAATTTCACAGCTATACTTTATTTATCTTTACGGGCGATATCTTAAATTGACTCTGCATACAAGCAAATGTGTTATTTTTAGAATATATAGATATTTTACAAACATATTCTCCAAACAATCGACTCATTGTAGTAAACGCAGAGTCTATAGCATCAACGTCCAAATCTTTCACGAAATACGTCCCTTTCTTAAGCTTACACCCTGTTATGGGTACACCTACAATTTCAAACGCATTTTTAACCATAACATTTGTACATTTCAGATTCTTCAAACTATAAAGCCATTTAATGCCGTTTGTTGTTTTCTTTCCGGTGAGAATTGTAATTTCCTTATCAAATCCTGGTATATCTTTTTCCACTGATAGATTTCCTCTAATGATAGAATGACCTTTGATGGTGTTCAGTTCTATATTTAATTTATAGGGCACTGGCTTAATAAAAGGAAGTTGAAGATAATGAAGATTTGGGCAGCTGTTTACACTGATGATATTTACACGGTATGATTTGCTGCAATAACACAACAAAATCGGTAAAATTATAAGAAATGGTAAATATTTCATTTTAATGACGCTACACTATTGGGTGATGGATCTCAATATGAATAAAAATAAATAGTAATAAATTGCATTTTAAATTTATATAGATTATCTCCGGTAATTTAACACGAAAATCATATACGCTACTTCGAAATAGACATTAGAAGTAATTACAGTCATTAAGACTAGCATGCCAATAACAACGTGCACCTGCCATCAAACCCATGTTTCAATCATGCTGGAATCATATCAGTTAGCTGTCATTCACACGTTCATTTCGCTCTGACTTATCCGTACATGTATTAGTAAGAACGAGACACCCGCACGAATGACAGTTAACTGATATGATTCCAAATTCAAATATCGCTTTGACGTCAGGACGTTCGAATTGGGCTGTAGGTACGTAATTGATGTTTTGCCTAACGTCAATTCTTTATTAAGTACTATGTCATAGTACGACAGATAATTGCATAATCATGGTCGAATAACACGGAACATAATTTATGAAAAATATCGCAGTATCACATTGTGTTGATCTTTAAATTATTCCTTAATAAATAATAATGTGACCATACAAAAGTTTTATTTTAAAACACTTCACGCATTGGACAATTTAAAACCAAAAAGCAACTCTTGTTATAAAACCTCGTTTACATAACTTAGATTTAAGACTATTGCTGTACCCTATCAGAGACCATATGAAACTCACAACTCCTATGTAACACCTGTAATAACCATGGATGCAATAAATAAATAAATGAGAAATGAGAACTCAAAAAGACTTGTGTTTCACTTAGTTGAAGTATCTCTATTACTTAAACAAAAACTTTAATTGTTTGTTAAATAATTAAATACTTATTTAATATTTGAATGTAGAATTGGACGATCAATCCTCAATCATGCAAAAAAAATGAAATGAAATTTGAAACTCAGATAAGAAAAGAACAAAAAGAACGTTTTATCCAGGAATTGACTCCCCAAGGAGTGAAAGGACGGAAATACTAAGCCAATAAGTGGAAAATGGAATATTAGAGCAAGATGAACAAATGGCCGTCGGGTCAATATAGCAAGTATGCAGGCATTAAAACTACATACTATTTTATTCATGACAAAATAGTAAGGTCTGGCTCTGGGATCTTGGACTATATTGCCAAATTATCGACTTCGATGGAAGTAAAGATTCATAGATTTTATTTGTACAACATAGGTGGATTACAAGATGTTACATAAATATTTTGGTATCACTATGTCGGGCCTACTCGCGGATTGAAGCTAATAAAACATTTAAGACTTTTTCTTCCAATATTTCTCAGGAATTTACACACACGTACAGTACCCCTAGTGTAAATTTGATCGACATCATAACGTGACGAACGCGTTTGCGTTAAGTCTCATTTTGTATAGGATTTTGAGTTTCCAAAACGTCCCGCTTGGCGCGCTCTTTCTAAATCCAATACAAAATGAGACTAAACGCAAACGCGTATGTCACGTTTCGAAATCGAATTTATTTACACTAGGGTTACAGTTCTAGAAAAACCACAACCAAATAATTAGCCTTAGATATCGGATGGATAACATTTTTAAAATGTTTGTATTTATTCTTCTAAAAGAATGAAAAAGCATAATTATGGTGACTCAAATACAGTAAGCAAAAATGTTGATTCTATAATTGATTGAATCAGTTTCGCTTCCAGACCATAAAACACTAAACACATTATGGTTTCTTCACAGGCAGTATACTAAAATTACTTTTCCAACACCCAAATGAGTTACTTTTAGAAAATACTACTATCTCACAAACATATTCGCCATAAACCAGACCTATTCCAGGGAACGCAGAATTGACAGCCTCAACGTCTATATCTTTCAGAAAATATGTTCCTTTTTGGAATTTACACTCTTTAATGGTGATACCAAGCTTTTGGGCGATATTTTTTATTATATCGCTCGAACAATTCAGTTTCCTTAAATGATATATCCACTGGACTCCTGCTTTTGTTTGCTTTCCTGTCCAAATTGATACTTCTAATCCCGTTATATCCTTTTCCACTGTTAGATTTACTTTTAAAAGAGCATGGTCTTTTATACTCTTATAGACTTCTAAGTTCAGCTTGTAGGGCAATGGTCGGATAATAGGAGGCTTTGGATTCGTACAGTTGTCTACAGCGAGAATGTTTACGCTGAATGATTTGCAAAAATAGCAACGAACCAAAAGTAGAATTATGAAAATCGATAATGGTTTCATTGTACTGAGGGTACGGTACTGAAAGGTATGTCAGTATTAGAACTGGTTATTAGTTTTAGAATTATGTTTATTTCCGGTACCTAATTTAAATCAATTATTTTGATTTGAATTTATAAAAATGGATATATCACTTGTATCGTCAGCAGAGGCCGGTGATTTTTTAAAATTATTTACAGATGGTTCAGTAGTATCTGTGTAATGAGATATTGACTAGGAAATGTTGACAACGGTAAGTATTTGGTATACTAAATTAGAGATGTGTGATCTGACAAACTTAGATTGCTCTTTCGATGACGGCACTGATTTAGTAGGGTGTTCGAGATTACTTTTCCTAATACCAGGGTGGGAAATACTAAGCCCTTAAGTTGTGGAGAGTGGAATAATACCACAGAAATACAAATATAAGGAGTCTCAACCCCCGCTCCGGGTCGTTCCTAGCGCAAAGGTTGTCCATCGCGGTTCAACGCGGAAACGCAGCGAGCGTGATGGGCACCTTTGCGTTAGAAGCGATGCGAGGTGGGTTGTTTGACTTGGTTTTATAGGTTAGTTTAGGTTTAGTTTTATTTATAGTTATGTTTATTGATAGTTTATTTTTAGTCCTTAAGTATTTTTTATGATTGTATTTTTTATTTATTAATATAATAAAAAAAAACATAATGATACCTGAATAATAAAGTAGTATTCAATATAAGGAGATGTGGTTTGTTTGTTGAGAAGTTCTCTATTTTCTAATCAAAATGATCAGAAAGCATGATCGCATTGTCATTTGATGGACAGCCGTTGCGAATATCAGAGCAAAATACCAGTTTGCGCCGTAATTACGTGTAAAAATCGCAGTACCACTAGCACAGGTAAAATAAGATTAAATATGGCAATTTAGCGGCAAAATAATATGTAACTTTGTTAATGACCTTTATTTTGGCACTAGAAATGAGGGTCTGCCGAGTCCTGTCAAAATTTAGGATTCCTAACTCCTTTTCGGGGGGTATGTGCTGGGGGTTCATTTTAAAATATACACAATATGTTACAAATCAGGCGAGTGAGGTGTCACTTTCGTGTAATTTTTTGCGCTGAATCGAATGAGACCATACTCATACTTATAGGGTTGCAGCGCCTACAAACTATCTGTTTTGTCCAAGGGGTGACTGGTAGAGAATGCCTTATAGCATTAAGTCCATCTTTTGTACGATTGTTATGAAAAATGTTTTTATGATTATACAGCATTCTGTCATTTAATTAGTATGACTAATAACTTTGTGTTTTGATTTTATACATAATGTTTATTATGACTTTATGAGTTTCAATAGTAGTTAAATGAAATTATGCTAAAAGTTTGTATTAAAATTGAACGGCGCCCGAATAAATGTGATAGAATCCGACCAAGATAACTCTGCAGTCATTCTTATAGCACACACGTTCCAGCAGCGGTATCATGGTCGTGTTTTTGTCACTTGTCATATCATGCGTCACTTTCACACTTACGTATTTGTTAGAGCGTGACAGGTATGGTGACAAATGATAAACAGCCGTCCATCTTAGCCCTGCTGTTTTATTTAAAAGCATTATTTCATATACCTATAACTTATACTTACTACTATACTTTGTTTTAAACCTTAAATGTTACTAACCATTATGGACCATTGTTGTCTTTTGAAATAAATAAATTAAATAAATTAAATTAAATTATAAGTTTACATACTTAAACATTATTTCGAATAGTCAGATTTTGTATTTTTTTTTTGTTCTTCCCGTTCAGTGTGCAAGTTTGTTCACTTTTTTCATTAGTTCATTTCTACAGAAAAAAAAAACAATTATGTTGCTGTTTGATTTATAATTTTAACCACATTTGGTTTGATGTAAATAAAATTACATTTTAATGTAAGTATAATAAAATGACCTTGTTTTATTATTTATAAATGGCAGCAGCAAATATTTCCTCTGATCATCGAATTAATCTAGCGAGGTCCCGAGAGGTTCGGATCATAAAATACAAAACAAAAACAATTATTTGACACTGCATATTTGACGACCGGTTTGGCCTAGTGGGTAGTGACCCTGGTGGGTAGTGGTAAGGGCATTTATTCGTGCGATGAGCATGGATATTTGTTCCTGAGTCATGGGTGTTTCCTATGTATTTAAGTAATTATACATATTTATATATTATATATATCGTTGTCTAAGTACCCTCAATACAAGCCTTATTGAGCTTACTGTGGGACTTAGTCAATTTGTGTAATAATGTCCTATAATATTTTTATTTTATTTATATGACTTTTTACCTTACAGTTTTTACTGGGTAATTATAATCAATTTAGCGAATGTGTGTACTAACCAGAGCGCAAGATCGCACGTGTAAATGCACTGTCTATACGTGAGAAGGCCTTATGCGCAGGGATCGGAACCGGTTTTTTGGAAAAACTTTGAAATAAACATATATCGGTTTATTTTATACTCTAAATATAGGACTCGGTTGTGTTTTTAGATAACGACTTCGTATTATTAGATTGCCCAATTAGAAAGGGAATAATTAACAAAGAACGAAAAAATACCGTTTTCGTTCCCATACAAAAAATACCGGTTTCCGATCCCTGCTTATGCGTACAATATTGTAATTGAAATGCACAAATTTTTAACTGCGGCGACATCGATCCCAGGTCCCAATACTAACTGACGATGACAGCGGATCTATAGATATCTATGGATATTACGAATGTATATATGTATATATATATATATATATACATTCGTATATTCACTCATATATACATATATTAATTAGGCTAGAACACAAATCAAATATATATATATATAATAAATATAGCTATAAATCTTTCATGTACTTATGGAATATTTCCCTACTACTAAGTTAAAAGACTGTATGTTATGGAGGAGCGGGGCATCCTGATACAGGTTCATTCACCTAAAAGGAAGCTCCAACCACTTATGTCAAATTGTAAACCTTTACTTTATAAGGAAAATAAATATTTTTTCATTTTCATTTTCATTTTTTTCATTACCAAATTATCGACGTCGACGGAGGTGAAATCGAAAAAATAAAACATTTAACCCCTTTTTATTTTATTTTTTTATCATGAATTTAAAATACCCACAACCAATTCCAACCAAATCTTCTTCCTCGCGTTTTCCCGGCATTTGCCACGGCTCATGGGAGCCTGGGGTCCGCTTGACAACTAATCCCAAGATTTGGCGTAGGCACTAGTTTTTACGAAAGCGATTGCCATCAGACCTTCCAACCCAGAGGATAAACTAGGCCTTGTTGGGATTAGTCCGGTTTCCTCACGATGTTTTCCTTCACCGAAAAGCGACTGGTAAATATCAAATGATATTTCGTACATAAGTTCCGAAAAACTCATTGGTACGAGCCGGGGTTTGAACCCGCGACCTCCGGATTGCAATTGCAAGTCGCACGCTCTTACCGCTAGGCCACCAGCGCTTATTACGCAATTCCAACCAAATAATGCCCTTAAATATTGAATGGATACAATTTTCAAAATGACTCAAATTCAGTAGTTAAGTAAAAATGTTGATTCTATCATTGATCGAATAAGTTTCGCTTTAAGAACCCCTAGTGTAAATTTATTCGATAGCGTGACGTGACGTGCGTGTTTACGTTAAGTCTCACTTTGTATGGGACAGAAAAAGCGCATCAAGCGGTATGTTGTGGAAACACAAAATCCCATACAAAATGAGACTTAACGCATACGCGTACGTCACGTTTCACTATCGAATAAATTTACGCTATGGATACAGACCATAATAATTAACACTAAACTGATTATGTTTTTTTGACAGGCTGTACACTAAAACTACTTTGCCAACACCCAAATGAGTTGCTTTTAGAAAATATTGTTATCTTACAAACATATTGGCCGTAAGCCCGACCCGTACCAGGGAACGCAGAATCTATAGCATCCACGTCTATATCTTTCATCAAATATGTTCCTTTCTGAAGCGTACACTGTTTTATGGGGACACCAAACTTTTGGAACATAATTTTAATCAAAGCGCTCGAACAATTCAGTTTCCTCAAATGATATATCCACTGGACTCTTTCTCTTGTTTGCTTTCCTGTCAAAATTGAAACTTCTTTGTCCAATCCTGATATATCCTTTTCCACTGTTAGATTTACTTTTAATCTAGCACGGCCATTTATACTCTTGTAGACTTCTAAATCCAGCTTGTAGGGCAATGGTTGGATAATAGGAGGCTTTGGATTCGTACAGTTGTCTACAGAGAGGATATCTACACTGTACGATTTGCAAAAACAACAACGAACCAAAAATAAAATAATTAAAATTGAAAATGATTTCATTGTGTGATGATGATACGGTACTGGAAGGTATGCCACTCTTAGAACAGGTTATTAGTTTTAGAATCATGCTTATTTCCGGTAATTTAAAGCAATTATTTTAAGTTCTGTTTATTAAAACGTATAATCACTTGAATCGTTAGCAGAGGGCGGAATATTTGCAAAATTATTGACTGATGGTTCAGTAGTATCTCTGGATTAGGATTTCGAATTTGAAAGGTGGACAACGATGGGTATTAGGGATTTATACAAAATTAGAGATGTATAATCCGGCAAACCTAGATTGCTCTTTGGATTATGGTATACTGTTTTAGTAGAATTTTCGATATCGCCAGACTACTTCCGGGCCGTGCTTGTCGACATCACCATCCCCCATGATGAGAATCTCGTGAAAGCCGAGAAGGACAAGTCCAGTAAGTACCTAGACTTGGCTCACGAGATAACCGCCATGTGGGATGTTGATTCGACGATCATTGTCCCGATAGTCGTTTCAGCGAATGGTCTCATAGCGAAGAGTCTCGACCAACACCTTGAGAGACTCTCGCTAGGTGGTTGAATCAAGGGTCAGATGCAGAAGGCGGTGATCTTGGACACGGCGCGGATAGTCCGCCGGTTCCTCTCTCTGCGGCCCTGACCACCGGCAGCTTGGGCTCTGCCCCGCTGCTGGCGGCACCCTAGGTTAGGTTTTTTATAATGTGTTTATATGTATTTTGTATTATTTTTGTGTGATTTGTTGTATTTTACTTTTATATTCATAATTATAAAATGCCTAATCTAAGACACAAGATAAATAAAGAGATAATAATAATAAATATTATAGGACATTATTACACAAATTGACTAAGTCCCACAGTAAGCTCAATAAGGCTTGTGTTGAGGGTACTTAGACAACGATATATATAATATATAAATATTTATAAATACTTAAATACATAGAAAACACCCATGACTCAGGAACAAATATCCATGCTCATCACACAAATACATGCCCTTACCAGGATTTGAACCCGGGACCATCAGCTTCGTAGGCAGGGTCACTACCCACTAGGCCAAACCGGTCGTCGAAATAATTCCTTATCATAATTATATGTAAATTGCATTATTATAATACAATATACATAATGGATATATACAGATGATTATCCGATTACAATTATTATCATATCACTTTTCCCCATGTACAAAATTGTAGAAAGAGTAAAAATTGAACAAAATGCATACCTTGAACTATCATATGATTGTGACATAAAAATAAAAATCGGCCAAGAGCATGTCGGGCCACGCTCAGTGTAGGGTTCCGTAGTTACTCTTCCGTCACAATAAGCTTAACTGGAGCTTAAAGTATAGTAAATTGTTAACCAAGGGATGAAACGGTACCTTTCACCCGAGTTAAACAAATAGGCAAATTTGCATAATCAGTACCTAATTAAAGTAAGTCTTTTTACTATGAAGGGAAAACTTTTAACGATAACTCAAAAACAGCTAAACTGATCATGTCCGCTATAGTTTTCATTTAATGTCTTTCTTAAGCTCTACTTCCACGATTTTTTTCATATTTTTTGGACCTATGGTTCAAAAGTTAGGGGGGGGGCACAATTTTTTTTTCTTTCGGAGCAATTATCTCCGAATATATTCACTTTATCAAAAAATGTTACTTGAAAACCCTTATTAGTTTTGAAAGACCTTTCCAACGATACCCCACACCCTAGGGCTGAAGCGAAAAAAAAATTTCACCCCCACTTTACGTGTAGGGGAAGTACCCTAAAAAAATATTTTTTTAGATTTTATTGTACGACTTTGTCGGTTTTATTGATTTATATATCCATGCGAAATTTCAGCTTTCTAGCACTAACGACCACGGAGCAAAGCCTCGGACAGACAGACAGACAGACAGACAGACGGACATGGCGAAACTATAAGGGTTCCTAGTTGACTACGGAACCCTAAAAAGACGTTACATAGGAAAAGGCCATTACTCAATATACAAATAATTAATGCACTAATCGAGAGGACACTCTTGTCTACAGGCTTCAAAGTCTATAAATACAGTCATTATGGGTAAATTACAATTAAATACCTGCCGCTATATTTTACGAGTAAAACTACCTTTAGTATTATCTGCAGTTGCTGGTTTACACGATAAAGTACCTATGTATGTATATAAACACTTTATTGTACATAATACAGGCTTAGAAACAATAAAGACAAAATATATACAATGTCCAAAGGCGGACTTATCCCTATAAGGGATCTCTTCCAGTCAGTCGAAGTAGAAATAATCATTCATTTTTTTTGTTCCGTTTTTGGCACCATTAAACAATAGTTATTAGTTTCATAATGGGGCAAAGTTGTTGTTTAACCGCTCCTGCTAATATTGATACCCGAGCAAGCGAAAGATTCGAAAATTGAACCACGAGCGTAGCGAGTAGGGTAGCGAGAGGCACGAGGGTTAAACAAACTTTGCCTCCTAATGTAACACAACATTTTTCACCGCATCAACGCAAGGAAAATACTAATTATGCAATACCAAAAAAATCAAACCAAATCTAATACAAATGAAAGTAATAAAAAAATATCATTCAAAATCATCATTTATAAAAGTCAATTCTACCAGCAAGCATAAGGAAACAACTCAAATTTTACATCTGATTACTTTGCCCCACATGTGGATAAAATGTTACTTTCTCATTAGTTTTTAAACAATCAATAGAGCCTTTACCAGCTGGTGTGGTGAAAAAATGTTTATATTCCTTTAGTTCACGCGGGTCTCTATTTTTCCCATAAAGTTTTAAGTCATAATGTATTATTTGTCCGCATTTTCGTTAGTATACTTTGTTTTTCTCAGAAACGCGTTACTTTTCAGGATTGCCATAGTAAAAACCTAACCTATCTATAAGATAACCTTACGAAAATCCTGAGAAGTTAACGGTTTCAGAATTATGACTAATGATACTTTGACAATCATTACATTATGACTATGGAAGGTAGAGACAAGGAATAGAATCTCCATAGGCAGAACTTTTGCAAAAGTGTCCAGCTGTCAGCTATAAATAATAGTGCCAAATCTCTCCAGAGTAGCGCTAGAGTAGCTAAGAACCTAGGCGTTATTGACGGAGTGAATTGCGCTGTCTATGATTAGATTTTTTTTTCAAGTATTCTAGGTATTGTAGCTCCACCTATTTATGGTTTTTTGTCGGACACTTTTTGGTATATGGAGATTCTATTCCTTAAAAGGTTCCAAATTATGACTTTCAATAATTATGTCAAACAAAGGGATCCGAGTTCACGCTGCTATTATTATTTACTGTACATATCTTTTAACACGCGCCTCAAAACTTTGCCAGACGGACTTTTCGGTATGCTCTCGATAAACGACAAATCTTTTATCTTCTTATAAGGCGCTACTCTTTTATTTACAAAGTCCATTATTTCAGTATCAGTCACATTTGCCGCTTCTTTTAGCACCACGAAAGCTTTAGGCTTCTCTCCTGAGTAAGAATCAGGAATGCCTATGACTGACGCGTCGAAAACTGCAGGATGCTGTTTGATCGCGTTTTCTAGCTCTGCCGGTGGTACTTGATATCCTTTAACCTGGAATTTACAACAGAAAGTAAAGTACCTTTCAAAGAAGGCCCATTGTTATTTTATTTTTTGATTTTCTTAAGTTTAATAGGTATGAACTTGCAGTTTAGTCCGTGGTTAACAGCGAACATGGACGCAAAATTTAAACATACTTACTCTTATAAAAATGAAATTTTGAAAGTAGGCAAAGTTGAGAATCGGGACTTCTTTAGCGCAGGTACCTTTTGATCATTGAGCCTTTTATATAATTACTTGCGGTTACGCGTTAACGCGTTGCGTCTGCGTCGCGTCATTGCAACGCTTTAATGTGGCATTTCATAAAAAAAAAAACATCTTGGCGTTGACGCTGCTTCGTTAGGATCGAATGAGCTCGTGATTCTGAGTAATAATAAGAATAATAAAAAGCCTCTTTATTTTCTTATCAACTACTTACACACTTGGTATCATTTAGGTACATACTATTAATTAAAGGACAATGGGCACTTTTGTATGGGGAGTGTCCCATGGATGTATACTGTTGAGACATATGTCGTTTTAAAGCTCTTAATCGTAGTATTATTTTATTGTATGGCACCAACCTTGGACCACTTGCAGGGACCGAGCTATATAAAAAAAGAAGTTGCGCATATAAGCAGTTATATTTCCTTATACGCGGGATATAAAAAGTTTTAGCGTATTTTATTCGAAAGAATATAAAAAATGCTTTATGTTTTTTGTATCAACACCAATGATAAAGTATTTAAAGGGACACAATGTACAGTTTTAAAAAATCGTCATTCTAAAAATTACTTGATACACAGCGAAATAAGAGTGTATACAAATGCCATGTATATCATGTGAAAAGTATTTTTATAAGCTATTTTTCGTATAATATAACTGGGGTCAAATCGTTGCAGGGACCAAAATAAAACCATTTAATGAGTTAATTAATTGTAGTTAATTACGCCATAACTTTTCTACTCAACGCCAGATGTCGCTCTAAAGCAAAATTCTACTTGACGTAAAACATTTATACATAGCGGTAATCTCGTCAGTCTTACTCCATCATTTTAAAAAGTATAGACTAGTTTATGGATTTCTAAAGTTATGTCAAGATGACTCTGAATGTAATATTGTCAACAATAATTGTCAAAACACGCAATTTAAAATATTCAACATTGTAATTACAAAATAGTATATTTCTAATACGCTATAATTTTCTCCAATCGAAAGGCACTCCATTCCATTGATCTCAGAGAGTATGCTCCTTGATGATCTTCACTATTCATGGGGTAGGTAAGATCAAAGTATTATTTTTTCTCGTATAGCTGCTATGTAGCGTTCGACTCCATGGAAAATAAAGGCTCCAAATTATATAAAAAATGTAGCATATATACAAAGTGCAATTTAGATAGTATTCCAGAAAAAAAAAGCGCCAATGTAAATGCTGAAAAGTTTCCTATCGTATTGTCGAACAAATTCATATCTTCTGATCTTCTGATCTTAAGTTTGGATTGTCCTACCTAATCATTTTACATTTTATTGTTTTCAGAACAAGAATTATTTTACTTCCCACTGTCTATGTAAGGGGACTTAGAGCGGATTCATACTTTAATATACGTGTCGTGTCGAATGATAGTCCCTATGTCAGTTTCTCCAATTCTATTTTGCGTAGGATAAGTTAAAAAATAATTAAAAATATGTGTTACCGTATTTTTATTCGTGAAATGTTACCTATATTTCTAAGTTAATGATTGTACTATACTTCCAAAAATATGTCTGACAGACATTTTACATGTAAGCCATTTTTCCATGTAAAAATGAACTGTTATAGGGACCATCTTTTGAATTTATGATAATTCATTCATATTTTAATGTACTTGGGTAATATTGCAGGCATTATATCAGCACCAAATAAATGCTGTGAACCAGATATATAAAGTGTTTTAAGTGGCGAATAACGTTTCCAAATCGCATTTTCTTTTGACATATCTTTCTTTTTTCTTTTTTTTTGCTCTTTTTTTCACGACCGGTTTGGCCTAGTAAGTCGATGATCCTGGGTTTGAATCCCGGTACGGGCATTTATTTGTGTGATGAGCACAGATATTTGTTCCTGAGTCATGGATGTTTCTATGTATTTAAGTATTTGTATATTATATATTATTATGTCGTTGTATGAGTACCCACAAAACAAGCCTTCTCGGCTTGCCGTGGGACTCAGTCAATTTGTGTAAGAATGTCCCTATAATATTTATTTATTGTTATTATTATTGTATGTCCGGTAACAGAACTCCCCAGGAGCACTCGGGTGTGTAAGGTCGCTACTTCCCAACTTATTATAATTGTTATTACTTTCAGCATTTTTAAGTTGTTCATCGGACACTGAGGCCATTGAAGTTTCAAGCTGGCGGCATCAAAATGGAGTACCTAGGTACTGTTTCAAATAAATGGGTGGTAAGTAAGTACATTTGGTGAAGTGGAACTGCTGATGTTGATCAGAAACGGAACTCTTCCACGCGCGTGATTTGTCTTCTTTGTTAAGTTTGTAGCTAGTAAGTTTCAAGTACCAAGGTTTTTAGGAACCTTTGTGTCAAGGTAAAGGTCTGACGATGGGTTCCATGAGGAAGCGAGGGAACACCTCAAATCTTATAGGCATATAGTCATTTTGGATTTTCATCAATACCTTAAGCTTTTTCATTTCCACTAGTGGCATTTAATGAAGTGGAACTACTGATGTTGACCAAAACGGAACTCTTGAACGCGCGAGATTTTTCTTCTTTGTTTTTTATTTATGATATAAGAGGCAAACGAGCAGACGTCACACCTGATGGTAAGCGATTACCGCCGCCCATGGACACCTGCTAAACCATAGGGGTTGTAAGTTCAGTGCTGGCCTTTAAGATTGGAATACGCTGTTTTCTTAAAGTTTTAAATGTCGTATTGGTCCGGAAATACCGCAGGCGACAGATCATTTCATAGTTTAGCTGTATGAGGCAGGAAGTTTCTAGAGAAATGCACATTGAGGACTGCCAACCATCTAAGTGGTGAAAATAAAAATGTTGTAGCGTAGAGCGATGACGAAAAGAGGCGGCAAGGATTAATCCGAGCAATTCGATGGAACACTCGCCGTAATAGATTTGTCCTGATAAGTTTGTAGAAAGTAAGGTTGTTAAGAAACATCTGTGTCTAGATCCAGGTCTGATAGATACCTCAAACCTTATAGAAATACATATAGTTTTTTTTGGATTTACATCAATATCCTTAGGCGTTTTATTTAAAAAAAAGCTACATTTAATCAAGTGAAACTGCTGATGTGTTCCAGAACGGAACTTTTCAACGCACACGTTTTGTATTCTTTATTAAGCTTGTAGTGAGTAAGGTTCTTAAGGTGTACTTAATACATCAATGTCCAGTTCTGATGATGGGTTTCATGAAGAATCGAGAGAATTCCTAAAATCTTTTAGGCATACATGTAATAATTTCTGGGATTTTATTTACATATCAAGCATTATTATTAAAAAAAGTGTCATTTGACTAGAAGTAACAGCTGATGTTGACCAGAATGAAACTCGCCAACTCGCGCGCGATTTGTTTTATTAGTTAAGTTTGTAGCAAGTAAGTTTTAAGTATTAAGGTTTTTAGGAACATTTGTGTCAAGGTAAAGGTCTGATGATGGGTCCCATGAAGAATCGAGGGAATTTCTTAAATGCTATAGGCATATATGTAGTACTTATTGGATTTTCATCAACATATTATCAACTTTTATTCACAAAAGTGACATTTGATGATGTGGAACTACTGATGTTGACCAGAACGGAACTCCAAAGCGTGCAATTTTTCTTCGTTAAGTTTGTAGCAAGTAAGGTTCTTAAGAAACATTTTTGTCAAAGTACAGTTCTGATGATGGGTTTCATGAAGAATCGAGGGAATTCCTAAAATCTTTTAGGCATACATGTAATAATTTCTGGGATTTTATTTACATATCAAGCATTATTATTAAAAAAAGTGTCATTTGACTAAAAGTAACAGCTGATGTTGACCAGAATGGAACTCGCCAACTCGCGCGTGATTTGTTTTATTAGTAAGTTTTAAGTATTAAGGTTTTTAGGAACATTTGTGTCAAGGTAAAGGTCTGATGATGGGTCCCATGAAGAATCGAGGGAATTTCTTAAATGCTATAGGCATATATGTAGTACTTATTGGATTTTCATCAACATATTATCAACTTTTATTCACAAAAGTGACATTTGATGATGTGGAACTACTGATGTTGACCAGAACGGAACTCCAACGCGTGCAATTTTTCTTCGTTAAGTTTGTAGCAAGTAAGATTCTTAAGAAACATTTTTGTCAAAGTACAGTTCTGATGATGGGTTTCATGAACAATCGAGGGAATTCCTAAAATCTTATAGGCATACATGTAATAATTTCTGGGATTTTATTTACATATCAAGCATTTTATTAAAAAATTGTCATTTGACTAAGTGTAACAGCTGATGTTGGCCAGAATGGAACTCGCCAACTCGCGCGCGATTTGTTTTATTAGTTAAGTTTGTAGCAAGGAAGTTTTAAGTACTAAGGTTTTTAGGAACATTTGTGTCAAGGTAAAGCTCTGATGATGGGTCCCATGAAGAATCGAGGGAATTTCTTAAATGCTATAGGCATATATGTAGTTCTTATTGGATTTTCATCAACATAATTATTATCTACTTTTATTCACAAAAGTGACATTTGATGATGTGGAACTACTGATGTTGACCAGAACGGAACTCCAACGCGTGCAATTTTTCTTCGTTAAGTTTGTAGCAAGTAAGGTTCTTAAGAAACATTTTTGTCAAAGTACAGTTCTGATGATGGGCTTCATGAACAATCGAGGGAATTCCTAAAATCTTATAGGCATACATGTAATAATTTCTGGGATTTTATTTACATATCAAGCATTATTATTAAAAAAAGTGTCATTTGACTAAAAGTAACAGCTGATGTTGACCAGAGTGGAACTCGCCAACTCGCGCGCGATTTGTTTTATTAGTTAAGTTTGTAGCAAGTAAGTTTTAAGTACTAAGGTTTTTAGGAACATTTGTGTCAAGGTAAAGGTCTGATGATGGGTCCCATGAAGAATCGAGGGAATTTCTTAAATGTTATACATATTATCAAGTTTTATTCACAAAAGTGACATTTGATGATGTGGAACTACTGATGTTGACCAAAACGGAACTCCAGCGCGCGCAATTTTTCTTCGTTGTTAAGTTTGTAGCGAGTAAGGTTCTCAAGAAACATTTTTGTCGAAGTACAGTTCTGATGATGTGTTTCATGAGAAAGCGAGGGAACTCCTCATTCTCCTTAATTCTTATAGGCATATAGTCATTTTGGATTTTCATCAATATCTTTAGCTTTTTTCATTCACATTAGTGGCATTTGATGAAGTGGAACTAGTGATGTTGACTAAAACGGAACTCTTCAACGCGTGAGATTTTTTCTTTTTTTGTTTGTTGTGATATAAGAGGCAAACTAGCAGACGAATCAACTGATGGTAAGCAATTACCGCTGGCCATGGACATCTGTTACACCATAGGGATTGTAAGTGCGGTGCCGGCATTTAAAATAGGAATACGCTCTTGCCTTAAAGTTTTAAAGATCGTATTGGGCCGGAAATACCGCATGCGACAGATCATTTCATAGTTTAGCTGTATGCACAGTTGAGGATTGCCAACCATCTAATTGGTGAAGATATAAATGATGTAGCGTAAAGCGGTGACGGAAAGAGGCGGCAGAGATTAATCCGAACAATTCCTCGGAACTTTTAAGTTTGTAGAAAGTAAGGTTCTTAAGAAATATCTGTGCTAGACACCAGTGTCTAGTGTCTAGGTCTGATGATGGACACCTCAAACCTTATAGAAATACATATAGTCTTTTTTTTTCATCAATATCTCTAGGTGTTTTATTAAAAAAAAGTTATATTTGATCAAGTGGAACTGCTGATGTTGTCCAGAACGGAACTTTTCAACGCACGCGTTTAGTATTCTTTATTAAGCTTGTAGCGAGTAACGTTCTTAAGGTGTATTTATATCAATGTTCAGTTCTGATGATGGGTTTCATAAATAATCGAGGGAATACCTGACATCTTATAATTTCTGGATTTTTATTTACATATCAAGCATTTTTATTAAAAAGTGACATTTGACGAAATGCAACAGCTGATGCTGGCCAAAATGGAACTCGCCAATTCGCGCGCGATATGTTTTATTTGTTTATTTTGTAGCAAGTAAAGTTCTTGAAGACCTTTGTGTCATAAGGTCTAGTTCTGAGGATGGGTTCCATGAGAAATCGAAGAAATTCCTCAAATCTTATAGGCATACAATACATACAGTAATGTTTGGATTCTCGTCAACATATCAAGCATTTTTATTTAAACAAGTTAGTGATATTGACCAGAACGGAACTCTTCAACGCGCGCGATTCTTATTCTTTGTTAAGTTTGTAGCAAGCTAGGTTCTTAGGAAACATTTGTGTCAAGGTCCAGTTATGATGATGGATTCAATGAGGAATTGAGGATTTTAAATCGATTTGAATTCTCAATTGGGAGGAATTGAGGATTTTCGTCAACATATCAAGTTTTTTTTTATTTGAACAAGTGACATTTGATGAAGTGAAACTGCTGATATTGAGCAAAATGGAACTCTTCAACGACAAGTATTTTACCTTAGGCGTTTTTTTTATTTTATTTCGTTTATAGCATGTAAGGCTTTTAAGGAACATTTGTGTCAAGGTCCAGTTCTGATGATAGGTTCTACGAGAAACCGAAGGAGCTTCTCATATTGTATAGGATAGGCATACATATAGTCATTTTAGGATTTTCATCAATATTACAAGCATTTTTACTCAATAAAGTGACATTTGATGAAGTAGAATTGCTGATGAAGAACGGAACACCTCAACAACTTCCAGATTCTTTATTTTTATTACTCTCCTTTCTTTTCCATTATTCTTAGAACAGGTATTTCTACTAAGTGAACCGAACTGCTACTATTAAAAGTAGGTAGGTAGGTAGGTTAAATAGGTTAAAACTGTAAGGATTATTATGTATAAGTAGTCTTTCTTTTAATTAAACATAGGTAAGTAATTCTATTTAAGTATAAGTATCTTTAAAAAAACATCAATCGACTCTTATCTGTCACTAGTTCCAGTTTCAGAGTATAAAATCCGGGTACACAGCCACGGCTAGCCGGGTAGCCAGACAGTTCGAATACGGACAAGTTATTGTGAATAAAAAATCTTATCGTCTTGCAAAAGTTATTGTTATAAATGTATAGGTTAAGATAATTAGGTAAAGACAATGAATAATTAAACGTATTATAAATTGACACCAATATCCATCAAATAGTATAACTAGGTATGCTAAGAGCGGGCTTCAGGCCATTACGTCGCACCTTTAGAATGAAACTAATTTGACTCAAAAAGTACGACTACTTTATATATGTAGTTTGGTAGAACAGTAAGAACTCACTATATGTGTCTCTTTTTCATGCGGTGAAATCCCCCCCACCCGGAAAGGGTAGCGACGCCCATTTTATCGACTCTCGAGTCGACTCCAATCTGATACTAATAGCAAGTAAGTACTTACTTAGTAAGCAAATTGTAGTAGTCATCCCTTCTTAGTAAACGGACGGAAGTATTGTAAAGATACTACTTTTTAACCGACTTCAAAAACTTTTTTTTTGTATATATGTTAAGTAAGATCTTCGTCATTTCTGAACCAATGTTGAAAATTAGTTATTGTTTGAAAGTGGGTATATAGTTCCAAGATGGTCCTTTTGACAAAACCACGAGGAATTAAGGGAACTTCCCAAATCTCATAGGCGTTTTTTAGTTTCATCAACAGACCAGGTATTGCCATTCAAAAAAGTGCTATTTGAAGAAGTGGAACTTCTGATCAGGACCAGAAAAGAACTCTTTAACGATGGGTATTTCACGCTAGACGATTTGTCTTCTTTGTTATGTTTGTAAAGAAGCTACTTGCTTAACGAGGTTTAAAGAATATTTGTGTAAAGGTCTAGCTTACATCATGGTTTCCATGAGGAATTGAGGCAACCTCTCAATTCTTGATGGAACGTAAAACTGTTTATTGACATAATTGTCGATAGGTATCCCATCTGTTCTAATTTACCCCACTTGACGGTACTTACATGAAAAAAAAAAACTTCTCTTAAAAATAGGAAACCTACTTCAAACATAGGTATTAGAAAACAATACAAAAACTGTTATTGTATTTTCAGAAACCATACGGAAATAATGAGGATGCATCGACATAAGAAGAATCGAACATGGGCAAGATAAAGTTCAAGAAAAAAGCAAATATAATGTGTACTTGTGTGTAGTCAAAGAAAGTTGAAAAATAAAGCATAATTAATGGCCATAGAATACAGAACCGATACACGAACATTAAGACTATTAAAAATAGACATATAGGTTGATCGTACTACTCGAACTAATGTATTTCTTTTGTTCAATTATATTATTGCATTAAAGTTAGATTCTCTAGATATATATTATTCATAGGTTCTGTATTCTATACGAATTGTTTTAGTGTAATTATTGTACTAAATACCGTTGACCGCCTGTCAACAGTATTTATTTCTACATTACTATCACAGAAGATTTTAGGTCCTACAGTAGTTTTTGAATTAGTATTTACTATGGACAAATATTGCGAAATGTGAGTTTCTACCTAAAATATCAATCTTTTGTGAACGTGGTGTAGAGTATATACCGCCTAAGACTGAAGTAGCTACGCGGGCAACGTTTTCAAAATAGAATCGTGTTCATCGACCATGAAAAATATGGTAAAAATAATTAGGTACCCGTAGACCCGCTGGTGAACACTGTTTATGATAATGATAACACTTAAAATAAACCCCGTGGACCCACCAGGAGAACATATTCGAGAGACTAGAGATAATACACCCCTTTAAGGGCGGTCGCACTCGGCATTGACATCTGGCGTCTAGATGGCGGGTGGACCTCAGCGAATTTCAAAGAAATATTTATAAACATCCAATGACGTTCGGCTCGGACACCAGATCTTCAATCTCCTGATTCCTGTGGAGTCTCCAGGTTCCATCCTCTCCACGTGTGAGTCCTAGGATTTTTCGCGCTGCCAGACTCGGGCACGTAGTTCAGATGGGTGAGGATCGTGCAGCCTGGAGGGCGTACTCTGAAGTTCCAAATGGCCGAAGACCGTCTAGACGTCCTAGGTAGGTCCCGCTGGAGAGACGAAATGCAAAAAGACCTTAGCGAACTCGGCGCCGTCGACTAGATGGAAACGGTTTGGGACAGAGAAGCGTGGCGGTCTTTGGTGTCGGAGGCCAAGATCCACTTCGGGTCGCTGCGCCATAGCAGTAAGTAAGTATTTATAAACATACTGTACCTTCTGTGTACCTAACCCAAAACGAGATATTTAAGAAAAAGTCCACCCGCCATTCTGACGTCAGGATTGCGGTTGGACCTATGAAATCTTGCATTATACCGCACTAAAAGTATGCAGTTATATGGTACAGTCGCCACCAGATATATCGGAGTGGCCGAGGTGCTCAAAGATCTCTAAACACGCACTCTAACCTCTTGACAGTAGAGGCATGTTCAGATATTCGTGGGTACCTTGGCCGCTCCGATATATATGATGGTGACTGTACCTTCAGTGTACCTCTGTAAATAGAAATAGAAACCGGTGTACCTCTCCCCAAAACAAGGTAGGCTAAGCTCATGCACAATATAGCTGCATACTTTTAGTGCGGTATAATGCAAGATTTCATAGGTCCACCCGCCATCCTGCCGTCAGGTTGGCGGGTGGACCGTTTTGTAAAATATCTCGTTTTGGGGAAAGGTACACTGGTTTCTATTAAAGGTACACTGAGGTACACAGAAGGTACAGTCAACGTCAAATACTTTGTAGCAACCAAAGTAACCAAATAGTTCGGTACACCATATATTTAGTATGGTGTACCGAACTATTTGGCCACTTTGACTGCTACAAAGTATTTGACGCTGACTGTACAATATGTTTATAAATATTTCTTTGAAATTCGCTGAGGTCCACCGCCATCCTGACGCTTACCATATATCTAAGGACCGACCTTAGGGGCAATAAGGATAGTGCTAGTTCAGTTGTGTCATTCACAAATTCGAGCCAATCGTGCTGTCTAACGCAGCTAGATGCGATCAATCGCGTGCGTAATGCGAACTCATCAACCAATCACGTTGTGGTACTTGTGACGTTAGACTGCACGTTTGGCTCAAACTCGTGTGCGTAACACCGCTGTACTGGCCCCATTCTTATTGCCCGTAAGGCCCGTCCTCAGATATATTATGTCAATGACACAGTCGCGATTTTAAAAAATCACATCGCTTCTGCTACCAAATTGTTGAGCATAACGTTTTCCTATCCATAGGTTCCATCTGTCCAGTAGGATCCACCATCTCGATCCACCAGATTGAAGAGATTGTTACTTAACTGATGGATCGAGATAATGAAACCTACCGAATAGAGCGGGTCGATTGGATATAACAAAGTACGCTTATATGAAACGCTACTCCGGTGTGTGAGTGAGACAGTCAGGCCAATTTGAACTTGCATTTGACAGAAAACTGATTGTCTCCATCAAACGCTACCAGTTCCATTGCCGGCCTCTTCGCTGCCTTCTATAGTGGTTCAATCTTACCTTGCTTATGAATAAAAAGGGGCGTGCACACCGATATTAGAGTAATATTGGAATCATATCAGTTAGTTGCGGGCGTCTCGCTCGCACAAATACATGCGTATAAGTGCGAAATGAACGCACGAATGACAGCTAACTGGTATCATTCCAATATTATTCTAAAATTGGTTTAACCCTTTACCAGGCCCCGAAGAACCAGCATGTCTTAATACGTACTTTATATGCTGTTGCAACCGTATTGAACGCCTTGTAAAAAATGTATTTATGAACGTCGGAGATCTTCCTTTAAACCAGAAATAAAAATGTGGGTTAAGGTTATCCCATCGCCTGTCTAAGTAATGAACTGTCATACTAGATTTTGTCTTATTATATTCTTGATCAGGCCAAGGGATATATTCCACCCACATCTTATATCGGTTATAATAGTCAAGGTTTAACTCCAAATCTCCTACGAAACATTATATCAATCACTGAAAAAAAATCACTTACTTACGTGAGTTTTTATGACATGACAAGACAATTTACCGGGCCATGGGAAATATAGCTCCCACACAGTTAAACTCTAATAAGGCCATGGGATAATGTCAACCCACATCCTAATTCTGGTCATACACAATAATGCATGAATATTTATCAATGTTTCCGATTACATTAGCTTTCAACACTCAAAATCTACAAAATATCAAAAAATTGTTCGACCTATGTACTTCTGTTTCATAGAAATTATGAAAAGTGTTCGAATTTCTCCGTAGTTTACTGAAATTAGCGTTCAAGTGAATTTAAACGGCTGCCAAAGATATATTACGCAATTTAGAAGCGTGTTGTGAATGAAGATCATAAAATAATATTTTCAGGGATTGACAAAATATTTTGTAGGTGGTTTGGAGTTAAAACCTGACTACGGTAACCGATATAAGATGTGGGTGAAATATATCCCTTGGCCTGGTAAAGGGTTAATGTCAGTTGCACTTTCGAATTGGCCTACATAGCGATTTCCTTAGCCTGTACACCGGATCGGCGTGTGGGAAGGCATCTAGCTAATGTAAAGCCCCCTCATTAGGTGCTTTTAGCCTTTTGAACGGCAAGAACACCTAAAGATGTGGTGAGAGAAAGCCGCGCGTCCCTCATGCACTGCACTAGCTTTACAGCTTGAATTGCGACCAATGTATGCCGCTCACCGCCCCGCCGGTCGCGTGGGTCCAATCCGCGGCCCTAGAAGACGTACTTTACATATAAACAAGAGCACGCGAGCATTTTGCGAGTTGTGTATGTGTACTTGTGTTATCTAGGCGCACAAACGGTTACAATAACAAGAAGTGTACACCGCGTGTGCAGTCCAACACGGGAGCACGGGTGCGATTCGAAAATAACGCGCTAGCGACGCATTACGACATTGATACTTTACCCTTTGAACGCCATAACAAAAACGTTACTCACATGCCAAGGTCACGGGCGCAAGTGAGCTTGAAAGTGCATGAGTATTACATTAGGGACTTTGACAGCGATTATAACAGCTATAATCATTAATGTGTTCATGGTCCTTAAATCATGTCTAGTTACGACGCCTTAAGGTATTCTTGGCGTTCAAAAGGTTAAGGGCGTTTGCTAGCTGGCGCGAGTGCACGGAGCGGGTGCACGCGCGCGGGTGCCTTTGTAGGTAAAATTCGTCGCATGCGTCCGCGCCAGTTAGCGTCGCCAGTTACTGTTTTTCGTTAACCCGCTCCAGCTAGCAAACTAATCGCAAATGGTCTGAGATTGGCCATGCATTCCCTTATCTGGATCTGGATGCACCTATTCACCAATGCTTGCTTTAAAGTAACTTGTCGACTCGTCCTGATAATATTTGTGCGACCGTGAAGAAAATCTATGCCGTCACTTATTTTTCAATTTATATGAAATAAAGATGTTAAATGTATTCAAAAGTTTTTATTTAATAAGGTATGTATAAGTGCTCTGTGCATCCGCACCAGCTAGCGGTGCCCTTAGCAAACCAATCGCAAATGGTCCGAGATTGGCGCAATAACCATGCATTCTCTTATCTGGATCTGGATGCACCTATTCACCAATGCTTGCTTTAAATTAACTTGTCGACTCATCCTGCTAATATTTGTGCGACCGTGAAGAAAATGTATGCCGTCAGTTATTTTTCAATTTATATGAAATAAAGGTGTTAAATGTATTCAAAAGTTTTTATTTCATATGTATATATAATGGAACAAAATACAGCTACTATCTTAGCTTGGCAAGCAGTTAGAGTCGCTGATGCTTGTAATGTATTCACTGCGTTAATTTTAGGTTTAAGATTCTTTATTCTGACTAAGAATTTGACAATTCACTTACATGAGAACTTATGGCCTGCTTCATATGGCAAACGAAAGGAACGTTGCTTTGAACCGCGACGCAATCTCAAATGTTTCACTTTTACACAATTTTCCTGCAGAGAAACAAAACAAGTATGTACATAGTACCTTTTTACGATTTATTTTATCGTAACATATAAACTTAGATTTATTTTCTTGCTGCTAATTATGGTACTCCAACTACTCCATAAATACATTTACTTACCTACTTATTGCTTAGGAATCTTATTTCATGTTTAATAATAAGTTTATATAACGTTTCTAGCGGGACATAACGCGAACTTTAAAAATGTAATGCTTTTTCTACCTTTATCACTCGAATATGTAAGAGCAAGAGAGATAAATAGACGAAACTTACTAGTTCAAGGTAACCACTCGTTTTATTGTCAAAGTTCCGAATTAAACAAACTTATTCTTCGGTGACATTTTTTAGCGTTTATAAGCGACTATACGGATCCAGCATTTGCCGCTCATTCGGTTCTCCTATTGCACGCAAGATGTCAGTACTAGAGAGGATTTGAAAAATCATAATTAAGTAGTTTAGTGCCATTTATTGAGCGGTAATAATTTAAAAATATATATAAATTACTTTTTCATTATATTTCAGGCATGCAAAGTGATGTAAATGGTTACAAAAGTAACTCTATATGAATGACATTTTTTAGTTCCAGTTTACGCCGCAGCGCATGATCAAAATTGTTAATATCATCTTCCCTGGACACTTTCGGTCTTTGGTGTCATATAAGTAATTAATGCTTAATTGAAGACCTTCCAAATAGGATATGACTCAATTGTATATACCAATAGTAAAAATTACCCAAACTGCTACCAAGGCTCCATCTAGTGCCAGGTAGAACAAACAAAGCGGCATTTACCACAATTAATTAACGAAAAAACTCGTTTTATTACCGCCCCTGCAAGCATTTGAGTGCAAGTATATATATATTAAAATACCTTATAAAAATGTCTTTTAAATGAGATATATGGCTTGAGTATACAAGCAAGTTTCAGTGTTTAATAGCAGTATTTTTAATTCAAGCATATGTTATATCAACTAATTCCAGCCCTGTACGTACTTAAACGTAAGTAGTGGTAAACAGAAATCTAGAATTTCTCATATTCTTTCATACAAAACACCTAACAACCGGCTACATAACAAGTACTTTGTAAAACAACAGTTTATATTCGCCACTTTTTTTTTTAAATTGCTCAGTCCCTGCACGTTATCCAAAGTTGGTGTCATACAATAAAATAATGCTAAGAGTAAACCCTTTCAAACGAGATATGTCTCAACAGTATACATCCATGGGACAAATTGCCCATTCTCCTTTATTATGGTTAGTATATTTCAACTTAATTTTATGTTTTTTTTTTTCAAACTAAAAGTTGATAGGATCCCCACTTTATTGGGTAAAGGCCTCTTTCAATTTGTTGATTCTGAGTAAATTAACATAAAAAGGGTGTAGCAGGAGTAGGTGTAATCTTTCAAAAATTCCCCCAACGCTTAAAGTTCGAAACTATTACTAGATGATGTCCTGTGAGGATAAACTACTTGATACAATTTTTTAACCCCGTACTTCTAGAACCTCACGGCATTCATACAACCTTTTTTCTCCAAATGTATTTGATATTGAAAGGCTATCCAGCTACATCCTTTACCAAAAAAATATATTGTACTAATATAAATACAATAATATTTACCACTAGCTTTTCGGTGAAGGAAAACATCGTGAGGAAACCTGCATACATCTGCGATGAAATTCAAAGGTGTATGTGAAGTCCCCAATCCGCATTGGGCTAGCGTGGGGACTATAGCCCGAGCAGTGGGACGTATATAGGCTGAATTATTATTATTATAATATAAATACAATATTCCTTTGTGCTACCTTAATTAGTTCTTTCAATCTATCAGCGATGATGACTCGGCCCGTCTCGTCAATGGAAGCAAGATCTCCAGTCCGGAGCCAGCCATCTTCTGCAAACACCTGGCTGTTGCCTTCAGGATTGTCCTTGTATCCCTTCATGACATTTGGCCCTTTAATCAATAGCTCTCCCACCTGGAAGGAAGTATTTAGGAGATGGTTATAAGTAAACCTCAATTTTGGATAGGCAGATCAAGTGGCGATCCTTTTTATAGAAAAAAACTTAGTTTCAACAAACATGAAACAGGATATGACTATACCTAAGAGTATCTGATGATAAGCCGCGAGTACAATGTCGTCGTTTTTATTGAAGAAATTGTACTTAAGGTTTATGGTATGGAAGGTAGAGGCAAGGAATAGAATAGAATAAGAATATGAAATATTTATTGCCACATATTACATATTCACTATAAAAAAAAAAATACATCATAAAGAAGACGAAAAAGAATTATAATAATTTATACATATGAGTAAGTTACGTTACTCAAATTGACTAAGTCCCACAGTAAGCTCAATAAGGCTTGTATTGAGGGTACTTAGACAACGATATATATAATATATAAATATTTATAAATACTTAAATACATAGAAAACACCCATGACTCAGGAACAAATATCCATGCTCATCACCCGAATAAATGCCCTTACCAGGATTTGAACCCGGGACCATCAGCTTCGTAGGCAGGGTCACTACCCACTAGGCCAAACTGGTCGTCAAAATATGGCCTCCATCAATTGTATGATGATATTGAATATGTCAAGTGTCGTAGTAAATTTTGAGTGTGCTGGTAGAGCCACGATGGATTGCCGGGTTGGTTATCAATAGCTGCACACTTCCACGATAGTTCACTGCATAATAAGCTATCAATATTACACTTTAAACAACGTTAATGAGCAAAACACAAAAAAATAATCTCGAGACGTCCTCGCCATCTTGAACCTACGACAACCCAGCCGCTACTTGTAAAATTGATTAAATGAGTGACGGAATGAACGTCATAAACGCGGCAGTAACGTGGCGGCGAACGTCATTCATTATCAAGGAAATTGACAGATACAGCGGCAACAACGAAACCGCAACAGTAATGCAGCTGCAGTTGATATCCGAACGTCATATTTCACATTTACTCGTAATTAGGTAAATTCAGATGACGAATGAAGAAGCATTCCATACAGTGTTTTTTTTTTCTTTATATTGGAGAAACAACAGAAGTATGCGACAGGATAATAGGTTACATTGTTAGGTACAAACAATGTAGAGATGAACACTTACTTCCTTAAACGCTCTCACTAAGACATAGTGTGTTGGCCGAACGTTAATTGCAATTAACATTTAACCATTATAAATTGAACCGTAACCGCAACGGACGGTTACAGTTTACGGTTCAACTTATATGGCCAATAATTTTTAATTTCATTAACGATTCGGCCAAATCTGCTTCCATATGTGTGGGTGAACCTTGCGGTATTACTGTCAATCTCCTTAATAAAATGAGTTGCGATTGAGCTTTTAACCGATACGAAAATGGCAACATCGCAATTTATTAAGGAAATCGCCAGTAATATCACCCAACACTATAGTCGCAAGGCTGCAACAGTAATGTTACTGCAGCATCTGTCATATATAGAATAGAATAGAATAGTTTATTTTCTAATAAGTATATATACTTCCATATGTGTGGGTAGATGAATAAAGATCAGTCTTACAACCAGCTTACGTGTGTTACTTATTCCTCCGTCACAATAAATATATTACAGTGTTGTTATCTGAATGTCGCCTAAGTCGGATAGATCGAATATTCAAAAGATAGAACATTTACTCGAAAACACTATTAGAATAGTGTCAGACCAAAACCGTCAAAATTTCATGTCGAAACCGAAACTTCAGCCGGACACTACCGAAAATGCAGTTTTGGCTTCGGCGTGGCGAAAGCTTCGACCGTTTTTTGGACGAAACCGAACCTTCGGGCGAAATTAATATTAAAGTCCGCTTACTTCATTAGGGCCTAAGTTCCTCATTTCTCCGTCCACGATCCGTAGCTCCACGTTAGGGAGCGCACTGCCCACAGTCGTGTAGTCCCTAGCTCCAATTGGATTTGCTGTGGCCAGTGGTGAGGTTTCTGTTAAACCATAGCCCTGGGCGAATTCCACCTCACGCTAAAATGAATACAAAGTTATTTGATTAAAATCCCCAGCAGATAAAATAAATTTGCTTTTTCTACTACCTATTTAATACCTAATATTACACATGGTCTGTTTATTGAATTCCGTTAGCTTCGGGGTATGGCTATTTAAACTATTTAAAGCGTTTAAAGCCGACCACTGACTAACAGTAACAGGCCACCGGACGATATCGGCCTGTCAGTTAGAACAAAAATTTTACAGTTTCGAACCACTAACCGGTGGATATCGTCCGGCGGACTGTTAGTTTAAGAAAACGGCACCCTTACCATGAGTCACTGACTCTGTGAAAATTGACAAATACGCTAACGTCTATGTAACAACATTTCTATGCATCTCGCTGGTACTGACATATTAGTGCGAGTGAGATGTAAGAATAAGAATAATTTATTATCATAAAATAATACATAGTAAAAGTTGCACAAATGCTGTCCTGTATGTGTAGAAAGTAAGTTACGTAGACGATAGCGTTGTATATCAGTGTTAACACTGTCAGTGACTCGTGGTACAGGTACTGTATGGTTTTAGTTGTATTTTTTTTTTCATATAAAATTATTAAAATCTTGGATATAACGTTGTTGACTCAACCAAAGAATCGGTAAAAGCTCACTTTTTATAGTTTTTCGTAAATACTCGTAAACGGTGCCCCATAGCAAAAAATGCTCTATTACATAATCTACGTAACATTTTCTACGATTTAAAAAGATATTAAAGGGGGAAATTAACGAATTTGCGGTTGTTCTTAGTAATACATATTTAATAAAAATCAATCCAGCAGTTTGAAGAATGTATCTCTGTTCCAAAATGACAAGGCGTTTTTTGCATAATATGGTTTAAAATGTTATGATTAAAATAAGTTTTTTATTTTTATTTTTAGTCAAATATTTATGTAGACAGAGTATTTTCTCTTAGAAAGCATCATTTGGTGACGTGGAACTGCAAATACTACAAAATGATGGCATAATATTGTGAAGGCTTTACGTAATTGAAATGAATTATACCTTAGCTTTGGCGAACATCTTGTCTATATCAGCCTGGGCCAATGACGCAGCGCCGCACATCATGCAAGTGATGTGGTCGAATATCTCAGGAGTAACTTGGGGATGCGATCCGAGGAACAATACTGGAAAATACGAACAAATTAAATTAATCATGGTCCAGAGACTATTCAAAACTTCACATAAAATAAAAGTAAAAATAAAACCAACGCAATGATGGTCCGATTTTGATAGCAATGTCTTAAAACAGGCGCTAGAAAACTTGCTTTCAAAAAATGCGTCCAAGTCGGATTAATAGCTACGGTGTCACAGACTAACAGACAGACACATAGTATTCAAACTTATATAAACGTCGTTCCAATCGTTACACTGTCAATATTGATGTCATTATTACTGACCGAGCGTTAGCGATAAGATTTCCATTTCAGCTTGGACAAAAATGCTTTCGTATGTCAGGATGTACTACAGGTCGCATATCTCAACCGGTTCTCGTAAAATTTTGTGAGTAGGTTCAAGAATTAACACGTTCATGGACACAGCGCCATTCTCGAAATTGCCTGCCGTGACACAGGTTAATCCCATACAAGATGTTGCATTATCTATAAAAGTTGTGCCACATATTGACAGCTCAGTTTTTATACATCTTCATACATTGAAGAGGCTCGTGATACGTCATCTCGTCTATAGCCGTAACGTACTCAGTCGTGTCATGGCCTTATACTAGTGATGCATTAACGTCGGTAAGTCACTATGAAGATTTTGCTGCGGTGACACTAGAAAGCCTTTTGATGTGCCTAAAACGGCATAAGATACTTATCCTCATTTTACTTCTATGAAAACTCGCCGTCTGTGGACGGGATAGCGGTTTTGTCAACGTAAAAATCATCGGCTGCAGACGTGGTGCCATATCATGAGGCTCTCCAGTTACGTCTCTCGACGGACTGTCCGTGAACATGTTAAATAGATTTTCTAAATGTTGGAGCCATGGGGATCCGCGAGGTCTATAACTCACAGATACATTAGCAGTGTTTTGTCTGTAAATAATGTAACGAACTATGTGAAATAATTTCTTGTTGGTTGCATGGGTGTCATTATTCTCACAGGGCAATTCGAACGTACACATATCAGAATGACATTTAACTGATGTCATTCAGTTATCATGCTAAATAATACGATTCAAATATCATTCTGACGTCAGTGTACGTTCGAATTGGCCTGTATGAAACAAACAAAGAGAATTCTAACGAAAGCAGTGAATAGAAATGTTTCCCCTACGACAACAATGCTTTTTTAAAGTATCAGCATAACAACATACATTGTTTGCTAATAACATTGAGCAATTGTTTAATATTCACTTAGATTAATTAAACAAACGAACCGGCCCTGACTACGGACAATTGTCTCTATTAACTCCAACAGTTTACCTATTTCATACAACGTGATGACCAGTATTAACCAAAAAACATTGATTTCTACAATAATATATTTAAACAAAATTGCAGACTATAAAAAAAAAAAATAGGTCAGATAGGATAAAAGAAAAAAGTTTTATTTTGCCCGAATAAAAAGAAATCGTATGAGGAAAGTCCTACTACGTAAGTATGTTTAATATTATTTTATGCATTCAATTTATTGTTAGTATTTGTATTATCATTTAATTTAATATCTTTAAGACGAAAGTGGAGGACCCGCGCGAAATCACCTTTTCATACAAACGTAGACCTCATTTTCATCATCATCATCTTGCTAGGCCTTGTTCCCATTTACATCATCATCATCTTGCTAGGCCTTGTTACCATTTACATCATCATCATCTTGCTAGGCCTTGTTCCCATTAACATCATCATCATCTTGCTAGGCCTTGTTCCCATTTACATCATCATCATCTTGCTAGGCCTTGTTCCCATTTACAAACGTAGTCCTCATTTTCCTCTCTGGATATTCACATTATTGAAAATATTTTGACACAATTTGTTGTATATCAATCTACATAAATAAATATTATAGGACATTAGGTATTACACAAATTGACTAAGTCCCACAGTAAGCTCAATAAGGCTTGTGTTGAGGGTACTTAGACAGCGAAGTTTTATAATAACACAAAAATCGAAAAAAAGTCAAACGTCCCCTACGTTTGTTTTTGTGTATAGCAATGGTTAATCTACATCAAATGATGAAAAAAATATTTTCCAAAATGTCAATATTCAGAGAAAAAAATGGAACTACGGAGATTAACTGTTATTTTTCCTATAAGTGTTGCTCTTGTCCCATAGTTTCCCTTATCTTATCATATCATAGTTAATCTTAGATGAAACATTTCAATGAACCTTACCCATAGGCGGTGCCACATATAAGATGTTTATTTTGTTATTCCGCATAGCCTTCAGGAAGGTATCAGGCTGGAACTTCGGTAGCACGTGCAGCTTTATCCCGACGCACAACTTGTGCACCGTGGCGATGGACAAGCTGTAGCTGTGGTACATGGGTAACACCACTAGCTGGTTCTCTTGGTATGGAGCTGTAAAGAGGGTATTTATTAAAGACAATAACACAAGTCAATACAATATTAAATCATTAAAAAAAAACGCAAGCTAAGATTTTAAGAAATTAAATGAATTGAATTAAGAATTAATTTAAGAAAAATACGACAATAGCCTTAAGTCCTGGTCGGCTAAGTGGGATGCCACAAGGCTGGCCACGTTTTAGCAAATCTGTCCTAAGTGAGATAGTGGCCAGCCTTTTGGTCATCAGTAGCCTCAATAAGGGCCGTTTATATCCATAAATAGACGACGCGTACTAGGCCCCGGCTTTTCCAGTTTTAAATATATTTCCTTTTTCAAGAGATTAGTACCAAACCATGGGATAACTCTTATTTACGTCAATTTAACAAATACAAACCATCAAATATTTCCCAGATGTTAATTAAACACATTATTTGATCCTATTTCCTGACTAGACAAGTTTTTCGTCTAGTATTATCAAATATAATTTGAAATAGAGGTGGATGGTCAAACAACTTTGTAGCCACAGTAAATTTATTGCCATCTTTCGACACATTATTACAACTTTTCGAACGCCAGTTGACTTTGACCCTTATTCTTTCACTGATTTAGTGATTTATGTTAAAGTTAAACATCAAAAAGTAGTGCCATCTTACCGGGCATAGGCCCAAGGTTATAGTACAGTCAGCGTCAAATACTTCGTAGCAGTCAAAGTGGCCAAATAGTTCGGTACACCATACTAAATATATGGTGTACCGAACTATTTGGCTACTTTGACTGCTACGAAGTATTTGACGCTGACTGTACCATCGCTCAAGACGATGCCGCCATACCTTTGGCCTATAATCTATTATTAGATATCGCCACTTTTTGATATTAACACATATCAGTGAAACAATAAGGATCAAAGTCAAATGCCGTTCTAAAAGTTTTAATCATGTGTCGAAAGATGATAGTAAATTTACTGTGGCTACAAAATTTTCTTTGACAATCCACGTCTATTTCAAATTCTCTCTGGTATTATGCACAGTTTTTATCCTTAACTAACTAGAGCAATAGTGTTCGTTTCAGACCTTGTGGATTTCAATGATTGCCTTACCATCAGGATTGTAATGCTTCAATTCTGTATCCTGCTGCGCACAGTTCGCCACAATATTCCCATGAGTCAACTCCACTCCTTTAGGCAGCCCCGTAGTCCCACTCGAATACGGCAAGAACGCAACATCACTTGTCTTGACTTTAACCTTCTTCAAAATATCTAAATCCACATGAATATCTTCTATAAGCTCTTTGAATGATACCGTGCCCTCAACTCCAGATGCTCCTGAGTTTAAGCAGACAATTGGTATTTGTTTCTTGCTGAGTATCAATGCTTCTTGTAGAGTTGATATTGTGTCGGGATGAGCAAAGATTAATTTTAATCCTGATTGCTGGATTTGAGTTTGTATTTCGTCTGTAAAGATGCATATTTGATTGAATGTTATCAAATATTTTATGAAAACGATACCATAAATTGAAACGGTGCGGTGTACTTTTAAAGTGGCAATAATCAAAATCAATATTGAAGAATAGAATACATTTATTCAAGATCATTAAACAACGTTATGTTCTTTTTCAATAATTTCATTTTTGATGGAAGATTTTATCGCTGACTACTTTTTTTTCAACAAGCTACTAGACAATTCGAACAAACCCAAACACAATTAGGTTGCATTGTTTTATCACAGTTCCTATGGCCACCTCCTGTCTCATCTGATGAGCTCGTTTCGCTTACATTGTTTTTTTTTTTAATAGGGAAACCAACATCGAATATTACACATAAAGGTAAGTCATTGAAGATATTACGCTAGCCAACACAGTTTTCACTTAAGTATGAATAATAACAATTCAGTTGCTCAGAAAAGACATAGCACTTAGAAATGTGATATGTATGTAGGTATGTGAGGGCATTTGCCTATTACATCGCTTATGCTTGGTTTAAGCTAATGCTTTGTTAATTACACTTATATTTTAATTATAATTATACTTACAAGCTGTGTAAATAGGATTAAACGTAGTCAGCGTCGCTCCAGCAGCCAACGCTCCTAATGCAACTATAGGGTATTCTGGTGAATTAGGAGATATGATGCCCACCGTGTCTCTGTCGTTTATTCCGAACTTCTTCCTTAGGTTGGCGGCTAGGGTTCGGCTAAACTTGTGTAGCTGGCCGTACGTGTAACTTCTATTCGTAATAGCGCATTCCTTGAAAATAAACATGGTTAAGGTCAGGTTGAGTAATGGAAACATAGTTAATTCTGCTCGGGGCACGAGAAAACTAATGAGAAAAGTCCTTCTACGAAAGTATTAATAATATACGTGTTACATGATATTTATCAATATCAGCCGGCCAAAATGTATGGGAGAGTCAATATTTTTTTCGTGATTTCGGGGTTGGTCCCATAGTTAAAGTTGCTCAGTATGACCTATAAAACGTGTACGCACCCTATTTTCAGTGGCTGGTGTAACGAAAATTGAAGAAATTGGCGTAAAGGTCTTAATTAAGTGCCTAAGCAAGTCGCTTAAGACCATTATGAGTACGCTGTGATAATGATTCAACGAAGTAGGTATGTTTTGTTTTTACGCTTACGAATCTTATCACGACCTCGTGACAGCTCTACAGCTCACAGTCAATAGTTTAGTTTAATTTATGATAATTTAACAGTACAGAGTCTGTAAATTTATCAGTAACTGCATTTTCCTTCATAACTATAATTTGTCGACCTTTAATTAAGAACATTTTAAAGGTGAGATTCCGATGGCAACTACAGCCGCATGACTGTTGAGATATTACTGCGGCCTTGATTTTTTTTATACTACGTCGGTGGCAAACAAGCATACGGCCCGCCTGATGATAAGCAATCTCCGTAACCTCTGTACACCTGCAACTCCAGAGGAGTTACATGCGCGTTGCCGACCCTAAACCCGCACCCCCCTCGTTGAGCTCTGGTTCTGGCATAAGCGCTATCTGTCAATTTCCTTAATAATATTAGTGATGTCATCGAGGCAGTAATGCGGCAGCGAACATCACCCGTTTATTCATGACAAATACATTACACTGTACAATGATTACCTATTTTATAATCCTATTTAATCTACATTTTTCCAAGTTGTTGGCTGCACTTACTATATGGTCTTAAAATCATCTACTGGGCCATCGTACCTTGTCAGTGGGCAGTGGGCACTTCAAGATGATATAAGATAATAATGACAATGATGAGATGATAATGATGAGTAGCTTAAGTGTGTAAAAATAATTGTAATTTAATCTTGTTGGGGCAATAAATTAGGTATTTATCTATCTATCTATCTATATGCCGAACAGTATGTTTTGAGCATCCGCACTCGCAGCATTCCTGGTCACTCCATCCCCATTTTTTCGGAGGTATACACATTTAGTACGGTCAAATTAACTCAAATTTCACTAAAGTCAGGAACTAATTCTAAGGACTAATAAAATCACTACGGATTGTTTTGTATGGGCTAAAAATCGAACTTTATACAGTCGTTACTAAATTCACCCCCCCGGAAAGGGGTGAAATCGGCTGAAAATAATGTAATGGTTGTAACTAAGAAGAGAAAAAAGGTGTACTCGGTGCAATTTGGCGTACGTTTTACAACACTTATATCTAAATTCGCACGTGTTATTTATGTTAATTTAAGCTACGGAACAGGTAAAAAAAAAAACAACATACAAAAAAATCTATTTTGGCCATTGCGGGTCTGGGGAAAGTAATGTACTCGGTGCAAATTGAGTATATAATTAGAAAAAATATTTAAATCCAATGTCAAATTCGCACCAGGGTGCGACACCCGGAAAGTAGTTTTTCATGTTTTACTGTAGTTGTACTTCGGGGGAAATTTTAATACTATTGGAAATTGATGCAATCATATTCATTTGATTTTGTTTACATTCGCACCCCATAAAAAATTGGCATTTTTATACGGAACATGCAGTTTTGTAATCAAGTACCAAAAACGTAGAGCAATAAATACACAGAAGCGACAAGCGCGTGATTAGTGGCAAGAGAAGGAACGCGCGTAGATGCACCGACGAAGCACGGCTCTTGAGGCACGAGTAGTGGCATGTACCTACTGCAAAAATAGTATGTTTTTTTTTTTCTTTTATACTACGTCGGTGGCAAACAAGCATACGGCCCGCCTGATGGTAAGCAGTATCCGTAGCCTATGTACGCCTGCAACTCCAGAGGAGTTACATGCGCGTTGCCGACCCTAACCCCCTCCCGCCCCTCGTTGAGCTCTGGCAACCTTACTCACCGGCAGGAACACAACACTATGAGTAGGGTCTAGTGTTATTTGGCTGCGATTTTCTGTAAGGTGGAGGTACTTCCCCTGTTGGGCTCTGCTCTAGATCTGGAATGACATCCGCTGTGCTGTGCCCTACCACACAGAGCGAGATGACATTCACAATGCCCATACCTCTCGTAAAAGGTTTCTGAGTATGCAGACAGACAGTCAACAAATTAAATACAGGTACGCTCAATGTTTGTTAAATTCGAAAAATCGCGTTTTTCCATATACTTACGAAAACGTTAGACTACTTAGTTCACTCAATGGTTGTTTAAAACAATAGTTCCGTTTTAATGCCAGAAGAAAGATTTGTGCTCGTTGCCCGTCAAAAGTGTCAAACAAACTGTCTCGGAACAATCGCTGCGCGTAGGGTTTGAGATCCGGATATCCGAAATATCCGGATATCCGTCAACTATAAGATCCGGCTATAGCGGGTCATAAGATCCGGATATTACGGATCCGTTAAATATGGTTATTGACCTATAACCGAAACAATTTTCTAATGAAATTTATGAATAATTTTGTCATTTAAATATAGTATTTTCATATATTTAAGCAATTCAAATACTAACAGCACATCAATTTTGATAAGTACATCATGTCACGCAGTAACTTTATACAATGAATGCGAATGTTGCTTAATGCAAACATTAGATCATTGGATATCCTGATGACTTGGGGCTATAGGCTCAAAACAAAAGCGACCTGGAGGCCAAGGCTAGGATAGTAGAGTAGGAAGGAGAGAAAATTGGTCTGATAATCAACCACTAGAATATCTCCAAATGAATAGGGCTAAGATGGTCGGCTCTTTATCATTTGTCATGAAGGGCATAGTGACAAGTGATAAAAATAGAACCATGCTGCCACCGCAGATCAAAAAGAAAAGACCTACCTAAAGTAATCGGGAAGAGGAGATAGATGTTCGAATCCAAAATGCCCTAAGATGCTCAGCAGCGCTTCACCGAGTTCTAGTATCCAAGCTGATCAATAGACTGTCCATGATTCAAGTCTATAATACAATAATTAGATTTTGATGAATAGCATCGGTAAGTATTACACTTGATCAGAAAAAAAAGAACAAGTTCTTAGTTTAGAAGACGAAATTCTGGCGGAATATTCTGGGACCTATCAGAGATGAAAATAGAGAAGATGAAAGCGTAGGAAAAATAGGAAGCTAGAGTAGCTAGTTGCGGCACCCAATATAATTAGCGAGATTATAGCCGCACGACTTCGCAGACTTGGTCACTTGGAGTGGACGGGAGAGAATCGGGCTGTGAGAAGATAGGAGCGATGTAGCCCTATAACGCCCTCGGAGTATCCAACTAGCGTGGAGTGGTGCAGAATAGAGCAGAGTGACGTTGTACTTGTGTCAAAGGCCAAGATTCTTTTTGGGTCACTGATCCAGTGAAATAAGTAAGTATTGCTTTCATAGTTAGTATTTCATGACGAATGAACACGAGGTGAGGCATTGGATGTATTTCCAACTATGCACCAGCTAATCCAGATATAAACCCTCCTTATTAAGTACGGTTTTAGAGATAACATTATGTTAGCTATTATAATAATCAAGTAATCATTTAAAATTGGTTGGGATAATATCATTGTATTAAAGGATTTAAACATAGTTAAAAACGTTATTTCTGTGTTATCTAAATCCGTTTATTCGGATATTATTTTGGTGGATATTCGAATAATTAGAATATCACAATATTCTAATCGCAAACCCTACATATAGTAGTGGCAGCCAGTAGTGACACAAATAGGTAATGTAAATACTGCGAGGAGGATCTTGTTTAGGAAATAATCGGACAGACAGACGGACATGACGAATCTATAAGGGTTCCGGTTTTTGCCATTTGGCTACGGAACCCTAAAAACAGAGCGATCGAGTGTATTCCTTCAACAGGATGCTCTCTTACAGCATATAAAAAGGGCTTAACAGACCCACATTGGGACCAATTTACCGGAATAGCGACCCACAAATGCTAGATTCTTGCAACTAGGCTTGGCGAAAGAAAAATGATGGACCAGCGTACACCTCTTTGTAGAAAACCTTTCCTGATGCTAGTCTCAGCTGCAAGGAGCTATTGTCTTGCAAGTGCAAATAACGCTGTACAGGGTGTGGGTGAGTAAAACACGGATTTAAGTACACTATGCTTTGCGCATGCGAAGGTGCATGCTCTGGGACAAAATAACACGTAAAAAATAATTTTTGTTTAATTAGTGTGTAACTTTAATTAGCTAGATCCGGAGTAAATTACAATAAAACGATCTCAGTATTCTTAATTTTGATAATAATACTTTTATCGAAAATATTACTTTACTATAAATATCGTTCAGCAAGTTACCTTTACTTAAACATCATTTGCCTTGCAAATTGTATTGAAACAGCCATCCGACTCTTGGTGGTGTCATCCGGTATGGAACAAAAATAGTGTAATTTGCTTGTTTATAAACCGATTTTCAAAATTTTAATGGAATTTAATAGCTTACTAATGTAGCATTCATATCTTGATACAATGTTTTCCTGTAAAGTTACTAGTAAAGTTGATGAAAACAAAAAACGGATTTTTTTTCGGGAAAATTTAAATAAAACTTAAAATTTCTCGCAAACTATGGTAGCGCATTTAATTTTGCTTTTTATGACACCCCACACAAGCTTACATGTGATATACTTTCTGTGGTATACGCAATATTCTGAACACGGCACCGGCCATTTTGATGACGTCATAACTGGTGACTTAACCACGTTAGAAACTGTCTCCCGATGGTTTTTTTGTCAAAATAACATGCTTAACAACATACTAAAATATGGGGCTGGTTTCATCAAAGGCACCTTTTGGGCCCTATATGACCCTAAGGGAAGCGCCTTCATACCTACTCGTATAACATTTTTTTATACAATCAAACACATTTGAATAAGTAGTCGATAAAGCGGTCAAACACCGATATATTATTAATATGTTGTAACATGACATCACTATTTTTGATCTCACATAGACAATTTACGCACAAACTTGCATTTCATTTTTGGTCGCACTTTTGAAGTGTGACAGTCGTTCTTGATATCCTATTTCTATGTATCCGGATCCGAAAAATTGTCGGATATTGCAAACCCTAGCTGCGCGCTGCGCTATCTCCCCGCCCCGCGCGCCCCGCGCCGTGTGCGGCAACCACCTTCGCTTGCAGTTCGTTGCGACTAATTCTATTTACTTTTTGACAAACTTCCGGTAAAAAAAATCTATTTTTTATTTAGTGCAAATGTAGTGTCTTTAGATAAGTACCGTTTTTAAAATTTTCACGTCTCTCTTAATTTCCCCCGAAGTACAATGTACAAAATAATTAAAAATACATGTTCCATAATTTGCCCAGGCGTGCAAAGTTAACTGAATGTTTATAATGCTTTAAAAAGCTTAACTTGAGATTGCACCAACCGACTGACTTATCCTCGAGCCGCAATCGAAAAAAAAAATTTTTTTGGGGTATCATACATTGCACATCTTTTTAATTAAGATATACTATGCATCAAGGTGTTCTCTATACACTACTTAGCTTGAACCCAATAGCTTTTAATTTACTCCAAAATTACGGCACTTTATAGTTTATACCTAAAATTTAACGGTCTTCCGTACATAATAGAAACGGTGCAACTCGGGGGAAATAATCTAGTTGCGCCATCTAACGAATCCAAAAAAAGCACGACTACACGACTTACTTCCATACTTTTCGTTAACTTGACTATACTAATTGGCTTATTCCTGTTCTTAGACGGTTGAGCATTAAACCGTAAACCGTAACGGACGGTTGCAGTTTACGGTTCAATTTATAATGGATAATGGTCAATTGCATTGACGTTTCGGCCAACACTGATCTTAGCTACATAAATATAGGGGTCAATTCAATTCATAACAGACAAAAATAAATTATAACGAAACTCTGATAGTGCGTTATGCGCATAATGGATGGTTAAAGTTTACGGTTCAATTTGTAATGGTTAATGGTTTGGTTAATTGCATTAAAGTTTCGGCCACCACTGTTGAGTATGCACCACGCACGGCAATCAAGCCAATTGATTAAACGGTTAATCAAGGAATTTGACAGATATAGTAGCGGCGTCAACGCCACAGCAGTAATGTCGCAACAGTAGTACAGCTGCAGTTCCCATCGGAATGTAACCTTAATTACCCATTGGCATTAGCTTTAAGGTAACATTCCGATCAGCATCGAGCCGCATGGGAACGCATGCTTTCATCTGTAACGATTTTTTTTATACTACGTCGGTGGCAATCCCCCGCCCGGTGGTGGTGCCCGCCTGATGCACCTACGCCTGTAACTCCGGAGGTGTTATTTTCGCGTTGCCGAGCCTAACACTCCGCACCCTCGTTCGCTCTGACAACCTTCCCGGCAGCGTCACAACACTATGAGTAGGGTCTAGTGTTATTTGGCTGCGGTTTTCTGTAAGGAGGTACTTCTCTAGTTGGGCTCTGCTTTAGATCTGGAATGACATCCGCTGTGCTGTGCCCTACTACCCAAATCGAGATCACAGTGCCCATACCTCTCTTTTGGACGTAGTTTAAGGACATACCCAGGTCCAGTAGTCTCTATCAGTTATCTATCAGTTATCAGTTAGGTTCAGTAGTTATCTATCAGTTATCAGTTAGGTTCAGTAGTTATCTATCAGTTATCTACAATAATTTCGTATCATCCACGATGACGTGCAGATTTTGTCAAATCTAATCTTTTTTTTTTGATACTACGTCGGTGGCAAACAAACATACGGCCTGCCTGATGGTAAGCAGTCTCCGTAGCCTATGTACACCTGCAACTCCAGAGGAGTTACATGCGCATTGCCGACCCTAACCCTACCCCCCTCGTTGAGCTCTGGCAACCTCACTCACCGGCAGGAACACAACACTATGAGTAGGGTCAAGTGTTATTTGGCTGCGGTTTTCTGTATGGTGGAGGTACTTCCCCAGTTGGGCTCTGCTCTAGATCTGGAATGACATCCGCTGTGCTGTGCCCTACCACACAAGGCGAGATGACATTCACATTGCCCATACCTCTCTTTTGGACGTAGACTTTTGAGTATTTTGTGTTTCCTTTTCCATAATACAAACAATAAAGTACAATAATAGACATACAAACATTCATACATACCTACCTAACAAAATCTTGTAATTAATTTTCTATTTGATTATTATATTTATACTCAAGTTTAATCTGTTTTATCTGTCACTTCACTATTTACTTTACCGTTGCAACTTTCTTCTCCCATTTATCCAAATTGCGCCAAACAAACTCATTCACAGTACACTCTGGTATCACTATATCATTACACGGCGATCTGACCACATTTTCATTAGACCAAACATGTTTTTTTCTCAAAATAATCGCGGGAAACGAGTTCCGAATGAACACACGAGCGGCCATGACTACGACCATATAATGAATGCGGCAAGAGGTTGGTTTTGAACTTACTTAAACGCGGTGCCCTTGGTACGAGTAGAGTATCAGGTTAGATATATTCGAGTTTAAGTTAATTCATTCATTCATTTATTCTTTTAAAATTATGGTTTCAGTCCAGTATCAAGGTAATGGAAATATAGAAATAGAAATTAAAGATGCAAGCATTCTTACCGTTGCATCTCAATACATACTTGAGAATATTATGTATGTTCGGAAAAATATCAATGAATTCAAGCTTAACAGTGATATCCATAACTATAACACTAGAAACAAGCATAAACTTGCTGTGCCCGCCCACCGCCTCCGTAAGGTTAGTACGTCTTTCGTCGGGAACTGTACACGTTTTTATAACAAAGTTCCCACTGATATAGTGAATTTGCCTCTTAACAAATTTAAGTCACACGTTAAGAGCTCTTTGTTAAGTAAGGCGTATTATGCTGTGAATGATTTCATAGATGATAAGGATGCCTTTAAGCCAGTAGCTTGATCTTGATAGTATGATAAAAATGTAAGTAATAGTGTTTTCGTTTTCTTTCTGTGAAATAACTATACTAGCGTCCAGTAGAACTGACACAAGAGAACATCATGTTCTCGTTTGATTGTATTATTTTAGTTTTGGACACTTAGAGACCTTATACACCTCTAAGATTTTATTTTATTTTAAATTTTATTTTATTTTAATACCTATTTTAATGATTTGGACACTTAGAGACCTGTACATCTCTAAGTCAATTTAAATTTATAATTTAGTTTTATAGGTAGGCACTCCTTATGAATAATATGTAGTCGCGTTTATGTGGCGCTATGCCGTCTTTAATGTAACTTACAAGCACAAATGTTGTATCTCACAATTTTTTATTATATTTATATTAATACAACCCGGCAGCTTGAACATGTCATGCTCGCTTAAAAGTCTTTACTTACGGTGGCGTCGTTGATCGGGTCGCCACTTTCCCGAATGAAGGTTGAGGGAGGCGATGGCTGAGATACACGTCATACTCGTGAACGGGTGCTGTTTGTGGAGACCGGTCTGTTTAAGCTTACACGGGGTACAGGTTATGTTAAAGTATGTAACTTTACTTTTGAGTGGCATTAACGTGAGACACTTCATTCGGTTCTTGTCTGTTTTAATTTTTTTGTCTTTTAATCATTTATATAAGAATTCAAGCCTTGGCGACCCTCTACATCTCTAAGGATAATTTAATATATTTTTTATATTTTATCTCTGACACTTAGAGACTTATACATCTCTAAAGAATTTTAGTATTTTATGGTTTTATTTTTTTATCATAGTTTTTTTTGTGTAATTTGACATTTAGAGACAGTATACATCTCTAATAAAGTATTTATTATTTCATAGATTCGATATTTGTAATTTTTTTTTTTTTAATTTATTGTTTGTAAAAATGGACATGTAAAAGTGCCCCTGTGGCCTATTTGCTGAATAAATGTTTGATATTTGATATTTGATAATAGAAATAGTTTATTCATGGCAAAAATATACAAAAAAAAGAGGACCAAAAACAAACTTATACATAACATTACAACGTATAACATCGTATAATACATACTTTTTTATCAATTAATTTGTTAAATGCTATTTATTTTATTAAAATTTTTATATCTTTGTATTGTGACTTATCATTTCCACGTTATTGGCAATGTGCTGTAAATGAAAATGAAATGAAAATGAAAATGTAAGTTGGCTATTAGGAGCTTTAAAGGCGACTAAAATTGTACAGTTAGTACAAGACAGAGAACGGTGATTTTATTAGCTCGCGTACAGCGATAGCTGAACTTTACAAGTAGCATGTGGACCATCGGCCGTTGACTCCAAAATGGTTGTTAAACGCGTTTCAAGATAAATTTTCCATTCACTGCTGACTATTACATTAGTTTACTGTATAATAAGCTATAAACAATATTAATGAGCAAAAAACAAAGGAATTAGTTAACATAATAGGCGTGACTATAAATATGGCGCTCGAACCGGAAGTCCTTAAGTTATTCCATCTGTTCGATATCGATGGTCACTGATCTATCAGTGTCCAAAGTGACGTTTTGGTTGAAGTAATGTCACTATTGACACTGACAGATCAGTATCATATCAGAAACGGATCTAATAACTAAAATTCGAATTGGCCTATGGATGACAGACAAACATCGTAGTATGTTATAATGATAGCATATTGAGGACACTGTACCGACGACTTCAGTGATATGTATTGATGCATTTTTAGCTTTATGACATTGGGATAAGGTACAAAACCAATAAGGTAAGAGTGAAACGTATTTGTTGAGCTATGGATACACGTTAAAGTTATCTTTTTTGCGATAATATGATTAGGTGATAATTATTACACAAATTGACTAAGTCCCATAGTAAGCTCAATAAGGCTTGTGTTGAGGGTACTTAGACAACGATATATATAATATATAAATATTTATAAATACTTAAATACATAGAAAACACCCCTGACTCAGGAACAAATATTCGTGCTCATCATTACACAAATAAATGCCCTTACCAGGATTTGAACCCGGGACCATCGGCTTCGTAGGCAGGGTCACTACCCACTAGACTAGGCCAGACCGGTCGTCAAAATATTATATTACATATGTTTATACCCGGTTGTAACCACTCTATATTATGTCCTCTTGAATGAGAAGAATAGGCAAAACACCTAACCACCTAATTCCTATCACTGATAATAAAGGGTAACTAAGTGAGGTATATAAGGCCCTTCCTTAATTTAAAATGAAATATTTTTAATATAAAAATATACATAAAATTATAAATACTCCCCACACACTTATATAATTTCTTTACGCACTGTGGCGACAATACTGCATGTTGCCACCCGAATGTCTCAAAATAAGTCAAACTCGAAAACTCAAACATTTCTTCAGCAACTAGGCCACAGGGTAGGGTCACCAGATCTAATTTCCGGTATTACGGGACAACTGCATGGAAAATACGGGATTCGAGATTAAGATACGGGACAGGTGGTTTTTTTTTATAAAAAATCCTAAATTTCATATTGATAGACTTTAAAAAATAGTAAAAAATATTACAAAATACAATATTTTTTATAGTTTTGGTAGGGAAAATGTGAAATAAACAACTGAATAACCTACATACAAACTTTGATTTTCTTTATGAATTACCCTTAAAACAATCATAAATCAATAATTTGTTAACTATTTGGATAAAAAATGTGGATTAATTTACTACATAACATATAACAACAAATTCTGACTTTATATTCCTATTAAAACAATAATAAATATTACCACAGTTTGTAAATTATTTGGAAAATGTGAAATCATCAACTAAATAACCGCTGTGTGCGAGAAAATAAATATTGTTCAAATAGGTATTTTTTATCATTAAATGCCATTACGAGACAATCTACTGTCCCGTATTGGATTCGCCAAATTACGGGACATAGAAAAATTCGTGCTTGAAATACAGGACAGCCCGTAAAATACCGGACATCTGGTTACCCTACCACAGGGGTACTTTTACATGTCAAATTTTCCCAGGCAATAAAAGTAACCAAAAATTACAAAAATACTATTTTTTTTGTATTAAGCAAAACAGCATTGTTCTGTTCAAATCTGTATTTTTTAAAAGAAGATTTTTTTAAGGGTGAAAGAATAAATAAATAATGTACTACTTATATTTTGAAATCACGTATACTTCTCCTTCAATTCTCTCCTCAATATTTTCCCTGTCGTACTTTTCGGCAAACTATCCACAAACTTTACATCATTAATCCTTTTATACGAAGCTACTCTCTCCTTCACAAAACTGGAGATGTCCGTAGGAAGGACTTCATGTCCTTTCTTAAGGACGATGAAGGCTTTTGGTTCTTCACCGTTTGTTTTGTGCGGAACCCCGATGACGGCGGCGTCGGCGACGGATGGGTGGTCACGTAGGACTGCTTCTAGCTCCGCTGGGGGTACTTGGAAACCTTTGACCTGGAGAGGAAAGAAATCGATGGTTCTGTAGGGAATTTGATGGAATATTTTAAGATATATTTAAGACTTACGGCGGATAAGTGGGGGCAAAGGCCCGGCAAAACTACACTTAACATGTTGTGCAGTTTATTACATTTATTTATTTGTATTCCAAGATAACTTAATATTTAACATGACGACAAGGTTAACAAAGGATGAATAGTGAACAATTTCTTAGCATCTGGACTGCGGCCGTTGCCGGGCCGTCTAAGAAGTAAACAAGTTGTATACGCAAAGACTTAAGATTATTTTTGTTAGACCTTATAGTTACCTATAATGATAATGTATAAAGCACATGGTAGATAATGCAAATAATGTAAAAAAAGTAAATGGTAGGTATACTTTTTCCTGAAAGTACCTTGATGAGTTCCTTCAATCTGTCAGCAATGGTGATTATTCCCTGCACGTCGGCAACCGCCAGATCCCCTGTTCTGAACCATCCATCTTCGGTGAATGACTCACTGTTTGCTTTGTCGTTGTTTTTGTAGCCCTTCATCACTTGAGGACCTCGAACTAGAAGCTCCCCTTTCTGAAAATCACCATTAGGAGTGATTTAGGTTTTCGGGGGTAAATTTTAGATAATTATTTTTTATTAAATTCTTGTACAGGTTGTTAAAATGACCCTGAGACTACATTCTAAACATTCCTAAAATTTGGCACCATTTCCCCGTCCAAAGTTACTCCGCATAGTCTGCAAATATTAGATAGTGACAGTAAAAATCAAATCAACAGCCATAAACCCCCAAAAATGTATAATTATTATTCATCGGACTTACCTCATTGGGGCCCAGACTCTGAAGATTCTCATCCACTATCCTAAGGTCCGTGTTAGGAAGAGGAAGCCCTACGCAAGAAAAGTTCTCCAGACCTTTAGGGGTCATCGTGACCACGGGTGACGTCTCTGTAAGTCCATAACCTTGTCTGAAATCAATTTTTCTCTGAAAACAAGATATGTATATCTAATTATATAGTCTTATGGACATAAACAAGGTTATCTTGCTTTAATAATAGTTATAATTAAATGTTAGCGATGCCTGATAGATTCGCCTGCCTTGTTCCAACCCTTAAAGAAATTTTACCTTGGCTTTCTCAATTAACCTTTCTGCATCAGCGCCTGCTAGTGGCGCAGCTCCATTGATAATTATCTCCAAGCTTTGGAATGTCTTTGGAGACCCGGCTGGATGCGAAGTCATCATCAATACTGAAATAAGACTATTAAGGATAGTAAGAATGTCAAGGCACTCAAACGTTTGAACCATCGTCATGATTTTCTACAAATTCCTAAATAATTACGAACACATCAACACGATATTATTTAGTATTCATTAACCAGCCTTCCTAAGGTTGCTCTTGTTACCATTTACATGGGCGGATTTAAGTGTTGATGATGTCAGCCTTCTTCTTTAATTTATAACATTATACACATATTTACTTATAGGAGGAGCTGCAAACAATATATTCGCCTTGTAGTTTTCCAAAGCCTTAAAAAACACTTGAGGCTCAAACTTAGGCAGGGTCACCAACTTGGTGCCCTGGGAGAGCTTATGGAACATTATCACCTCCGCCCCATAAATGTGGAAGAATGGCAGCACCGCCATCACTGCGTCTTGATGTGTCGCTGGAAGGTTAGGAAATAAAAATTGTATTTTTAAAATGTGATACATAGTAAATGACATCATAATTATTAACATATACATAAATTAACTCTAAAATTAAACTGTGACAAAAATTTGCACCTCGCTGTAGTACTTACGTTAAATAATGGTAAATTTTCGTATAATAACATTTATTAAAATAAAATTAGCATTTATAATAGATACATTATATATCAGCTTAATCGTAAAATTACCTGTTGTATCATTATTCGCCCTTGTTAGAGGGTCATTTAGTTGCTCCATATTGGCCACTAAATTGGCATTCGTCAGCTCTACTCCTTTAGGTACTCCCGTAGTACCACTAGAATAAGGCAAGAAACACACATCTTGGGCTGTTCTTTTCACATCTTTCAAGAATGATAAATCAGCATGAACATCTTCACTTAGTTCATTGAAAACTATAGTGCCATCTGGCGTTGCAGTATCATCAGTCTTTACTACAATAATAGGTAAGTCTAATTTGACCATCTTTAAAGCATTTTTCACTACATCCGCTGTTTCCGGTAATGTAACTACGATTTTGGCGCCGGAAAGTAGCAGTTGACGCTGGACTTCATCTGAAAAGATATTACCATTTCTTTTAAATATTACTTAAGACCATTTTTTTTTTCATATTTACTAGTTACGTTCTCGATTCCGTCTGCTTAGAATTAAAATTATAGCTAGCAAACGAATAAATGACAACAAAAAGTGTGGGTGTTTATTATATTTAATCCAAGTTCTATGAAAGACGTAAACGAAAGTCTAAATTGGTTTGATACCATTACCATTAGGTAAACGTTTCAGCGTCGAGCATGCCCATGGCCCATGGTGGCCAGATCATAAAGCAGCTGGACACGAACGGCAGCCACATTGAATCGGTAGTGCATCAAGCCAGTAAACGAAAGTAAAGTTTACGCGCAGTGTAAATAGGGTTGATTTGATAGTGGTGATGCAGCGCCCAGTTGGAATAAATATGTGGGGTAGTCATAACGTAGGTACAACTCATTGAATTCAAAATTCGTCAAGCCCAGTTAACAACACAAACGAAAGTAAACTCACGGGCGGTGTAAATAGGGTTAATACTGGTAATGACAGCGCCAGCGCCCAGTGTTCCCAAGGCCACGACGGGATACTCGGGGACGTTGGGCAGCATAATGGCCACGGCGTCGCCGTCTCGCACGCGCAGCTTACTGCGCAGGTTCGCAGCGAAGGCGGAAGATAGCTTGAAGCCCTGTGAGTACGTGTAGCCTCGCCCTGTAAAGCCGCACACCTGGAAATCATCATATCATTATCGTTATTCAGATTTTAATCTTAAAGCAAGTAACATCTTCTTAAGTGGTTCTTTTCACATTTTCCCAGCAAGCTAGTAAAAGACAAGAGCGATACAGAAGACCTAGTATCGCTAGTAAACGTAGTTTCTAACTCTTTCGTCGCTTTTAACTTTTGCATTTGTAAACATACTCCACTAACAGAAGCGGTCGGTAGAGCAGAAGAAGCCAAGCTCTTCCTTTCTGACTGTGTCTGAGCGAAGTACAGATGCAAATACGAGAGTTCTTGCCCTTTGACAATGACGGTCTTCCCAACCAAAAATTTTATACGTCACTCTTCGCCACATTGACTTTTATGTTTTCTTCCTTAGTAGTCTGATCATAACGAATCAGATACGAAGATAAGTATACAGAACGGGCATTCTACTGTTTCTATTTTTCTCTGGCCATACTCACCGCCATTGTCTTTTTTGACCATTTCTCCAAGTTCTGCCACAAGTACTCATATACAGTACAATTCGGTACTTCCACGGGTTTCAAAGGCGACTTTATAATCCGCTCCTGTGTCCACGGACTTCCGCTTAGTTTCCTCCAGCTCATGCCAAAAGGGATATTTATGTTTACGGTCAGACTCCGCTTTGTCATGAGGAAACATTTTGACCCCATGGTTGATACAGAGATGGTTTATCTGGAACTGATTGAGAAAAAATACTAAAAAAACCGGGCAAGTGCGAGTCGGACTCGCGCACGAAGGGTTCCGTACCATTATTTATAAATACGGCAAAAAAAATATGTTTGTTGTATGGGAGCCCCCCTTAAATATTTATTTTATTCTATTTTTAGTATTTCTTGTTATAGCGGCAACAGAAATACATCATCTGTGAAAATTTCAACTTTCTAGCTATCACGGTTCATGAGATACAGCCTGGTGACAGACGGACGGATGGACAGACAGCGAAGTCTCAGTAATAGGGTCCCGTTTGACCCTTTGGATACGGAACCCTAAAAAGGTTTAAGTCGAGTCAAGAAACAGGGCCTAAGGTATGTCAAGATATACCTACTCAAGTATTTACTTGCATGTACCTGTACCTCATTCCATAAATAATAATATAAACACATTGTATGTAGTACCTTAATAATTAAATTTAAAGCATTGTAATTTTTTTTTATTCTTAGGGCCGCAACAAATATAAATTAACTGTCAGATAAAACTTCATGCAAAACCAGTTAAGCTTATTTGAAGATTCTGAAACGCCAACGATAACTTTATTCATCAGATAAGTTTAGTGTCAAGTGGTATTTAGGACTCTACTTGGACATGATGTGTAATTTTTTAAATATTGTGTTACACTTCGTGCTGCATACGGCACGGCCCCGACGGAAGACCAGCACTAGCCCAGCCAGGCTAGCACCATGCTGAGTCGGGACCATTTCGTGGCTTATATGTTACGTTTTGTTATTTGTTGTTTTCTTCTTTTTTTGCCACGAATAAACGCTCTCTACTCTACTCTAATCTACATTGTGAAACAGGCCCTAAGAAGCTGGCCGCTTAAACGTAGATATTAGACCTTTGCTTATTGCCAAAAATGGTTCATAAGTTCATATGACAATGTATGTATGATAAGTATATGTAGATAAAAATAAAGTTTAAACGTTTCTTTTAGTGTGTACGAAAGATTATTTAATTCAATTCAATTCAATTCTTTATTACAGATAACAAATAATCCATATTACAATAAAATGATTAAAATAACGTAAATTAAAAAAAAAATAAAAATTAAAATAAATTTAAATCCTATATAAATAAAAAGATACATTTTAGCGTTACATATAATCAAAAAATAAATATACAATATATTTTGTATTTATTTTTTTATCTATTTTTTATTCAAACAGATTACACAGTATTACAATGAGACACTAAGGCACTGTGGAATGCATACAATATAATTACTATCCAAAAACGTTAACGTAAAGTTGTGTTATACAATAACAAATAAACTTAAATATATATATAATATGTTTTATGGTATTGCATCGTGATCAATATGTACCAATGTACAACATAATGTTTGTCTTATCACAATTTTTTATGAAAACAACTCGATTCTGTTATTGTAACAGGAGAATTTAATTATTCTACCTACACTAAATATAGATCGTGTCATTCACGAAGACGCATGCCTTAAATCGTATTGTCATCTTATTAAGAGGCTGTCAATACCTAAAGTGCGCACACTGTCTAATGTATCGGAGTAAATGAGATAGCACTGTCGCATGTTACTGGGCCTGGGCAAGGGAATAATAAGAAAAATATTTAAATAAAAAAAGTGGATTATTAGTGTAATATTTTACTCAACAGCGGTTTAGATATAAATGTTTTGAAATTGTGATTTTAATTGCAGACCCATAAGTCAAAACAATTAAGACATAGAACCGTTTAATTGTGATTTTAAGACCAATCTTTGCAATTATTTTCTACCGAGCCGATTTCGTTCAATCATGTATCGAGTACAACCACGGTCTTTGAAATATAATTAATATGAACATATATTTTTCTTACTAGACTCTAACAAATAGTCTTTCTTAAAAAACTGTTTAAGATTGGGTGTTGACAGCCTCTTAAAGGTTAGATTTGACAAGTCTGCGCGTCATCGTGGATGACACGAACTATAAATAGGTAAGTACAAAGTTAACTTATAAAGTATTGTCTTAATCGCTTGAATTAAAATTCAATGCTGATTTTGTTATGTCTAACCATACATTAAAGGGTATGAATACGTGGGTCATACTATATAACTTTTACTATGAGGAGGTCAACCTCGAAATGGGGAAAAAAATCAGCCGACTCATACATTTTGGTGCATCACATGTCAATGTTTTCCATGGAACAGCTGATTTATTTTTCGAGATTTCGGGGTTGGTTGGCCCCATAGTAAAAGTTATTCAGTATGACCTTCATATCCACCCCTCAGGTGTGGTCAGACATAACAAAATCAGCCTGTATATAATAGTAACAAGTCGTCTGTATTTAATAGTAAAAAGTCGTAGTAGTCATATCAATAAATTTTTAATTCGCTATCAGAATGATTTGCAAAAAAAATACCCAGCACTATCATTTGGAAGCAGATATTTTTTACAAAACTTTTATCCAAATTCCAATTAAATAAGAGCATCTTCAAAACCTTTTAATTCATAAAAAGTAAGATATTGTGAATACAAAACCACATAATCAAGTTCTTTGCAATTTTCATACATAAATAATATATTTACCTTCTTAATATCCAATCGTTAAAAAAAATTAAACACAATTACGCTGTACAAATATTTATATACATAAACACGTAAATTCTTGCGCCAGCGCGTCTGCCCGATACGGCTTGATAACGAACGAATGTATTTTATTTTATTTCCCTCAGGTATTATACTCGAGCAATATTCGAATTAAGAAAACTGTAGGCACCTTTCTCTTTTACTCCAACTAAGGGATAATTAGAGTGACAGAGAAAGATGCCCGCAATTTGCGACCGGTGTACGCGGCAGGACTTCTGTCATTGTGATGTTTTTACTCGCAGCGTATCTCGTCCCCACGAGCAAAGTGCATGGGCGTCTCTCTTCTTCCTAGCGTTTGTCCCGGCTTATTGCCAGCTCATTGCCTACTGTACCTACCTAACCTAACCTACTGTAGAATGCAGAAGTACTTACATATCACATCCATAAAATTAATACCTACATACTTACATTATTATTTTAGCAAACAGATAAATATAAGCCGTTCAGGCAGTAAAATGATATTACAATCACGTTGCCATTGCACTGCAATAATTAATTACAGCATTTTCTATGATATCTATATGATCCCATCGAAAAACTAAACTTAATCCTAGTAAATACCCGGATACATTATTATAACCTACATATAAAATGAATAAATGTACAATAGATCGTGTATTTTTGATACGACCGCATCATCAATTATCCGCCGCATAATTAATATATTAATTTATCTAAAACAAAAATAATTAATTTTAGACAAAGAGGTAATAAAAGAATTGACTAATTAAACTATTAATTTGTATGGAGAATAGCTTGCCCTACCCTGCGCCTTAAGCCTATTTTCAACGAAGAGCGCTACACCCTTAATTTTGATTTGATACGTATAACATTACCCTCAACTACGAATATCGGGATCGGATATGTCAGTGTCAAAAGTGAACAAAAACAAAAACGTCATATCTGATCCATTTTTTTATACAACGCCGGTGGTAAACAAGCATACGGCCTATGGACGCCTGCAACTCCAGAACTTTAAAACTTTAACTTTAAAAACCTGTTCACTCCATACTGTAGCCCCTCGGGAAAACCTCGGCAGGAAGCTCATTCCACAGCCGAAGCGTCCGCGGGAGGAAATTTCTCTTAAACCGCACAGTACGCGACCATTTAGGTTCTAGGGTGTGAGAATGAACACCCTGCCGACGGCGAGCGGTGTGGTGATATAAAGTGGCCGTTGGCATCATGTCAAACAATTTTTCAGAGCACAGCCTATTATTGTACAAGCGGTAGAACACACACAAGGAGGCAAAGTCGTATCTTTAGCAATTTTTTGACGTACCTATCTTAAATTTCGAATCGGGCCGCGTGTGTAATTGTTGGCGAGATGGTCTGGAAACAAGATCTGGTCAAAAATAAACTCTTTTTTTTTTTCAAAAAAAAATCTATTGGAATAAGTTTCATACATTGGAAACTTGCCACATAGCTCAATGCTTGCACAAAAGGTAATTTAGCTGACCTTACTTTTACGTATATAACTAGGAGATATTGGAAGGGTCCTTCTGGTATATCCAGGAGCAGCAATGAAAGACCGAGGTAACTCAATCGCGTGTATTTCGGAACTGACATACAAAATGTTTTTCATCACAATTGCTCATGCAGAAGTACTGAAGAACAAAGGCTTATATTGTAGATTGTGAATAAGAAATATATTATTCCCTAGGGAGTTCTTTTTTCCTTTATTTCACTTATTCATACAAACCAAGTGGCATAAATGAGTTTTATTTTAAAAATACTGACGTTTATAATTTAATATTTTTGTTTATGTTTAAAATTATTTAATTTGATTAATTTAACAGCCGTTTAAAATATTTTTACATAATTTTCAATTGTGGCTGAATGCCGAATAGGTCTGTGCCTTCGATGCCTTACCTGTCAAGAAATTACAAAATGGCGGACGAATGTTTGATATGGCGCCGTATTTAAGAATTATTTCGCTTAAAATTTAGTTTTTCTTCGCAAGTGTGATGAAAACCATTGTGTGTAACTCCGGGGGTAAGAATATTGCAAACTCGGGTCTTTAATTCCACCACCCTCGTATCCAAAATCTAATTTACCCACTATCTAGTCGGCGCATATAAACATAGGTCTACCCCATATTAGTTACAGATATAACACTTACATACAAATACAAATACAAAATACAAATAATTTATTTATAACGCCAAGTTACATGTCATGTTCATCATGTTCATGATGGTTTTCATATCATTAGGTAATTAATTAATTTTATTCAATTTAATTATTACACATTTAATTTAAGTATCTATGCTTTATACAAGTGACTAGATTATAGTAAATGAATAATATTTATATGTTAGGCAGATCAAAGAATTCGTCTATGGAATAGAATGTATTGCTAAGAAGCCACTTGCGCAATTTCAACTTAAAGGCCACCGCAGAAGCTGCATCTTTTTTTATTTCATCCGGTATATATTAAACTTTTCGATAGTTTGACACCAAGAACACTCCATTTCCAAGCTGATCATGCTTCTAATACTCGACTCGACTAATCCATGCACGATAAGCTATTAAAATGACATCCAAGGTCGTTGAGGACTATACATTATACATAATAACACACGCCACAAAACGACCTCAATGTCAATGATCCAACGTAAACAAACATTATCATTTATATTCATTGTTCAGTAGTATCGTCGGACATATGCCAATATAAGCCAGACGCCATTATACACAGTTCCTATGAACCTAAGGATCAAATTAAGCTAGCTATGTGCTCACAGTCTTCATCATAGTGAATATATTATGTTTAGCAAATAAACATAACGTAATATCAGTGTTTGCCCGGCCAGCGTGCGGGCAATACGTATTTAAAGTAGATAATGTAAGGTCATACAATGTTATTATAAAAACTTAGTGAAAAAGTGATAAAATAGTATTAACAAAACGTGATTAACTGATTGTTACAGGCGTAAGTACCTGAAAAGGCAGACAGGTGAAAGTACTTAAGCTTTTATTCCATGGTGATAAGTAAGGATTTTATGTCTAGTATACGTGACAAGCATGTTTTCAGTATATTAATATGGGTGAGATCACCCGTGTATTATAATCATAATCATAATCATAATCATTCTTTATTGCAACCATGGTACAGTACAGATGTTATACAATATGATATACAATGTCTCACATGGACCCTGCAAGGGCACAGCATATAATATCTTATTATTCATAACTCATAACATATTATCAAAATTATCTACTTATTTAAGAAAGTTATGAAGCAATTCTTATATTACACATGAGATCACTAATAAATGTCAAACAAATAAATTAATTAATGTACAATATTCATAATACAGATTTAGTTTTTGGTTATAAATGTAGGTAAGTTTGTAAATAAATTGTTTTCATGAAGTATAGTTAATTATAATTGCTTAGAAGGTGTCTGTAACATCATCATCAAAAAAGTCCTGTAAGTTGTAGTAACATTTATTTATCAGAAAGTCTTTCAACATTTTATTAAATTGTTTGTAATTTTTTTGAGCATATTAATATGGGTGAGATCACCCGTGTATTAAATTGACATTTATGTTGTAGTTATTATTTGTTTTGAAGTTATCTTCAAACGTGTGATGCTTTTGAGTGGTATTTATCACAGAAAATTCAATTTATCTTTTAAAAAATAGCGATGCTTCATAAAACATGGCATTTTTTCCGCAGGCATTGCTGCTTTTTATATATGAAGAAGATTAATATAAGAAGAGAATAAAAGGAGAATTAATGTACGAGAAACATACCTAATTTTATAATAAATAATATAAGAAAAACATTTCAAAGTTTTGAAACAAACCAGTGAACTTTGACACTCCAACTCGAGGCACCTCACCACAAGGCACCGAGCTGGAGCCAATTTTTTTATTAATAATGTTAGCTGTAGTTTTAGTTTTAATGTGCGCCGTTTTTTATTACTTTTATGAAGTTTTTTTTATGTTCAGCTTTAATATTTATATTACAATCGTGTGTTGTCTGATAACTAATAAAAAAAATTATACTACGTCGGTGGCAAACAAGCATACGTCCCGCCTGATGGTAAGCAGTCTCCGTAGCCTAAGTACGCCTACAACTCCAGAGGCGCGTTGCCGGCCCTAAAACCGCCCCCCTCGTTGAGCTCCTGCAACCTTACTCACCGGCAGGAACACAACACTATGAGTAGGGTCTAGTGTTATTTGGCTGCTGTTTTCTGTAAGGTGGAGGTACTTCCCCAGTTGGGCTGGACTGGACATCCACTGGCTGTGCCCTACCACACAAAGCGAGATGACATTCACAATGCCCATACCTCTCTTTTGGACGTAGTTTAAGGAAGTACCCGGGTCCAAAATAATTAAATAACGCTCCAACTGTTTAGATAAAAATAAAGGTTTATTGTATTTTACAAAATTTGAGGTAGGTAGCTATAAAATCCTAAAACAAACATTTCACCTCTAAAGTGGTTTAGATCAGATCTAACATTATAAATTATATTATTTAACTTACTTGACCAGCACGTTTGATGTATAGGTAATTACCATTATCAAAGTCGTTAAAATATATAACGACTAGCTAATGGTCACGTTCATGTAGTAAGATCACACACAAAGTAAACCAAGATTTCCATTTTAGTACCAAGAGTACAAATATAAATTGATCATCCCATTATATTTTCGAGCTTTCTTGTATCAAAATTCGAAAAGATTTTTTTTCCAATAATATTCTTTGGTTCAAGACCTTTTTTTCTTCTAATGTTTTAAATCTTCATCTTAAGTCAATAGTAGATCTAATTATTTAAATACCCACTTACACCGTTTCAGCTGTTTCACAAAAATGGCATCAAAGTCGTTGTTCGCTGCAAATCGAACTGTAGCGCTAACAAAAAAGAGTCTGAAATGCCTTAGCTGCGTGCGGAAGTTCTCTGAAACACCTTGGACTCAAGAAGGAATCATAAAATCCCCTTTCAAAGACATTGAAGTACCGACGTGTACGTTGTATGAGTACGTGTGGCAGAATCTGGAGAAATGGCCGGATCGGACTATGGCGGTAAGTATTTCTTGGGAGAATTTTTCCTTTCTTACCGTCTAGCATTACTTGCGTTCTCACGCGCGAGTCCATACTTGAAGTCGCGCTAGATATATGGAGACGCGTGCGAGAACGCAACTCATGCTAGCAGGCAACTAGTAGGTCTGGACGATTTGTGCCAATACCAAATGGTCTTTCGAGTATTTGGAGTAGCGTATTTTAACGAGACGATTAAAGGTGACATTCGGATGTCAACTGCAGCTGTATTACCATTTCGACATTACTGCGGCGGCGTTGATGTTATTGCTGTATCTGTCAATTCCCTTAATAAAATGAGTGACGTTTGCCGCCGCATTACTGCCTTGATTATTGCGTTCATTTTATCAAAGAAAATGACAGCAGCGGCGGCAACAACGACGCCGCAACAGTAATGCAGCTGCAGTTGACATCCAAACGTCACCTTAATAATTATTAATTAACTACAACCTAACTGGAACTTAGGTATAGTATTACCAGCACATCATTCATCATCATTCACATCAGTCATTCATTTTTCATTTTCAGTTTCATTTTCATTATCTAAATCGCTGCCAACATAGCTTGACCTGACTCTAGTCATCGTACCGTAGGTACACATATTTTAAGTTAGTAGCGGCAGCGGTACCTTAAAGTCCTAAACATGAAATTATCCGGAAATGAAAACGGGACCTACAATTAGCATACACACCAAAAATGTTACAACCGCTCTTGACATTTCGGCCATCGGCTTATTTTAACTGCATTACTGCATTATTGTGTTAATCACCTTCACCTTCCTCATAAATTACTAAAGTAGAAATGTATTGCTGCGTCATGACTTGTCAATATTTCATTTCATTTATTTCCCACATATAAGCTTACAGCATTTCACCAACACGCTTACATGCATAACACAGACAAATTTAATATAGAATTGAAGAGAGAAAATGTTAACAAAATTATTAATATTGTTAATAAGTAAATAAATCACATAAACAAATTACGAGTATTACACAGATTAAAATGAATGTTACTATCAATATGTCATTAGAAAAATTAATAAAAAAATAAGTATATAACAACAGTTAGCAAAGATGTCGGCATCCGGGACCTGCATCAGCTCCGACGAATATGACGAGTCCTACAATGCCCTGTGCCCTGAGTAACAGTGACATATATATTTTATTAGATGCACTCTAAAATTAGCCTTAATAGTGTGAATTACATACTAATATATTAACATCACATCCACTTACCTCATCATCATTCACTTGCCTTGCCCTTATCCCATTCACTTGGGTCGGTGCAGCCGAAGCATGTCTTTTTCTTCCATACTTCTCAGTCGCCCGTCATCTTTATCATTAACTTGCATTCGTTTCATATCATTTCTTACACAGCCCACCTTTTCCTCTGTCCACATTCATTCGTAATACTTGTCATATCCCACCTATTTATTTGTAAATAATTACATTTCCAGGTGTGCGGCTTCACAGGACGTGGCTACACGTATTCACAAGGCTTCAAGCTATCGTCCACCTTCGCGGCGAACCTGCGTGGCAAGCTGCGCGTGCGCGACGGCGACGCCGTGGCCGTCATGCTGCCCAATGTGCCTGACTATCCTGTCGTGGCCTTGGGCATATTGGGGGCTGGTGCTGTCATCACCAGTATCAACCCTATTTACACTGCGCGTGAGTTTATTTTCATTTGCGTGCTTAATGCACTATGGATTTAATAAGGCACTAGCATTAGCAATAGTTGCCCAACGTGCTTGACTAGCTCGTCATAGCCTTACCGCTGTATCTACCCTATTTACACTTTGCTTCTCTAAATGTATTGGATGCACTATAGGTTTAACAAAGGCACTATCGATTCAATATAGCGTAATCCATAGCTGCCCAACGTGCTTGACTACCACGTTGTGGTCTTAAGGAAACTGGGCGCTGGTAGCGTCATCACTAGTACTGAACCCTATTTACACTGCACGTGAGTTTATTTCGGTTTGCATCGTTAACTGGGCCGTCATCACCAATATCAACCCTGTTTATACTCCGCGTGGGTTTATTTTGAATTGCGCCACTAACCTGTGCTTGATGCAGTAGAAATTAAATGTACTGGCTATTTTGTTGGACTACCCCATTATCGTCATCAGTTCAAACCTATTTATACTACGCGTATTCACACGAATTCAAGCTATACTTCATAAAACACAAAATTCTTACTGTGCCTTTACAAATGCCTTTACATTTCGGAAAATTGCAAATTTGTTCATAAATACACAGAATTTTACGTAAGACGAGGAGACATACCCTCGTCCTAACCATCTAGAGACAATTCAAGATTAATGCCACCACCCTCCCGATTAAAACTATATTCGCCTTGCCCATTAAAAATGTCAATAAAATTGTAAAATAAATTACCTGAAGAAACTAAAAAAGAAAAAAAGAAAGTATTTTGGCAAATAAATTAAAACAAATGCTTATTACAAAAATCTATTATTCTGTGAAAGAATATTTAAACGACAAACTATAAAATGTAAATGTTTGTATAATAAATTGTTACCTAGTGTAAAAAAAATTGATACTTACAGGGCTCATGTTTGAAACTTTTATTTCATAAGAACTTATGTATAACATGAAAGCAAATAAACTACTGCTTGAAACTACTCGAATTCAAGTAAATTCTTACTTCGGTGCAAATTGCTTTGATGCAGGGCTAGAAGACTAAAGGATTACTAGCAGGATTCGCCCTCACTTTGCTGTCCTCGCTCAAATTGCTCATGTATCGGTCTCTCGCTACGTATACTCAGTTTATAATTAAGCTCTCCTTTTCGTTCCAGATGAAGTCCAACGCCAACTTGTAATGTCAGACGCAAAAGTGATAGTCACGGTGCGAGAGACAACAGACGTCGTCAAAGCCGCTCTTAAAATGGCAAAATTGGATATTCCCATCATTATAGTTAGAACTGAAGATACAGAAGTGCCAGTTGGCACGATACGATTCAAAGAATTAAGCGTTGATGTCAATGTTGATCTATCTCCGTTGAAAGAAGTCAGACGAACTGCTCAAGATGTATGTTTCTTGCCTTATTCGAGCGGTACAACAGGAGAGCCAAAGGGAGTAGACTTGACGAATAGGAATTTAGTGGCAAATTGTGAACAAATGAATGAGCCTATCATCAAAACACATAATGCTACAACAGGTAATTATAACTGCTTCAATCTAAACAGTGAGAGTTATTTAGCGTCTATTTGGTAATCACCTGAAAGTGATTCACAATCCACTGCTGAGGAAAGGAAACCCTGCAACATTTAAAATATTTTACAGAGTTTCAAAACTGAAGAGGCTACTTTTCTCTGCATGCGACTGTATTCTTATATAATTATATAACTTTTTAATTCTTTTAGACATACCAAAACACAAATGACATCAAAATCATTAAAATCTCTGAGGACGCTACCTTTGAACAAACTTGGCAGTGACAATTTTTTTTATACTACGTCGGTGGCAAACAAGCATACGGCCCGCCTGATGGTAAGCAGTCGCCGTAGCCTATGTATGTATACATATCCAGCATATCCTATAGGAGCACCATACTAGACAGCACTTGGCATGAAAACTTGGCGTGATCTGACTCTAGAATCTTAATAACTTCACGGTCCGTTAGACATTCATAACACGAACATCTGACAATGTAATAACATTCCATAATTATTCGATCACGTTTTACCAGACATTGAGGATTCCAATTCTTTGATAAAGATCGTTATAACAAGCTAGCTTGACGTATTTGCCAGTCGGTTTGTGTCCAGTAGATACTGGAAGATAATGAAGACTGAAGGCAGTGAGATAAATATGGTCACCTAACCTATCTCATCTCCGAAAACTTTAGACGTGATTATTAAAATCCTGAAATGTTGATTTGACCGAACGCGTTGAAAGTCACCATTTACCAATCAATCTAACGTAGCCTAACCCAATGGCTCCTACGGGATGCCTATTTGAAATGTTTAGAAAATTTCACAGTTTTTAAAAAAAGACGCGTTTGATTAATGAAAATTTGGCTAATGAAATATCGGGCGACTGCCCGATTTCGAAATATGACTATATTTCGAAATTAAGACATGTTACCGATAAATACAGGATGTAACAAAAATAGTGGTGATACGTTTAGAGCACATTCGGAATAGTGTTCTCATTAGGAAATAGTAGAGAAAAAAAATGTTTTTGACACGAAAATACCTAAAAAATCTATGAGGCAGGTCGTCCAAGTCCGCCTAGAAAATTTTCGCGTCAAAAAATAATTTCTACTTTTCCCACCTGTCCATGAAGAGAAGTGTCGAAGCGTTGTGCTCGAACTGTCCACTAACAAAAGTTTAATCAAGTAATTTACAAGCAATCCATTATGTTCATCATAGATTTAGCGAATATTTAAATAACTTCTCGATTAATTAGATATTACTATTTAGTGTAATATTTCAAATTGCAAATTTAATTCCCAGCGACCCACCAAGATGCCGTGATGGCGGTGCTGCCATTTTTCCACATATACGGCGCAGAGGTGATGATGTTCCACAAGCTATCCCAAGGAATCAAATTGGTGACCCTGCCGAAGTTCCAGCCTCAACTGTTCTTGCAAACCTTGGAAAAGTATAAAACCAACGTTTTGTACGCTGTTCCTCCTATTGGTATGCGAAATGTTTAGTGTCTCAAAATTCTTTCTATACGAGTTAATTTAATTTTTGTTGCGTTTTAAGGGTTCCATACCTAAAGGGTAAAACAGGACCCTATTACTAAGACTCCGCTGTCCGTCCTTCTGCTGCCTCGCACCAGGCTGTATCTCATGAACCGTGATAGCTGGACAGTTGAAATTTTCACAGATGATGTATTTCTGTTGCCGATATAGCATCAAATACTAAAAATTACGGAACCCTCGGTGGACGAGTCCGTCTCGCACTTGTCCGGTTTTTTTCGAAATATAAATTATTATCTCAATTCTTGGAATACTAACTTCCCTGTAAAAGTTTTTACGTGGATTTTCTTTATAGCTGATACTTAATTTGTTATGATTATTTATGTGTATTGAGAAAAAACCAATACATTTTAAACTGAAATGGTTTTATATTACAGTGTTACTGATGGCTTCACATCCAGCTGCAACACCCAAAACATTTCAGCATCTGGAGGTAATCATCAATGGATCTGCTCCCCTAACAACCTCAGATGCTGATAGATTCATCGAAAGAGCCAAGGTAAATTTATCACTGCTATGTAGAAATCAATACGTATTCAAGTAGAATATCTACTAAATAATACTGTACTTATACATGTTAACCTAATAAGTTATAGTAAAGGTAACGTTCCTGTGTCAACAGCAGTAGCAGTATAATTATTGCTGCGTTGTTGCTACCGCTGCATCTGAAGGTTTCTTTGATAAAATGAGTGACGGTCGCCGCCGCATTATTGCCACGATTATGAGGTTCATTCCGTCACTCATTTTATGAAGGAAATTAACAGATACAGTAGCGGAACAACGACGCCGCAACAGTAATGCAGCTGCAGTTGACATCACAATTTACAATTTGTGTATCTGTTGTTAGGCCTACGTTGAGCGCCAAAGGGAAGTAACGCACCATAAAAAACTCATAACATTGTTTATCATACTATCGTGCAATAAATTACGAACTCAAAATATTTTTCTGCTGCTACGACTGTTAAATATGATTTAAAACAGCACCAAAACTGCAACTATTTAAACCTCATAAAACTATTCAGTATAAGACATGTGCATATATTATATTTGTATCTACTGTATTATTTTGATCTTAATTCAAACAAAAAATATTAATTTGCTAAGCCGCAAAAAAATAACGTGCCAGTCAATCAATGCTAACCCGTTATACTTACTTACAGACACGAGAGAGTCGTCGAGTGAGGAGTTTTGTACTTTTGGTGATGGGTTGTTATATTTAGTTGCGTATTTATTTTTGCGGTGGGAGGGTGGGAGTATTAATTGCATGTACAAATACGCAAGTATAACCGGTTAGCACTATTGACTAGTATGTTATTTTTTCGCGAATTACCAAAGTAATATTTTTTGTATCGATTTCCGCAAAGTAACGCCTGATTCTATTCATTATTTTAATATTTTATAACAAACAAACATTAACAAACATGGAAACTCTAAGGTCTAGATTAAGAGAAGAAGGTGTAATAATATTTTTTGTATGACCGTTTGTTTTATATTTGAATAAAATAAAAAATTAATCTTTTCAGAGAAAATTTGACTTCAGACAAGGCTACGGTCTAACAGAAACTTCACCAGTGGTAACAGTAACTCCGAGAGGTAATGACAACTATGGATGTGTTGGTCTTCCTGTTCCAAATACTCAACTTAAGATTGTTGATGAAAATCTTAAAGCTCTTGGACCTAATGAGGTAAATGTAATTTATATATTCTCTATAGATTGTTTTCGAGATATTGACCTTCAAGAGTTTTCTAATAATTATATCCATGTAATCTAGATTTACTTAGATATTACGTAGATACTTCAATAGAAAAATTTGAGAATAATCATAATATTACCTGCCATTTAACTTTTTTGCAGAAAGGAGAACTGTTGATTCGTGGCCCACAAGTCATGAAGGGATACAGAAATAACGACAAAGCAAATAAAGAAGCGTTTACTGACGATGGATGGTTCAGAAGTGGAGACTTGGCCATCGGAGATGAGCACGGCATCATTACTATAGCTGATAGATTAAAAGAACTTATTAAGGTACTTCTTCAAATTATTGATAAGTTAATGAAATAAATTTAGATTTAAAGTGATAAGATAGGGGAAAAAGAAGAAGGGGTAGCTCGCATAGGAGTTTCATAATATTGTCGGCTATGACTACATATAATTCAATTGATAGAGGAAATACCGCAATTCACTGAACTTTCATACAAGCTCTCGCACCATCTGGATGATCCGGTATCATTTCCCATGATATTTATACTTGCTTAAGGCTCAAGAATACATAACGTGGAAACCGATTTAAACCTGTAATTATACACTAAAATAACGAATGCGCGAGGGTTTTCTGGCAGTTTTATCCCCAATAACAGGCTAATTTTCTACGACGTTAAGCCCAGTATCATCAAGTTGGTTGAAATATGTTGTCTAGTGTTTTTTAATGTTATCCAGGTCAAAGGCTTCCAAGTTCCGCCAGCAGAATTAGAAGGCGTCCTCCGCGACCATCCATCAGTAGACGACGCTGCAGTTATCGGGGTTCCCCATGAGACCAAAGGAGAAGCGCCCAAAGCGTTCATAGTGGTAAAGAAGGGACACAATGTAGCCCCATCAAATATATGCGACTTTGTGAAGAAGAGAGTGGCTGAGTATAAGAGGATAAGTGATGTGATGTTTTTGGATGAGTTACCGAAGAACTCGACTGGAAAGATACTAAGGAGAGAGTTAAAAGAGAAATATACGTAAATTTTCAATTATCCCTAGGGACATGTGCTCCTTGAAGGAAAACAGAGATGTGGCTTGTTTGAAATACTTGACTTAAATCGACCCGGATATGAACCGTGATAACCTTTCATATTGTTTTTGAGCTCCATATATTCCGACGCAGTAACATGCATCTTGTTCACGGGTAACTGAAGATAGTGGGTGGGTGTCAAAGTTTGTCCCGGTCGATTTAAGTCTAGTGAATCTAACTGTAAATCATTCAAAACTGTTATTGAAATACTTGTATTTCAAATGCAAATACGAAATGCAAAATGCCTATTTCTTTTTTTTATTTCAATACTTTTTTATGAGACTATTTTTTGTTTGAAATAGTTTTAGGACCTATTTTCAAAATACAAAATACTTTTTAGCAGTTTGTATTTAGAGGTTACAATCTTTTCTGACGACAATTCTTGCAACTCCCTCATTCTTTTAACATGGAACTGTTGAGTAGGTTTAGTAATGGCGCACATGACCGTGAGTGCAGTGAGTAGTTAAAAAACTAAAATCTTGAGCATTGCGAGGGTTTCAAGGCACGAGAGGTGAAAAAACTTTGCTACATGGTGAAACATAAACATTTTCACCACACCAACAAGAGTATACTAGAGTAAAGAAACTGTAACACATTACAATTAATAAAAAGATAATTATTATTAATAAAAAAACCACCAACCGACACACTATTTTCAAAGAATAAAGAAAGCCTTTCTGACTCCGTAATTCCGGTACTTTTTACCGAAAAGTATTTGTATTTTAAAAAAGTATTTTGAAAATAGCTATTTAGTATTTCAAATATAAATTTTAAAACTATTTTTGTATTTTGCATTTGAAATAGTTTATCAAGTAGGTATTTGTATTTTGTATTTTTGGTACTTTTTATAAACTATTTTTCCCATCTCTGGTTATTGATAGATCTGGATATTAATATATGTCTACTTAAAGTTAAAGTTACTTAAAGTTAAAGGAGTAATAGGTAATTAAAGGAAGGAAATATTATAATATTGTATTCGTTCAAGGAAATATGAAAATAAGGGCGTTTTACCGAATCGTGTACCATGCCGAAAATGACACCTTTTTTAATATCATTTTTAGTGGGAATGTTGGTATCCATAGTAAAGTAGATATTCTAAAGTATTTGAGATTGTGTTTTGTTTCACACACTTAAGCTTAGTTTATTTTTTTAATTTTATTATTAATTTATTTAACTGACAAAGTCGTAAATGCCTGTCAGTTATGTAACGACTGAAATAATTCTGTTCTGTTTTACCTATTTCAATAGGTTTAATTGTACATTTAAATTATTAAGATTTATTAATATGATTTTTTTTTTCATATTAATTTTTTCAATAAAAAGGCAAAAATTATTAGAATAATTAATGAATATTGCTCTAAAATACATTTTTAATTCAGTTTTGTAACGGCTGCTACTATTGCGTGCTTTATTTTCTTTACAATTAAGATGGTTGCGATCAAAACCATTATGAAATGTTACTATTTTAAGTAATTTTTTTATATAGTTTTATAATATAATGATATTTTTGTTATTTGTTTTATAATCTAATATAATATACTGCAAACGTAAGGAAAAATCGATAGTGCTCGAATTTATGTACTGAGAAAGTGGCACAGTTACAAAACTGATATGTCAAAATTAATAGGTCGGGGTTACATGGGCGAATTCTGCCATAAAATAAAATATATTTTTAAATTTTTTTTTTAAATATATTATAACATTGGACTCATGATCAGACTTACCAGTTATATACATACCTAATGGCAGCCGTTTGAGCTGTAGCGCGTGGCAAAAAAAATGTGCATACATACATATACCCTCGATAAACATTACCGTCTTTCTGACGCAGTCGGGTAAAAAACTAAATTTCGCAACTTTATGTAGGTAATTATAACGTTAATAACTTCTGTCTGCGATTCAAAAATATTCTTTGTCCTTTCTTGGGCCTCAAATTATCTGCATACCAAATTTCATCTAAATCGCTTAAGCGCTTAATCCAGTTCTGGAGCAGAGCCCAACTGGGGAAGTACCTCCACCTTACAGAAAACCGCAGCCAAATAACACTAGACCCTACTCATAGTGTTGTGTTCCTGCCGGTGAGTAAGGTTTCCAGAGCTCAACGAGGGGCGGGAGGGGGTTAGGGTCGGCAACGCGCATGTACGTGATTACTATAACTAGCTTATATCTAAAATAGACCCTTGAGGCATTGTACCAAGGATGCTGGCGGCATTTCCTCGTTGTATCGCAATACTGATACGTTGTTCGAGGAAGCCGCCAGCTCTTCGGTCACCAGTTACGTCAACCAGACGTTTCGCGATTTCTCCAAAAAACTTGTGCGCGCTGGGACCCCATGGACCTAGAGTTTCAACGCCAAATGGTACTCTCTACCGAGGCTCTTATATATTTATTACGTTTCAAAATTTCGGCGCTTTCCGCCGCTGCGCCCGCTTTTACATTAGTCCGTTGGAGGTGGGACGGTGCCAGTGTGTCTACGCAGGTAGCATCCCACACTAACATCCGTCCCAAGCTCCAAGGAAGCAAGGACACCCCATCAGGCCTCTTGCCATCATCCCTGATAATGCCAGTCGGTTCAAGAAGAGCAGGCACATTGATGGTGGCAAGAGATCGATGGATTATGTCATTAAGCGACGCATGTCTTGAAAAACGACCTGCACTTTTTTGACAAGATAATCCATGGTGTCCCAGTCGGTCCACGTCCGTGCCACAAGAGCATATATGTGGCGTACATACCGAAACCCCGCGTGTCGCAAACCAGTCGCCAGTCTTAGAGAGGTCAGATCCAAGAAAGTACCAGTATTAGGTGAAGGATGGGCATGTAGCCAGGAGCCGGCTTCCCGGGCTCCGACCGCCAAAAGCCTCGCGTGACCTGGGTACAGCTCCAGTTTAGAAGAGTGTTGTAAGTTAAATCACAGTAAATATTATCCCAGCTCCTTTGTGATTTTGGGTTGTCTGGAAATTGTTTGCGTTATATAAAAATCATTAAGGCATTTATTGATATACGGACAATAGGTATTATGGTTGTTAAAATATTTATTTTATTATGTTTTCCCACAAAACAAGTTCTAATGAGATATTTTGAGACTAAATATAAATCAAGAATCGATATTATTATTTTAAATTTGCATCAACATACTTTAATATACCTAAGGTATAAGAAAACGTAATACATAAATATAAGAGCCTCGGTAAAGAGTACCATTTTGAGCCATTTAGCGTTGAAACTAGGTCCATGGGGTCCCAGCGCGCACAGGTTTTTCGCAGAAATCGCGAAGCGTCTGGTTGACGTTGGTGACCGAAGAGCAGGCGGCTTCCTCGCACAACGTATCAGCATTGCTATACCACGAGGAAATGCCGCCAGCATCCTTGGTACTATGGCTGAAGGACTTATTTTAGATTTAAGCTACTTATTAATAGTAATAACTTTGTTAGGTATATCAATTTTATCTTTATCACCCCAAGCGGAGCCACTTTACAATGGGATTAACTGTTATCATCGTGTTGTATTGTATATAACATGCTATCAAGTGCTTATAATACTTGTGTTATCAGTAGAAAGTTCACCGCACCAGTTATATCTGATCGCATTAAGGTTGTTTTTCCTTAATAAATTCAGCTTACCTAGATACAGCTTGTATTTTTGAACCACATATTCTAAAAGTGGTAGTATGGAAGGTATAGGCAAGGAACAAAATCTCCATATACCAAAAAGTGTCCGACAAAAAACCATAAATAGGTGGCGCTACAATACCTAGAATACTTGAGAAAAAAATCTAATCATAGACAGCGCACTTCACTCCGTCAATAACGCCTAAGTTCTTAGCTACTCTAGCGCCACTCCTGGAGAGATTTAGAACTATTATTTATAGCAGGACACTGCCTAAGGAGTTTCTGTTCCTTGCTTCTACCTTCCATAAGTGGTAGCTTTCATATGTCATTTTAAGAAATTACAACTTTTATTTTTCCTTATAAAATAATTCAGCAAGCAATGTGTCATTTTCTTTTTAAAGTACCCTAGTCAACTAGGAACGTAGGAAGTCTTACAGTTTTGCCATGCCATCTGTCTGTCCGCGGCTTTACTCCGGGTTCGTTAGTGCTAGAAAGTTGCAATTTGGCATGGATAAGGTAGAAGTACTAGTGCTCGACGCTGCACTAGTCACCGACACGGGCACTTTATTTCATGGAAATATAGGTTAAATTTGAACAACGAAGATTTTTCTGTATTCGAACTTAATCCTTGTCACTTTGACATAAAGTGCCCATGTCGAGTACTAGTGCAGCGTCGAGCACTAGTACTTCTACCTTACATAAACACACAATAAAATAAAAAGTCCAAAGAATTTTTTTACGGTACCTTTCATACAATATTTTTTTTTTTCGCTTTAACCCAATAGTGTGGGGTGTCGTTGGATAGGTCTTTCAAAACAAATACGGGTCTCCAACAACGATTTTTTTTAATAAAGTGAATATTTTCGGTGGCAACAAAATAGGTCTTTGTCCTTCAGTACACCTGCATGAAATATTATATCTTAAAGATCTTTTTCGAGCAAGTGTGATGAAAAAAAAACATAAACGTCACCCGAATTAGGCTTAGAACGCACTGTAATTAGATCATTTATTTGCGGTTTCAGAACCGCATCAAGTGTAACGTGTAACGTACAGTCAAGTGTAAAAATATGGGTGTACACATCTTACTCAAAAATATGTCCCATAGCATTTTATTCCAGTGTAATAAGAGCGTAGTACCATATTTATGAGACGATTCTTATCGATACATATTTTTGCACTCGACTGTACCTACGCCATGCTTCATATACGCACGCATTTGGTGTTTCAGTCTTGAAACCGCAAATAATTAATCTCAGTGCGTTCTAAGCCTTAATAACTCTGATTTGGATAATAAAACCAAAAAAATAATAATTTTCTAAAACGTTTAATAAAATTTAATATACAACACCAAACTTCATAAAATAACTTCGGTATAAAACTCAAACAAAAGCAGGCATTAGATCACAGACGATATTTTAAAATGTAATTTCAAATTGAATTCCCAGCTTATAATATACATATAATATATTTACAGTCACCCATTGAATGAGTTCATTTTAATCATGTTTTTTACATAAATTAAGGTATATCTTTTGCACAGTCACGTCTGAAAACATCGACCCGATCGAAGTGCCAAAAATATGTATACATGACCTTATGGCCCATATACTAGGGTAGTGTATACATAATTTTGGCACTTTGTCCGTATCGATATTTTCAGACGTGACCGTATATACCTACCCGCTGATAAAGTAGTGACCTAAATTTGAGAGCAAACTTTATACCCATTAATTCGATTCCAATATATTTTTTTATACTACGTCGGTGGCAAACAAGCATACGGCCCGCCCGATGGTAAGCAGTCTCCGTAGCCTTTGTACGCGTGCAACTCCAATATAAACTTTCAAACCCTTTTTAGTTCTCTTAGGAGATGAATTTTCGAAAATATTAATTTTCTTGTATTTTACATTTACGAAGTTTCAAGTTCCTAGATAAAAATAAAATTTCACCCCATACAAATTTTCATCCCCCTTTTTAGCCCCCTGATATACCAGAATAAAATTATTTGAAATTTGGATTATTGTAGCAAATTTTGGAGCAAAGTAGGCATTTTACGGTTATAATTTTAACAAAAAGTTTAAATAACTTAATGCTAGTAGATGCCTAACTTCATTAACCCTGAACGTGCCCACGAGCGCCACAAAATTCAAGGGTACACTGGGTTAAGTGGATAAAGACCCTAAACAAGAATTATAATTATGAATACACCAATTAGGTAACTACACGAAAGAAAAAAGATGCGACAGGCAGGTTCTGCCAGGAGTCAGAGGAGACTACAATGCACATTCTCATTTCTCGGTAAGAAATACCTACTTAGGAGGCACGTATTGCTACCCTATGAGGTACAGAACATTACGGCCCAAAGGATCTGGAATTTCCTGGATTCAACGGGCATTAGTAATGAATTTTAACGGGCCGTCACAATAGATCACTGCTTGGTCGACGTGGCACTCAAAGGCCCACAAAACCCCAATAATAACTACACGAACGCATGGCGAACAAAATCGTTAGAGCGTTTTCACATCGTCCGATCCGATATCAAATGTCGGAGGACTTTCCGAGAAAAACCGCTGCTAGTAAATACCCTATGGTATCAATTTTTATACAGGGTGCTTTACCACTAACCAAACTGAGGGGTGAATACATATGTCATACTTAACAACTTTTACTATGAAGCCAACCCAAAAATCGCGAAAAAAAATGCTGCCGTCTGATACATTTCGGTCAGTGCTTTCTAACAGCTGATATTTTTTTCGGCTGCTGATATTTTGGGGTTATGGGTATGACCTACATATATTCACCCCTCAAAGGTTTTACTTTTGCTTCTTTTTGTAGTCGTATCCGACACCCGATATCGGATCGGACAATGTGAAAAACACACTTTCAGTGCCAAGCACCCCATCTCCAATAAAAAATTAACACACCTAGCGGGTTCTTGGCAGTGTCTTAAATCTATTATATGACGTGCTTCGACCTTTTATATTTGAATAACTATTACAATTTTAGCTAAAAGCCTAGCACCTATGTTATCTCACTAATAAAATCTCACCTCCACGCCTCACGCGTACATTTTCTTCAACTCCCTTCTCAAAATCTTCCCCGTATTCGTCTTTGGTATATCATTTACAAACACTACTTCTTCTATCTTCTTGTACGGCGCCACCTTCTCCGCTACGAAGCTTTGTAGTTCTTCTTCTGAGAGTTTGAATCCGTTTTTAGGTATAACAAAGGCCCTGGGTGCTTCTCCATGATATTCGTGTGGAATGCCAATGACCGCTGCGTCGGCGACGGCTGGATGAGATCGAAGAATGCCTTCTAATTCTGCTGGCATTACTTGGAGACCTTTAACCTGTAGTGAGACCAATTTAGTTGGTTAAATTGTAAATCAATTTCAATTTGGGGAGAAATAGAATTACATATTAATAAACCAGTCGAGACTAAGGTACTTTTGAGTAATGAACGCTTAGAGATGGTAGATAAAGCGCTGTTTCTTGGTTTAACATTGGACAAAAATCTACAATGGAGTCCTCATCTAAGAACGCTTGCAAACAAATTAAGTTCGGCCGCTTACTCCGTCAGGAAAATTAGACAATTGACCAATGTTGAGACGGCTCATATGTTTTCTGAAAGAGCTACGTATTTGTGTGATTTGATGTACATATATATTACTTAAACAAATTTCTATAAAGTAGGGGCTTATTTAATCCGAAAGCGGCCACCATTCCGTTAACATTTTAGTCCACCTGCCATCTCTCTGCCTAGCAATTTTTATAGTAATATTTTTATAGGAATCTAAATTGTATTTTTTCTTATTTAATGTATGTATTTTTTCTTATTTAAGATGTAATGTTATGAAAAGATGGTTCCCGCTGAGTTTCTTGCAGTCCATATTGAGATACTCTCCTCCAATTGAGGGCGATTTTAATCTTCTCGGGTCAGAGGTGTAGGGTTAGAGCTGGTGTAGCTTTATTTGACGTTCATAATTCATAAGCGCATTGCAATATGCCTTCTTGAATAATAAACTATCGTTACCTTAACTTTATTCCTACATATTTAAACAAAAGAAATCAATATCAATAAAACTGTTACACTTCATAACAAAAGCGTCCATCTTGAATATCCTGATGAAACGACAAAATTATACAACCCACCCATGACCACTTATTTGACCACAATGTTACTTACTTCGTCCGAGTATAACACTCACGCCTCGAATAATGTTCCCCATCAAAGTTAAATTTTGAAATAGCTTTAACGTACAATGTTTGTAGCCATTTTTTGAAGTTTTGCTCATTATTTATAAAAGTAAAGTGGAAGTAATAAAAACACGGTAAAAACATATTTCTGATTTTTTAAAAATTAAGCTTAACCATAAGAGACTTCATAAAATTGTCATAGGTCCTAGGGACCATTATTCAACGCGAGAGTTCTAAGTATAATAACATAACAAACAATAAATACTCGTATGTGGATGTTATGCTAAATTATTAACAAAATACAATAACAACTGAGGTTAAACCAGTTTTTAAATAACCAACCTCGACCCTGAAAACTATAGCTAAGACTGTGACATGTTTATATACATGTTTGGTCTACGTTGTTTTATGGAGGAAAACGTACAGATATGGCTGGGCAAAGGTTCACTGGTTAACGATTTGCGTGATTATGGGTTTTAATTAGTAGTATAAGTAAAATTGCTTTCTAGGAGATAACACGGGGCGTGACTACTCATATCTATATTGGGTACTTAAACATAATAATCCTACACTAGAACAGGTGCCTCCGCAAATAACTGTTATGTCACCTAAATTATTTTTAGTTTCTACAATTATAATTGTTTTGTGTATGTTAGTCTGTGGTCTATGGGCCTCTGTTGCTTGGCTATTTAGAATTTCTAGAAATTGCTTATCACATAGGTAAAGCCTGACCAGTAATATATGATCACGCGCCATATTGCGGAATTTCATTGGAACAACATTTTTCATACTAAACTGAACAGTCAACCTGTACATGAGAATAACAGCGCCCTCTTGATAATGATCATAATATTTCTGGTCGGGCTTTACTAATCTTTGTATTCATATAGAGATTTCCATTAAAGGAGTCTATTTTTCATCTTCTTTCGTGTCGAGGCACATTTAAGGATGACTCACGCTAGAGCGGGCTGGACCCGGGCCGAGGCGTCCGACACGTCATTTTCTATGACGGCTCATCGGTGATCCCGTGGTGCTTTCCATAGAAAACGAAGCGTCGGAAGCTCCGGCCCGGCCCCGGCCTGGTCTAGCGTGAGTCATCCTTTAAACCGCGGATGCCCAGATAGCAGAGTCCATTTCAAGTAGAATACCATAGATATTCCGTGGATATCCCTATAAAGCCATTATGACCATCATGGTCCGCATACCAGCTAATGAAATTATTTTGCTGTACTCATCAAATGAAGTATCCCATGATTTCTTGCGCAAACTTCCCCTCCTTTACCCAGGTCTTTAGTATGATGGTCGCGAATACCGAAGCGATAATAACGGGATAAAGCGTCCCTCTTTTTCCGACGCATCTTATTTATATTAGAGATCCCTCTTAGGGATAAGTTCGCCTTCGTACTACACAATTATGTTCTATCTGATGTTATCACTTTATGTTTGTTCTCGTAAAATAAAATGTTTATTTATTTATTTTATTTATTAAGGTTTGCCAACAGGTGTAATACAAATACAATTGGACTTAAATAATAACCACAATAATCATACCGGAGTATTCACCCAATTATAGTCAAACACAACTTGCTAATACTACGCGCTTACATTTTGCACTTATGTTAAAATTCTTAACCTTAGCCAAAACAAAACAAAAAAAAGCTACAAGCATTAAGAGCAATTCCTAGCTGAGCAACTTTTCAAATCTCGAATTTTTGAAGCTATGTTTCTGTCGCGCTGCGGTGGGCGGGAGCCGGAGCTATCTAAGTGTGAGTGCACGCACACAGACGCGAGACTCGTGCGCTCGCTCATTGCGCGCCGTTCCGTCGACATCGCCCGCGAGCCAGACGGAATTTATTCTGCGCTGCCCGACGCAAGTTGTTTTTGTTGTTACCACGTAATATTGTTTTTCATTTTTATATTATACTGTATCTATTACACCCTAATACCAAACACCCTATCACCTGTACTAAATGTATTTTACACCTATGATGACAAAATAATAAATGATTGATTGATATTAATTACCATATAGGTAAAAACTGCAAAAAAGAATGATGTCTCAGCTTCGCTTTTCGGTGAAGGAAAACATCGTGAGGAAACCGTCGTCGTCCAGTCAAGTGCAAAAATATGTATCGAAAGAATCGTCTCATAAATATGGTACTACGCTCTTATTACACTGGAATAAGATGCTATGGGACATATTTTTGAGTAAGATGTGTACACCCATATTTTTACACTTGACTGTACCTATCCGTATCAGTAAGTTGGGAGTGATCATGGTGTGTTGTGAAATTTTGTAAGTAGGTATAAATATACCTATGGTTAAACTACAATCTATTTAACTTGTAGTACGATGGGGCTAAACTTGGGCCGCCTTATTGAAGAACGTATCGCAATGACAATCTGGGTAAAATATGTTGGGATAATGCCGGACAATTTTGGGACTAATTGAGAGAACTCGTGAAAAAATGTTTTTTCGAGATCTCAACACGTGACAGATTCTTGAAGTACGTAGCGAATCGTTAAATAATAACCGTAGATTCGGCCTGAATTTTGGTAATATTCAATATAGAACGGTTTTAGTTTTGTACCTGTGTAAAGATGAGACATACTTTTTTTTAGGGTAACGAGTGTTTTGCCATCAAGGGAGAACATTGGATGGTGAAAAAAAAGTTGCTTCTAATGGAAAGAGAATAAGGTATCACAAAGAAATAGGTCCGGTGTCTACCCTTTTGTATCCGATCTTAACCCTGATACAAAAATTGATAAAATTGTGGCTCTCAAACTTTGATACCTATGTCATAAGGCAATTTGATAAGTAAACAATGTGCTAAGAAACCTCTTATTGTAAGGTTTACCCGAAGTAATAAAAAAAACCACTAAAATAATAGATACGTTGCGAAGTTTTGACAATTTAAGATTTCGTGAACTGTACAGGTTTAGGGAAAGTGTAAATGTACTCGTATTGTTTATTGAATGGAATGTACTGGAAGATATTAAGTACTTAAGTAGGAGGGACAAAAATCAAAATAAAAAATAATCGTGCCCAGTCATTTTTGATGAAGGTCGCCAAAAAAATAAAAATCAAACTTAGAAATCAAAAAGACTAAGTAGTTCTTTAAAAAGGTCAAAAAAGGTATATATATATATATATATATATATATATATATATATATATATATATATATATATAGTTGATATACAATCTTTTTTTTTTTGATAAAATGTAAGGATCGTATGTAAAGAGTAAAGTATATAGGAAAAGAGAGCCCTCTTGAAGCATTTTAAGGAAACTAATTTCGAAGTCCTATCTCTATTTTGTATCCGAAACTAGCAATGTATGTATGCGTGCACATCTACATATGCATCCGTATGTGTAGGTACTTTATTGCGAAAAATTGGTCATTTATTTTACTCGATTTTGTTATAAATTTCAACATGTATCATCATCTCTATACAATATAAATACTCTTTATTGCACACTTCAATAAAAGAAAACAATACAAAAGAAAATTTAAAACACATAAGCACAGGTAAACAACATGCGGTCTTATCGCTAAAAGGCAACCTTTGGGTTGCGGAAATTAAAAAAAATACATTGTCAGTAACCGTCGCGCTGGTAGTGGTACTGGATAAAAATAATGGTACGAAAGTGTGATCAAGAAAACAATAAATGTGATAATTAAGGTCAGTAGGTAAATTGAAGAAAATTTAAAGTTTGATAATCACTGCTGTTTTTTAAATAGGTAAAGATCTGATTGTTTCTGGTCCGATCTTTCCTGGAAGGGTCAAGATCGGATATCGGTCTACAGCAGTGCTAGGTCTGTTAACACAATTACAAAAACAAACACAGTTTCATCACAATACGCAAAATAAATTACAGAGCGAAGATCGGATAGAAGGAAGAATTCGCGAAATTTACCTTGCTCTCTATGATTGCACATAGCACAAGCCCGACTCCCTGAGCGACGCGGGGACACTGACAGTCGAGGCGCAATGAAATGGCGTCTTACACAATGTTGCCTACATTAAAAAATAAAGCCAAATTAGGAGGGGAAATGAATGTCCTACGTTCTTCACCCGCATCCGGTATTTACCCAACATACCTTAATCGTTGAACCGCCGCATTTCAAAATGGCCCTTATTTTGATATCGGCTAGCCGTAATGTAATACGGCGGATTATACAATACGACTTCGATACTTATATATAAATCCCCTCGTCAATGTAATTTCATTAAATTTGCTATCTAGTGGCAAACATCAAAGTAGTTATCTTTTACTTGTGACGCACAAGTGTGAGCAATGTAAAATACTATATTTCTAAAAAAAAATTGCCTACTACGTAATAAAAGAAAATGTGATTATTAAATTATAATACGAAAGGTGGTCAAATCGCAAAATGCTGTCGTTTTATTTAAAATAATGAAATAATTAGACCAGTTCCGAAAGTACCGGGAAATCCCGGTTCTTTAAAACAGTACCGGTTCTGCAATCCCTAATAAGGATGTTATGCCCATCACTATTCCTTCTGTGTACGTATATTTAGAAACTGTCTCCGCCTTCAATTCGTGCGATAAGGACAACTGCAGCTCGGACCGAAATTCACTCGCAAAAAACTCAAAAATCGAGGTTTCGCTCTCGACTGTTTCCTCCTCCAAAACGCAACTAATCATTATGAAATTTTGGAAATTGCAAGAGGAAGAAATAATCTATGCCGCTATGTTTTGATTTTTTGGATATTTTTTGTCATATTTGTATACTGTGCCTTTTTTTACAGCCAATTCAATTTAGCCGTTTTTGCGATTTTCGAGGCGCTGTATCTTTCTTCAAAATAAAATAATCCAAAAAAGCAAAACATAGAGGCACAGATATTGATGATATTGATCTTATTTGAAAAAATCACTGCTCTAGGTTAAAAATCCAGGGAGGAATCAGTCGAGAGCGTTTGTATGGAAAAATCGCAACTAGGAATTCCTCTTAAGATACAAGAATGTTTACTCACTTATTATATAAAAATAAATAACTCAGCCTATATACGTCCCACTGCTGGGCACAGGCCTCCTCTCATGCGCGAGAGGGCTGGGGCTATAGTCCCCACGCTAGCCCAATGCGGATTGGGGACTTCACATACACCTTTGAATTTCTTCGCAGATGTATGCAGGTTTCCTCACGATGTTTTCCTTCACCGAAAAGCTAGTGGTAAATATCAAATGATATTTCGTACATAAGTTCCGAAAAACTCATTGGTACGAGCCAGGATTTGAACCCACGACCTCCGGATTTCAAGTCGGACGTCATATCCACTCGGCCACCACCGCTTCAACTTATTGACATCGTCCACCATAACGATGGAAGGTGAAGGTAAGGAATGGAATCTCCATATACCAAAAAGTGTCATCAAAAAACCTTAAATAGGTGGCGCTACAATACCTAGAATACTTGAAAAAAAAAATCAAATCATAGACACTCGCTTATTATATTATATTTTATTTATTAAAAATAATTCAGATTATATGTCAAAATTCTTGACTCTCTTCAGATAGCAGATAGTCTTTCCATCTTATGTTCTTTTATATGTACTCGGTTGGTAACCATTAAACCATTTCCAGAACATTAATTGAGCCACACGAGCTTGAAATAAACGTTAATTTAATTTATTTAATTTTTAATTAATAAAATATGTTACCTTAATAAGCTCCTTGATTCTGTCCGTGACATATAGCCCAGCATCCTTGTCGTAGTAGCCCAAGTCGCCGGTTTTGTAAAAGCCATCCTCTGTCAAACTGTCTGCTGTCGCTTTTTCGTTCTTGTGGTAACCCTTCATGACTACGGGTCCTCGGACGTACAGTTCTCCTTGCTGAAAAATAAATTTTAAAACACTTATCGTCAAAGTTTTTTTAAATTAGAAAATAATAAAGGTTTATTTCTAAAAGATCCTTATGCACATGCAGCATGAGGATAAGGTCCCTTTAAGCATGGAACGCTACATTTATTCAAACAACACACCTATATAAATAACAAATTGAAATTTAAATAAAACAAATATATTGAGAAGTAAAACCAAAATGATCTCCACTCAGTAAATGCAGTTGACACGACTACATAGCGTGATCAACGGCGCCGGTTTTCTGTGGAGCTAGTCCCTTAAGTGGTAGAACTTTAATTTTTTTTATGGAGGATAGGCGTTTAACCACGAAGTATGTACTACTAGAACTCAGATAAAATACTGCGAATGAAGTCGCGAGCAACGGCGTTTGGTAATAAATAAATTCGATTATTTATAAAATTACGATTTTCATAGTTCATCATCATCTGTCAATATGGATATTGTGGATAAACACAGCAAGAGATAGTGAGTCTTGTAAAATATCTTGAGGAATTGCTTATCTGATTAAGCATTTTAAGTCGTTATTTGAATCTTTAATTGAGACATGAGTAAAATAATGCAAATAGGTACGTATTTTGTCTAAAAGATGCAGTATCAGATTGGTAAGAAAAACTTTATCAAGGAAGATACTGATTAGGAATGGAACTCTTAAAGCTTATCCAAATTTAAGTATTCTTAATGATACACTTACTTCTCCACACGGCACAGGGTTCCCAGTCAAGGGATCAACGAACTTCAGTTCTATGTTGGACATTATTACCCCGCTGGCAGCGAAGTCCGGAGCACTACCGATCAGCGTTGCTGTAGTCAATGATGTCGTCTCCGTCGCTCCGTATCCCTGGCCGAATGCTATGTTACCCTGTCAATTTCTCAATAATAAATAAAAAAAAATTAAAAAAATATAGTTGAAATTTTTGCAAAGCAAGCACAGTGGCAGAAAGACTTAATGAGCTTCGACAAGAAGTTGTTCTTGAAAAGCAGCGTCGACCATTGGATGACTCGCTTGAGAATCATCATCAAGTTAAAGAATAGATAGCTTAGCCTGAAAATCTTGCCAATATAGCAGATTTACCCCGAATATCTGCTAATAGGGTGTGGCGTCTTCTCTGTCACTACGTGGTGCCTCAATATACTAACAGATGCGTTAGCAAGCTAGAACGCAATTATGTAGAACGCTACATCGCGCTTACGGAGTTCTGAATAACAGTTATTATAAATACAACTTCTGAACAACTCTCAGTGGACTTCGGTCCCCGGGCATAATACAAAGAGTACTCTCTATTGACTCTATCTTTTTACAAGGATACCAGATAAAGTCTGAGAAAGAAGTTAACACCAAATGAAAATTAAAGTTATAAAAAGTGATCATTTCTTCGCTTCTGATTTTTTACGTGATCTTGTATATAAAAAGTGAATTTTATTCATAAGACAAGACTTACGTTACTTTTTTCCATCACCAATTGAACATCAGTGGCGGACAATGGAGCGGCGCCGCTTGTGATTCGTCTTACATGTTTCAAATGATCGTTAGTCACGTCTGGATGCTTACCTAGTAAGACAGCTGGAAACAGTAGTTTAATTTAAGTTTAGATCTTCTAAAATTTAGTTCTAATCTAAATGTTTAAATTTAAACCTAATCTAGTTAAAGCTGTATGACCAAAATTAAAAATACTTACAATCATATAAAATCGGAATACAGAAAGAGAGGGTTTAAAATTCGGCTAATAATTTGGAAGCTGGTTCATTGTGCTCTAAAAACGAAAGGCTTTCACACATTGTTTGAAAACCTGAATTATTCAACCGCTGAGCAGCTAGTTTTTGTGGAAGAGCCTCAAACAAACCTGATGAAGCGATGTATCAATTATATAATATGTCTTTACTCACCAATAGGAGGTACTATATAGAGAAGGCTGGCTTTTTTATTCTTTAGAATATCTAAGAACAATCCAGTTGAGAACGTAGGCATGGTTATAAGTTTGCATCCTTTTGACAGATGTCCAAGTAGATTAATCACTAGCCCATAGATGTGGAAGAATGGCAAAATACATGGCACTACATCTTGGAACGAATCTGAAAGCAGAAATGTTGTACTGGTTTGATTTACGTAGGAAAATCAGTGTAAAAATAAGAGGGTTACATGATTTATATTTTACTACTATAATGTGTTACGTCGGAAATAGATGCCTCAACCTCACTGTCCAAGGCCCTAGATCACGCGGCCGCGGTAGGCCTAAGAAGCGCTGGCTGGAGGTCGTGAGAGCGGACATGGTGGAGAGCAATCTCACATCTGAGGATGCCGAAGATCGGGCAAAGTGGAGAAGATTAAGTAGGAGAGCGGACCCTGGCGCTAGGCCGGGAAAACGCTAGGTTGAAGAAGAAGAAGAAGAATGTTCACTCTGCACAAAGTCTTGGTGTCCGGGCTTCTCAACAGAAAAACTAAGATTCGAATTTACAAGACCGTAATACGACCCATCTTAACATACGGATGTGAAACCTGGACACTAACTTTGAAGGAAAAAAGTAAGCTTTTGGTGGCTGAGAGAAAGATTCGCAAAATCCTTGGCCCAACGCAGAGACCCGATGGCAGCTGGAGAATCCGCAAAAACGTCGAAATCGAACAGATAGTTGCTGAGCCATATATCATGGGTGTCACAAAGGCGAAAAGGCGTCTGGCTTCGAAACTAAAGTGAATGGGAGGCGATCGGGCGGTGAAAAGAGCGTTTGAGGGAAAACAGACAGCACGCCGCCCGGTCGGTCGACTTAAGTATCGATGGGCAGATGTGGTGGACACGGATTTGCGCGAGTTCCAAGTTAACGTCTGGCGAGAAACTGGATCGGGATCAGTGGTGAGCAGTAGGCCAAGACACACTTTGGGTCGCTGCGCGCTTACTCCCCAGTAAGTAAGTAGTAATGTTCACTGGTTTGAAGAAAATTACACGCGTCAATCTAAGGTTTCATTGAGAAGGCAAAAAATTGCACAGCGTTGAACACTAATAACTACTTATCCTACTTACTTATTGTTCAACGCTGTTTGTATATGTCATGGTCATGAGGTTGCGGCTTAGTGGAGTATTCATTTTGTTCAGTACCCCTAGTGTAAATATTTTCGACAGCGAAACGTTACGTACGCGTTTGCGTTAAGTGTCATTTTGTATGAGATTTTTGACTTTCCAAAACGTCCCGCTTGGCGCGCTGTTCAAAAACCCATACAAAATGAGACTTAACGCAAACGCGTACGTCACGTTTCGCTATCGACTAAATTTACACTAGGGGCACTGAGCACAGAAGGTAGTAGTAGTTAGGAGTCTTAGTATCATTACATGAGATAAGTCAAAGATAAAATAACGATGATTAGGATGAATACCTAAAGAATAGAAATATAAGATATCCTAAATGAAATTAATAATGAATAAGTATATACTCGATTTTTACCAACTAGCAATTGTTTATCACAGAAAAACAAAACAAGATTTATGCAGAAAATAAGACTGTGCAAAATATGACCCAGCGTAATGACAAACGATTTTGTATTCGGTTGAAGTAGGTATTCAAATTGTTTACTTTATATATAGTCATAATACGTAGGTAATTGGGGTTAAGACTTATGTTATTGTTATTAACTTAAGTAGGTACATTTAACATAACATTGCTAATAATAATACAGGCTGTGAATCCAATACGGGTAATAAATCAAACCAGAAATAGAATTTACCCGAGTAATCATGAATTACGTTTTTTTTTTAAAGTTAAACTTAATAATAATTAATAACCCCATTGTTATTTTCTGATAATTTACCGAGCAGCAATCTACTGCAAACATTATGAGACATGACATGACATTAAAAATGACATTATAAAAAGCTCGTATCTTGTAACTTGTGTGTTGCTTTACATTGCGGGCCAAATTATGTTGTATGGTTAATATTTTCATTGTATTTCTAGGCAAAAGTTATCTCAATATAAGCACTTCTTAAGTCCTATGCTAACCAGGACCGGATTTACTGGAAGGCAAGCGGGGCTACAGCCCCGGGGCCTCCACAAAAGAGGGGCCCCCACAATATACTTCGGAAAATTTACCATTTTATTAGGATTTTTTTTCCAGATTTTAGACTTTTATATTTTAGAAGCTACCTATTTATACAAATACAAATGTTTTATTACAGAAATAAAATAATAACAGTATTACATTTATGCTGGCCCCCACACTAGGCATAGCCTGTCTTGTGGTGGACATAATAGGGTTTACAAGTAAAAAAAAAACAATACTACAATTGAAAATAATAATATACAATTATTTAGAGTAAACAATTTAAAAAGAAACGGTGGTGAATGGAATTTACAGAGGTACAGTTTACAGTGAGTCAAAAAAGAAAAGATCGAGAAACAAAAAGTTTAAACATAAATTATTTTTACCATTAAATAATTTGGGGCCTCCACTCCTTTATTACCCGAGGCCTCCAGACCTCTAAATCGGTGCTAACTACCGTTTATAGGTTTTTTTTTTTTTTTTGCTAACTACCTCCACATGGATCGGAGCCTATTTTATTAAGTTTCGCATTCATTCCAGTTCTCGCTGTTTTGCTTCTCGCACTTTTATTCCTCATACGTTTCTTTCTTGCATTCATCATCTTTCATTCTGTTCACGGCTGCCGTCTATTTATTTACTTATGCTAATTGAGCTACTTTTGCTTTATTTCCTTCTGGGATCAAGGGGGAGGTATGGTCCTCTGACATGGGTTAGGTCAGAGTCTTTGTTTACATTTATTTTTGCTCTTTTACTTTTACATTTTTCTTAATTCTAATACACTTTTACAATTCTAATACAGTTTTATATTTGCTATTTTCTAATTTACAATTTTAGTTTATGTATCTCCTAATATATACAACAGATATATGTGAGTACATAATATTATTTATCTATTTCTATTTCTTACAATTTTTACTATTTCTGTACAGAACTCTAAGAATATATCTCTTTCCTTTTTACATTCTATATACTGCAAATGGTTTCTTTCCGTATCTCTATTCCCATTCTGGCTTCACACTCCATGCGCGCGTATTCGTGCACGGGGCATTCTATCAGAAGGTGTTCTACCGTCTCCTCTTTATCTGGCTCGCAGATGCATGATGGGTTGTCCTTGAGCTTGAATCTGTGCAAGTACGAGGAGAACCCACCATGCCCTGTCATTATTTGCGTCATTGTACCCGTCGGCTGAATCTTTCTTACAAGCCGGTATGCGGCTACCGCATCCGGGAAGAACACTTTCGTCACGGAGGCCGTCGAACCCGCCGCGTATCTCTCAGCCCATTCGCCAAGCGTCTCATCACGTATGAAGCGCTTGGCGAATGAGATGGGGCACCGGTCGTAGTCCGCCTTCCTCCGTGACGAAAGTGCTGCTATTTTCGCCAGCTCGTCCGCCCGCTCGTTGCCCGCGAGTCCTGCATGTGCCTTGACCCAGAACAAGAGGATATTCTTGCCCTGGTCAGAAGCGGCTTGGAGATTGCGTCTCGCCTCTAGTGCCAGGCGGTGGAGCGAGCCCCGGTTCGTCAGCGTCTCGAGAGCAGCTCTCGAGTCGCTGAAGATGCCGAAGCTCGCTTCACCCCTCCTATTTATCTCCTCGGTTGCCCTGTGTATTGCCAGGAGTTCGGCCTGATACACGGTGCAGTAGTTGGCTAAGGTGATTTTTATGGCTTTGTCTTCGCACTCACCTTTCCATATGGAAAGGGAGGCTCCGACTTTGCCCTCAATTTTGCTGCCGTCAGTATATATTTTCACTTCCTGCACCGCATATCTTTCCAGAGCTTCACGGTCCGGAAGGCTCGTGAAGCTCAGCTCCTGGCAAAGGGCCGGATGAGGAGACTTTGTGTACCTTGACGCAATCTCCACCTCCCTATCATCAGGCAACGCTCGGGTCAGGCCTTTTCTGGCTTTGTACAGTTCGGCTGCTTCCCGTATGCGGAGGTCCAAGGGCAGGATCCCGGTCAGTACTAGGGCCGAGTCCAGGGACACTGTGCGGTATGCTCCACACAGCTTCTGCACAAAGCCCCTTTGCACCGCCGCCAGCTCCTTGCGGGTGCCTATCTTTTCCGCGGCAGGTGACCACGCCGCGGCTGCGTAAGTGATAACTGGCTCTACTGCTGCGGTGTATATGGAGCGTATCACCTCCGGGTGTAATCCCCAACTCACTCTCGCGGCGGTTCGAAGCTTTTTATATATGTTTAGGGCCTTCCCGCAGACCCTAGCGACGTGCTGATTGAATGTGAGACGATCGTCTATCGTTAGTCCGAGGACTTTGAGTTCTCTGGACATCTCGATGTCACGCCCCCCCATGACCAGGACCGGGGTGTCATATTTAAGCTTTTTTGTTACCGTTATGGCTACTGTTTTATTAGGTGCAAATTTCAGCTTATTATTGACACCCCACTCCAGGACGTGCGAGAGCGCTGTATTTGCTTCCATCGAGATGTCCAGTCCCGTCGCACCGTCGAACACCATCAGCACGTCGTCCGCGAAGGCCTGTACATAATGGCCTCTTTCTTCTAGCCGTCTCAAGAGTGGGTCGAGGAGGAGGTTCCACAGTATGGGCCCGCCTATCGATCCCTGAACACAGCCCTTTTCCGTTTCCCTTTCCGCCCTCCTGCCCCCATACCTCACCTCCACCTTCCTGTCCTCAAGGTAGCTGTCAATTACCCTCCTGATGTTTACAGGGCATTGCTCCTCCGCCAAGCGGGTCCTTATCTTAGGCCACCAAGCGCTGTCGAAGGCTCCCTCTATGTCCAATGATACTACTGTGACTATTTTCTTTTGCTCCAGTTTGGTTTTAATGTGTTGCATTAGGACATGGAGGGAGTCCTCGGTGCTGCGCTGTGGCATGAACCCATACTGATTTTTGCTGAGTCTTGGGACCAGATGGTGCCGCAGTCTGGTCATCATCATTTTTTCGAAAATTTTACCCAGGACCGGCAAGAGTCCTATGGGCCTGTATGACTTCACGTCGGTGTAGTCGGATCTTCCTGGTTTTTTCAGAATCACCACCACCGCTTTCTTCCATGCTGTCGGGAAATGGCCCAGTTCAAGGCATTTGTTCGCGACAGCAAGGAAGACGGTGGGGTGATTTTTGACTGTTCTTTGACATATGTCCGACGTGAAGCCATCATCGCCCGGGGCCTTTTTGGGGTTGAAGCTGTTCACCGCGGCCATCATCTCTCCTGCTGCAAATAACGGGTCATGTATCTCAGCATGACCCGGTTTATTTATTTCGAGTGCCAACTTTCGCGTTTCGCGGTGTTCAGCTCCATCCCCTTGTCGGTCGTCCTTTGGGTAAAATCTCTCCGCGAGCCATTGTGCTGACTCCTCCAATCCCAAAACTCTCCCCTCCTTGCTTAGCGGTAGGTCCTCTGTTCTCCTTTCTGTTGTTTTGAGGACTCTATATATCCCGTCCCACACTGTTTCCTTATCCTGCTTCTGACAGAATTCCTTCCAGCTGCGTGTTTGGGCCTTCTTGGCCGCAGTCTCATATTTTTCTTTTTCTTCCAGGTACTCCTGCACCACCTTCTGTCGTCGGACCGGCGCGGCGCATCGGATCCTTCTCCTCTTCGTGTTGACAAGCTTCTTCATTTGGTACAGTTCGTCGGACCACCATGGGAAGGTAAGTTTTTGGCTCTTGGCTTTCAGTGGTATGTGCTGGGCGCATGCTTGTGTTATTTGTGCTGTGTATGTGTTTACTGTGTTGTCTAGTTGTTTTTTGTCTGTCAGTGCGTCTATATTGTCTGTGTTTATGTTGTTCTGTTGCAAGAGTTGGGAGAGTTTGTCATCAAACTCATTCCAACTTGCCTTTTTTGTGTTGTATATGCGTGTGGTTCTGTCTGTAGTTCTGCATGCGCCTTTTTCCATATCCAACCGAAAGACAATGGCATTGTGGTCCGACCCCGTTACCTCTCTGTCTACTCGCCACTCTGATACCTTAGGGAGGAGATCCGCCGAACACACGGTCACGTCAACTATGCTGGTGTACGTCCTGCCTTGCCTCTCTACCTCAAAGGTGGGTGTGCTGCCTATGTTTAGTATCTGCAGTTGCAGCTCGTGAAGGAATTCTGCTAGCTCCTGGCCTCTCCAGTCGGTGTACGCGCTTCCCCACCAGACACTCTTTGCGTTGACGTCGCCCGCTAATAGCATACCCTTCGTTCCCAACTTGTCCCGAATTTTTGCTATGTGGGCTAGGTATGGATCAATGGGGGTGGTTGGTTCGCAGTAGAGGGACACTGCAGTGGTGCACCAGTCGCCAGACCGAATCCTTACGACCACGATGTTGTTGGTTGTAAGTTCAGGGTCTTGCTCCACGTCAAGGTCTGCGTCAAAAATGACTATGGCAGCCTTGACTGGACCCTCCTCGTCTGATGCGTTCTGGTACACCCTTGCAGGTCCTCCACCTCTCATCTTCCCCACTCCCCCGACGTAGGGCTCCTGGACCATGGCTATAGCTGCCTTTCGTTTCGCCGCTTCTAGTAGTAATTCGCTTGTTGCAAGGTTTTTGCGTTGCAGGTTGGCCTGCATCACCAGGAGCCCTCGCTTTCCATGCCTCTGGATGTTGTTTGCTATCGAGTTTTCGCTAAGAGTGCCTTTAGCAATACGCTACTTTAGCTCTCGCTATGGCGTCCCACTTTCGCCTGACCGCGCAGTCCGGATCGAAGGCGTCATGCTCTATGTTTCTTGCTCCTGACTTGCTGCAGTTTATGCAAGCAGGCGGCATGCCGGCCGCTTTTTGCTCGCATTGCCCTCGCATGTGTGGTCCCCCACAGTGGCCGCACTTCACGGCGGACTCTCTGCAATACTTACCGCTGTGGCCGTACCCTAGACATACAGAGCATTGGACCAGAGGAGATTGGTCCTCTACTCTGACCCTCTGTATGTCCAGGTGGACCACAGACTTTGCTAATGCCCTTCCCCATATCTGCGGGGAGACCGTGAGGACCACGTGCGTCAGGTGTGGGTTGCGCGCCCTTTTCCTGTATTTTACTACCATCCTGTTGCTCTCCTGGTCGAGTCCGCCGAAGACATCCCCATTCTGATTCCTCAGAGCCTCGAGTATCTCCTCGTCAGTGTTGCTCTGCAACACGTCCCTGAGTATCAGAAGGGGGTCCTTATTCTCCACGTCCTCGACCCGGAGACCGACCCCCTCTCTCTGCAGACTCTCCTTTACTCCTCTCCTCAGTTCTTTTGTTCTGCAGCTCAAGATCACCTTTCTGTCTTTGCCTTTCTTTATTTTGTCGATCTGCACGCCTCCCTTCTCTTTTGCTGCCTGTCTAACTCTTTCGATGACTTCTTCTCCTGTCTCAGTCTCGTCCTGCGCCGTGACGATCATGGAGTGCAGAGTTTGCCCTCCCGCTACTACTTGTTCTGGGCGCCTTGTCACCACACTTGCGTATGTGGCGTGGGCTGTTGCCGCCCTCTCGAGGGCTTCTCTCTGCACCTCCATGGCCGTCCTCAGCTCTTGCATCTTTTTGTTATTTTCTTCCAACCGCTGTGCGTGCTCTTCGATCTTTTCTATAAGGCTTGACCCCAGGGTCAGGGCCGCAGGAACCTGTCCTGCGGGCTGGTCCTCTTTTAATGCCCTCTGCGGGGAGGCTTTGCCTCCCGTGGGCAAGGGTCGCGTTCCCAGTCGGCTCCTCTCCTGTTCCGCCTCTTTCACGACTTTGTATAGCTTCTCGATGACCTCCGTGACCCCGAGCTTTATCTCTCTTTTTATGTTTATAGGTTTGCCTATATGGAATTTACCCACTGTATGTTTCTGAGAAATAGGTGTTGCGAATGCAACTTATTATTGTATAAAAATCAATGCAGTAGCTAAACGCAGCCGTCGGGCTCGGCTAGTATTCGGAGGCTTTTCAAAAGCACCAATAGGAGCGCTCCACATATTTTCTAGCGCGGCAAATTAAAGGCACCTAAATTAAAACCACTCTTTCATCATCCTCCATATTGAAGGGAGCGGCGTCCGACTAAGGGTTGCAGAAACAACACACGTCCGTTAATTACAATATTTAATCGAGACAAAGAAATCTAGCGCTACCCACTTATATGTTACCTATTTTTTGTTAAGTATGGTTTAAGATATTTAAATAATAATAATAATTCAGCCTATATACGTCCCACTGCTGCTATATGCACCCACATACATCACAGTTTCCTTGAAATAAAGATATCTACAAACTTACCAGTCGCAAGTATAGGATAGCAATTTCTTTCCTCGGACATAATTTCGATAGCCGCAATGGCGTTCCTGTGAGTGATCTCCACTCCTTTCGGCATACCAGTTGTCCCGCTTGAAAATGGAATGACCGCTATATCATCAGGCTTGCGTTTTTCTACTCTTTCTAATAGGGCATTATCTATTTCACCATTTTCTGCTACTTCTGTGAATCTGACTGTACCATTTGGTATAGCTGTTTCTGTGTCATCTTTTATTACAATTCTCATATCAAGATTAGCATTATGCATTGCTTTTTTTATTGTTTCGTAGCATTTTGATTTCGTTACGATTAGTTTTGGTCTGGTTAAAGACAACTGATGGGTGAGTTCTACTGTAATAAAAAATAAAATATAAGTATTAGTAATTTTAATCCGAGCCGGAGGCCGTCCGCGCGCCAGGAAGGTGGACGCGATAGAAGCGACAGCAGAGGGCCTACCGCGAACCACGTTCGACGTGTTGCCTCCCTGTCACACTTACGTACGAATTTACAAGTGCGACAGAGAGACAACACGTCGAACGTGGTTCGCGGTAGGCCCTCAGGGCAAGGGTGACTCGATACAGCCACAGACAGAGATAAAAGAAACACTTTGGGGTAGGCTTTTACACAGAAGGGCTCCACACCTATGATGCCCCAGGTCTACACAATCCACCTTATTATGAATGACACCTAGGGTGAGCTACGCTTCTCGTTTCTGGCGATGCGTACGCTAGCATGCCTAGCAGAAAACGCGTCGGGCACATCTAAGGATAACTTGTTTTTTTTTGTATAAGTGACGTTTTGTATAGTATTAGAACTAGTAGAGATTTTCACATTGGAATGAACACCGTCTATGTGTGGCAACTTGATATTGAGATGTTATAATCTGTAAGCTGGTAATAAACCGTCGATACAAAACAATAAAGATTATCTACTCGTTTCTCGTATCATCACATTCAGGATTATTATAGTCATTGAACCCGCTTTATTGTGACTGTTTTTCTTTTCTAATATGTGATAAAGAGTAGTAGGTACCTACTTACTAGATCATATCATAAGACTTTATCTACACACATATCATAAACCTTCTATGATGCCTTAAAAATCCGTAAATAATGTCCAACATTAAGATAAACTGTTGTGTTACAACAAATTTCTTGTCTGTGAAAATGTTGTAATTGCTTCATTGCAATAACTAAATTGAATTAGTTTTAAGTTAGTTAAGGAACAAATTAGCACGGCCATATGCAAAGCACAGAGTTTCTATTTGTATATTAAGACCCTTAGTATCACCTGTGTTATACAAATAAATGTTATTCTACTTATTCTACTCTGGTTTTACTATTATATTATATTCTAAGTATAACATGAGTTTGTTTTGTTGTTTTTAAAGTAACTATAGCAATAGTTTCGTTTGTAAATTAATGATAAAGATATTTCGGCGATGCCGCCACATATCCGCGAGTTCCGCCAAAAGAGCAACGATGCTCCAATGTTGGCTGTAATTTAGGTTAGTGAATATATCATAGAAAGTTTATAATATGTGTGTAGACGATGCTCCAATGTTGGCTGTAATTTAGGTTAGTGAATATATCAGAGAAAGTTTATCATATGTGTGTAGATAAAATAGTGTATGTAACTTTACATAATTAGGCATTAAAACACTCGTGTGGTCCTTTTAAGAAACTCACTTCGTTCGTTTCTTAAACCCACACTTGTGTTTTAATGCCTTTCATTATGTAGCAGTCACATAAACTACACAATTGAAATGGCGTAATTGTGTATTATTTTTCTGATGGACAATCTATTCAGTAACCATATACGTATAGCACATAAATAATAATATGTATATAACTACTCACTGATTGGTCAATTACTGAGATGTTATTGTTTGGGTTATCCAAATAGATTAAACGTCAGCAGTTCAAACTACATTGATATTTATATAATATATAGAAGGTATATAACCGTTTCTCTGACTTTATTGACCTGTATGTCTGTTTAATCTACGCTCTCTCTACGCCTTTTGAAGAGTTAGCATATGATTACATTTATAAATTAATAGGACATACCGTAAAATGGGGTGAGTAGAACTGACATTCAAACCTCGATAAAACTTTATTTTTACATGTGGCAGACTGATTTTTATACTCGTACACAATAAACGTTCCGGTTCGGTTGAATTTTAGTTTTTTTTATGATTTTATGTAGTTCCATTTCATAACTTTAAAGATAAACACGAAAAAGTAAGAAATCCCAGCTGTGGTAGCACTAAGGTGAGTTTTGAAAATTGTTGGATCGACACTTTGGGATAATGAACATTATAAAAGCTTGATTCGTTATTAGAATTACATAATTTACGTAGCAGTAGCCTGTAAAAACCAACTCACCCCTCTGTCATTCCTCCTCACCCCATTCATAACCCAACTGCCCTCGTAATCCCTACTCACCCCATTTTCCCTGTCGCACTAATTTAATATTTGCCTTACCTAAATTAATAATCTGACACCATTGGATTCCCTAACTTTGACAACAAATAATTTAAATTTACATTTAGATTCAGCGTTAGTTAGTTGTCAAGCGGACCCCAGGCTCCCATGAGCCGTGGCAAAATGCCGGGACAACGCGAGGAAGAAGATTTAGATTCAGCGTATGCTATACATGTACAAAATATTGTACACAATTTTATTCAGAACAAACAGTTCTAAATCGATGAAAATAATTGCTACGGAAACTAAGGAGGATAACATTCGTCTTTATGAATTTGGCACTTTTATACTTGTATTGAACTAAGTAGATCAGATACGTAATTAGGCAGCTACTACCTATACCACAGAATAAATAATAGTACGGTGTACAGAAGGTTCACTGCATAACAAAATACCGATTTAGGTATACCGAACGTGCCGAAACGTTTCCGATTGGACAAATTATACATACTTATGTGTTGTAAGCATTTTTCTAATTGTTTCTGCAGTGACATATTGCTTCAGTTACACATATTGCTATGCGACACCAGGGCTATAACTGCGAAAATCGAAGTTCATTAATTGCGGGAATTTTGCTCTGTCACTCTAATTACTTCTTAGTGAGAGTAAAAGAGAAAGATCCCCGCAATTTGCGAATTTCGGTTTTCGCGGTAGACCTCCAGATCTGGTGCAGACTGCGCGGCCCTGAGTGACATACGCCTAAGTATGATTAAAAATGAACCTTACATTCTTTATAAATAGGGTTGATAGTGGTCATCGAGCACCCCGCCTGTATAATCCCTAGAGCTGTCACCACGAACTCCGGGCAGTTGGGTAGCATGATAGCCACGATGTCGCCTTGCTTCAAGCCGAACTTCTTTAGCAGAGATGTCGCGAAGATGTCCGTGTTGTGTTGAAGTTGCTCGTATGTGTACGATTTTTTGGTCTCGGCACATTCCTGGAACAAGTTACGTTATAAACAAAAATAATTTTAGTTTTTATTTTTAGACTTTTAGACCACATACATATATAAACTTTATGTGGGTCTGGGGGCTGGTGGCCCTGCAATTGGTCTGGCTACTTACAAACCGTATTAGTTCCCTGAGTATCATATATAAAAATCAAGATTGAGAATATAAGTAAAGTTACAATATTTTTTTCTGGTAATAGTTATCGCCGACGGAAATGGTCTGGCAATGTTGATGATAATTTTTTTAACAATGTTTTCTAAAACACACATAAAAATCAGCCACGAGAATATTGAGAAAAGTTTGTAATATTTTTACCAACCTTTAGCACCTTGTACCGCAAAAATGGCCGTCGGGCCCATATAGCAAGTATGCAGACATTAAGAGGCTGTCAACACCCAATGTCCTTGAAATTGATGTTACTTAAACAGTTTTTTAATAAAGACTATTTGTTTTAGTCAAGTAAGAAAAATATATGTTCATATTAATTATATTTCAAAGACCGTGGTTGTACTCGATACATGATTGAACGAAATCGGCTCGATAGAAAATAATTGCAAAGATTGGTCTTAAGAGGCCTTATTCCTACAGACGAGCGTATTTTGTAAAATGCTTCCTTTTTCATTCAAGATTACGACGTAACTATTAGTATTTATTCAAAAACTGATAACGTACTTAAATAATCGTTTCCTAAACTAGGGGCTCCAACAGTTCAAATTTTCATTTTCTCTTTTAAACCTCTTTTTTAATGAGGGTTTTTGGGAGTCTTTTCCAAATTTTGCAGTGAGATGTGGCGTTTCGGTTCTCAATTTTGCTATAAACAAGAATCATTTGGTACATGAATGACTACAATTTGATTCAACATATCTCGTACGAGGGGCTGGAATGATTAACAATCGAAGATTCATTTGAAAAAACTGATAAAATACCTTCCGAGTTTTCTTCATTTTTTTGGCGAAAACAGGGTTTTATTATATTTTATTTCCGCAAATTGTATGCTTATTGTGCTTTAAAAATAATATTATAGCAAACTGTAACTTTATGTTAACCTATAAAAAAAAAATCGTAACTATGGGACCTACATTGCCGTAAATTTATATTTTTTTAAAACACGTATAAATCACGCAGCAGCGACGCCCCGCTCTCAGTCCGCGCGGAGCGCGCTTAGAGGACGGACCTGTGCTCGATTGTCAGGCATTCGTTGTGTTCGTAATCAGCTACGGAGTTCCGAGAAGTGCTATATACTGCGATTAGAAAATCTTAATAATAGTATGCCTAACAACAGACTCGCTTATTGATGGATTTTCAGTGTTACTTTTTTTTATACTACGTCGGTGGCAAACAAGCATACGGCCCGCATATGTACGCCTGCAACTCCAGAGGAGTTACATGCGCGTTGCCGACCCTAACCCCCTCCCACCCCTCGTTGAGCTCTGGCAACCTTACTCACCGGCAGGAACACAACACTATGAGTAAGGTCTAGTGTTATTTGGCTGCGATTTTCTGAAAAACACATTTTCACTTGAAATTACGTTAGGGTTTGCATTATTATTTTTGACCCGGATGAAGTCCAAGTTCTCATGATGGAGTCAGGAGTTGGTCACCAGAAATCCTAATCTACTAATTATAATCCCATCGTGTTTGGGCTCAAAAGATTTGCCCTGACGAACACCATCGATCTAGATGAGGTCCAGGGTCTCATGATGGAGTCAGGAGTTGTTCACCAGAACTCCTACTCTACTCATCATAACTCCATCGTGTTTGGGCTCAATAGAGTTGCCCTGACGAGCACCTTCAATCTAGATGAGGTCCAGGGTCTCATGATGGAGTCAGGAGCTGGTCACCAGAACTCCTACTCTACTCATCATAACTTCATCGTGTTTGGGCTCAATAGATTTGCCCTGATGAACACCATCGATCTAGATGAGGTCCAGGGTCTCATGATGGAGTCAGGAGTTGGTCACCAGTACTCCTAAACTACTCATCATAACCTCATCGTGTTTGGGCTCAATAGATTTGCCCTGACGAGCATCATCAATCTAGATAAAGTCCAGGGTCTCATGATGGAGTCAGGAGTTGGTCACTAGAACTCCTAATCTACTCATTATAATTCCAACGTGTTTGGGCTCAAAATATTTGCCCTGACGAGCACCATCGATCTAGATGAGGTCCAGGGTCTCATGATGGAGTCAGGAGTTGGTCACCAGAACTCCTAATCTACTCATCATAACTCCATCGTGTTTGGGCTCAATAGATTTGCCCTGATGAACACCATCGATCTAGATGAGGTCCAGGGTCTCATGATGGAGTCAGGAGTTGGTCACCAGAACTCCTAAACTACTCATCATAACCTCATCGTGTTTGGGCTCAATAGATTTGCCCTGACGAGCATCATCGATCTAGATAAAGTCCAGGGTCTCATGATGGAGTCAGGAGTTGGTCACTAGAACTCCTAATCTACTCATTATAATTCCAACGTGTTTGGGCTCATGAGATTTGCCCTGACGAGCACCATCGATCTAGATGAGGTCCAGGGTCTCATGATGGAGTCAGGAGTTGGTCACCAGAACTCCTAATCTACTCATCATAACTCCATCGTGTTTGGGCTCAATAGAGTTGCCCTGACGAGCACCATCAATCTAGATCAGGTCCAGGGTCTCATGATGGACTCAGGAGTTGGTCACCAGAACTCCTAGTCTATTCATCATAACTCCATCGTGTTTGGGCTCAAAAGATTTGCCCTGACGAGCACCATCAATCTAGATCAGGTCCAGGGTCTCATGATGGACTCAGGAGTTGGTCACCAGAACTCCTAGTCTATTCATCATAACTCCATTGTGTTTGGGCTCAAAAGATTTGCCCTGACGAGTACCATTGATCTAGATTAAGTCGAGGGTCTCATGATGGACTCAGGGGTTGGTCACCAGAACTCCTAATCTGTTCATCATAATGGTAATTTGATGGTGCTGGTCGGGGTAAATCTATTGAGCCGAAACACGATGGAGTTATGATAAATAGATTACGAGTTCTGGTGACCAACTCCTGACTCCATCATGAGACCCTGGACTTCATCTAGATCGATGGTACTCGTCAGGGCAATCTTTTGAGCCCAAACACGATGGAATTATAATGAGTAGATTAGGAGTTCTGGTGACCAACTCCTAACTCCATCATGAGACCCTGGACTTCATCTAGATCGATGGTACTCGTCAGGGCAAATCTTTTTAGCCCAAACACGATGGAATTATAATGAGTAGATTAGGAGTTCTAGTGACCAACTCCTGACTCCATCATGAGACCCTGGACCTCATCTAGATTGATGGTGCTCGTGAGGGCAAATCTATTGAGCCCAAACACGATGGAGTTATGATGAGTAGATTAGGAATTATGGTGACCAACTCCTGACTCCATCATGAGACCTTGGACTTCATCTAGATCGATGGCACTTGTCAGGGCAAATCTTTTGAGCCCAAACACGATGGAATTATAATGAGTAGATTAGGAGTTCTGGTGACCAACTCCTGACTCCATCATGAGACCCTGGACTTCATTTAGATCGATGGTACTCGTCAGGGCAAATCTATTGAGCCCAAATACGATGGAATTATAATGAGTAGATTAGGAGTTCTAGTGACCTACTCCTGACTCCATCATGAGACCCTGGACTTCATCTAGATTGATGGTGCTTATCATGGTAAATCTATTGAGCCCAAACTCGATGGAGTTATGATGAGTAGATTAGGAGTTCTGGGGAGTTCTGGTGACCAACTCCTGACTCCGTCATGAGACCCTGGACCTCATCTAGATCGATGGTGTTCGTCAGGGAAAATCTTTTGAGCCCAAACACGATGGAATTATAATGAGTAGATTAGGAGTTCTGGTGACCAACTCCTGACTCCATCATAAGAACCTGGATGGACTTCATTCGGGTCAAAAATAATAATACAAACCCTAACGTGATTTTAAATAACACTGAAACTCTATAGCACTAATGTGCGCAAACGATTGGCATCTTGACTAGGCAGCATGGGTGCGTAGCCACCATGCCAATCGATACGACAACGAAACACTATATGTCTCTCTCTCGTACTAATATGCACAAACGATTGGCATCTTGGCTGGGCAGCATGGGTGCGTAGCCAACATGCCAAACGTTTACGATACGACAAGGAAACACTATCTGTCTCTCTATCGCACTAATATGCGCAATCGATTGGCTTTTTGGCTAGGTATCATGGGTGCGTAGCCAACATGCCAATCGTTTACGATATGACAACGAAACACTACTCTCTCTCTCTATCGCACTAATATACGCAAACGATTGGTATTTTGGCTAGGCACCAAGCAAGTGTGTGGCCAACATGCCAATCGTTTACGATACGACAACGAAACACTATCTGTCTCTCTATCGCACTAATATACTTTATTTATACCTGCAGTCATTTACTAACTTCTTCATTTTCCATTGGTGTAAAAGAGACAGAATAAAGAGCAAGGGTTATAGTACACTCTGTAGTCTGTACACTTAGTAGTAGTGTAGATAAAAAAAAAAACTACTGTGCATATACAATAAAATAAAGAGTGCCCATATGATATCATATGACACTAAAATTAATGTTGCTTGAAATTATATTGAAAACTATCAAGATTATTCTAGTCTGCATTGAAACGCGCGTCACGTTGCCGGCGCTCGCGTAACGAGCGCCAACGCCATCTATCGAGCGTTATTTCGTGAAATCGGAGAACGCTCCAAGGATTAAGGGCTCTTAAAATCACAATTAAACGGTTCTATGTCTTTATTGTTTTGACTTATGGGTCTGCAATTAAAATCACAATTTCAAAACATTTATATCTAAACCGCTGTTGAGTAAAATATTACACTAATACCATTTTTTTTTTAATATTTTTCTTATTATTCCCTTGCCCAGGCCCAGTAACATGCGACAGTGCTATATCATTTACTCAGAGATACAAATAGACAGTGTGCGCGCTTTAGGTATTGACAGCCTCTTAAAAGTACATAGGTACTAACACTAAGTATATTATCCCATACATTTTATTCACGAGAAAATAAGTAAGGTCTGGCGGCTCTGTGATCTTGTATTATTACTATTATAATACACGAACATATTATTATTATTATTATTATTTATTGTTCGGAGAACCAACAGCTATAGATTGTACAATAGTTATATATGATATAACACTATCATAATGGAGATAAATTGTCACATTTTAAGCTGTGTATCATCAATTATCAGGAACGTTGCAAGTAAATGTTTACATAATATCTAGCATTTGCACAGTAATTAGATTCAAACACTGTTAATTGTTCAGATGGTGTTGATACCTACATCCACTACCCTCGTCGTGACCTTCGCTTCATAGGTACTAATAAATTTACAAATGTATGTTTGGAATAATTAACGACTCGAATTATTGGCTAACAGCATATTTCAGATCGACTTGACTCCTTGGCGCTGCGTACAGTAACCTAGCTCTGCATTTTCTATATATATATCGCATGTATAACGGGGAGTGCTCCGAAGAATTGTTGGGATTAATCCCTGCCGCTTCTTTCCGCCATCGCCCTACGCGACAACATTTCCATCTTCACCACTTAGATGGTTGGCAGCGCACCAACCCCTCTGGTGTTGCGAGTGTCTATGGGCGGCGGTAATCGCTTACCATCAATGTTGTAATGGCATAGTGTGTAGTAAAACGAAAAAAAAACAACGGGGTGCACTCCGGGAGTGCCGGCAGAAGTGAAAACTTGAATATTAACGGTGTGCATTTTTGATATTTTGGAGAAATTGAGTAGAAGTTTTATAAAAAGAGATTTTATACCTACGTAAATAAATTTTAGTGTTAATATATACGAGTACGAAAACGGCGTTTAGATTCGTTAGATTAGATCCGTGGTGTTCCGGATGCGATCCCTTAGTTTAACACCTAATATGCTGCGCTCCATAGCTCTTTGGCAAACCCCGAGTTCGGACTTCTGAGCTTCTGTCAAGAAGTTCAAAGACCAAGTCTGGGCACTGTAAGTGAAGACTTGAAGTATGCACATGTCCATGAGTCTACGTTTGAGTGACAGAGGTAGGTCTCCCTCTCATGAGGTGTTTCATGGACCAGTAGCTTTTCCATGTGTTCTCGGTCCGTGAAATAAATAAATAAAATAAAAAGAATGGCTTCAAAGCCGTAAAATCAAGACGTGAAATAAATATTCGTACACCATGTGCTAAACTACACCTAAGGTATCTGAGCCAGGCAGCTTGCCTACTTTCAAAATTTCATATACTTAAATAAAGGCTTGGGCCTTCTTTGGTACAGGAAGATCCAAAGATAAAAATATGAGAACTATGCTGTATACTTACTTAAACTGTTTAACTTGAGGACGAACATTAGTAACAAGTCACAAATTATAATTCGACGTAACTGGTGACCGAAGAGCTGGCGGCTTCCTCGCACAACGTATCAGTATTGCGATACAACGAGGAAATGCCGCCAGCATCCTTGGTACATATTTGCGGCGTTTGGGGTTGAAACCCTAGGGCCGTGGGGGCCTAGCGCGCGCCGCCTCTATAAGGAGTTAGCAAAACGCCTCATAGAGGCTTCGGGTGACCAGAGGGCTGGCCTGTACTTCGCCCAGCGGATAAGCATTGCTATCCAGAGGGGCAATGCAGCCAGCCTTCTGGGCACCCTGCCAAGCGGTCTCGATCTGGGACAAATTTTTTATTTATAAGTTTTTAATTTAAGTTTTTAATTGTTTTTCCACCCATTTGTGTTTATTATAATTAAAATATTTATCATGTTATAGTAATCATCTGTTATTGTCAATAAATATTTTTTAATTATAATTCTGTCTTGTTCGACATTCAATCTTAAGAAGATTCCATACGGTAGGAAAAAAAAAATAATTCAGCATCAATAGGTATCATTTAGCAAATGATTGTCCACTTATCTGTTGAATGTACACGCCATTGTAATTTATGTAAATTCGAACTAAATTATCTTCTTCTCTTATTAAGTAGAATTGTTTTCATCTTTGTGAGGCTGCAGAGTTTGATGTGAATTGTGACTGGTTTTGAAAGAACGATGGTTTTAGGATCTCATCCGCATGAAAATGAAACAAAAATCATTAAGTAAGCAATAACGAATATCGGCTGTTGAAAAACCAAACATCGTGAGTGTTGTGTGTCGACCGTGTGAACGACTCGCGCGGCTACAAGTTATTGATGGCAACTTTAGCCAACCTTCTCCACGGGGACTATGCCGTCCTCGAAACGTCGGAAGTGATTTTAAAACTTTATTATACTCGTACATGATTAAACTGATTAAGTCCCGTTTTCGATACAGTCGCAATCTGTCACCTTTTTGACTAGCCTTTATTTAACATGCAATGTTCCTATGTATGTACGGGTCAAATCTTGCAAGACAAAGAGACCCACTTCCCGGTTTTCGAAGAAGCAGTAAATTTGCATACATATGTAAGTCGTGCGACAATGCAATATTATGAGCTGATCTGATGATGGAGACAGGAGGTAGCTAAAGGAACTCTGTGATAAAAAACGCAACCTTATTGTGTTTGGGATTTTTAGAATTGGCTTGATGAGTATTAGTTGCCTGTGGAAAGAAAAGTACAGTTAGCAATAAAAGCTTGTAAAAAAATTAAATTTTTGCCAAAAACTTATTCTTAAAAGTAAAACCTGCTTGCAAAGGCTGCCTAGTTTTAAATACTGCCAAGGCAAAGATATATAATTGTATATAACTCCGTATAAGATAAGCAAAGCAAAAATGTGCCTGCAATATCAAGAAAAATTATGCTCGAACATATGGCCTTTGGCCTATACTCGAGGAGATGGCGACACCGTTTGATATTTAATCAGTAAAAAAACTTGGGTCAAATAGCCATATGTCATTCAGAGTTTTAGTCCTGTGTCGAAAAATGGCAGTAAATGTAGTTGACCACAAAATTTACTTTGACAAATTCTCTTTGACCAAGGTTAATAGCGTGACGTCATGTTATATCTAACATCTAAAAATGCGTAAACCTGTCTGTTACCTTGACGTGTCCTGACCTAGTATGTTTACCTGACTATCGGCCCGATTCAAAGAATGAGATACGATAACGATAAGTTCAGGTTAAGATAAGTTCTCATTTAGATATTGTATATCGTATAATAGACAGAAGCAGCTCGATTCGGGCAACCAATGTCACTTTGACGTGAGAAATATCGTAGATAGATCTTATTGGGATCACAGCGATCAACTAAACATATCATAAACAATTTTGACATGTTGTTTAGTTATCGATCTTTTAAAGATCTTTCCAAGATCTTAAACGTATCTTAATCATTCTTAGAATCAAGCCGTATGGAAATAATTGCGAATGTATGTAACGATATAGGAGGCAAACGAGCAGACGGATCGCCTGATGGTAACTGCTTACCATCAGACCATACCATTTTGACGACCGGTTTGGCCTAGTGGGTAGTGACCCTGCCTACGAAGCTGATGGTCCCGGGTTCAAATACTGGTAAGGGCATTTATTCGTGTGATGAGCATGGATATTTGTTCCTGAGTCATGGGTGTTTTCTATGTATTTAAGTACCTATTTATAAATATTTATACATTATATATATCGTTGTCTAAGTACCCTCAACACAAGCCTTATTGAGCTTTCTGTGGGACTTAGTCAATTTGTGTAATAATGTCCTATAATATTTATTTTATTTATTTTTTATTTATTTATGTACCTAAATATGTTACGATACAGGAGGCAATGAGCAGACGTGAGGGGTTTTAAGTGCGTTGCCGGCCTTTAAAATGGCAGTACGCTCATTTCATGAGGTTTGAAGGTGTTGGTCCGGAAATATCGTAGGTATAATTCTGCCATTATTGATATCTTCCACTTCTTCTTCTTCCTCGCGTTGTCCCGGCATTTTGCCACGGCTCATGGGAGCCTGGGGTCCGCTTGACAACTAATCCCAAGATGTGGCGTAGGCACTAGTTATTACGAAAGCGACTGCCATCTGACCTTCCAACCCAGAGGATAAACTAGGCCTTGTTGGGATTAGTCCGGTTTCCTCACGATGTTTTCCTTCGCCGAAAAGCGACTGGTAAATATCAAATGATATTTCGTACGTAAGTTCCAAAAAACTCATTGGTACGAGCCGGGGTTTGAACCCGCGACCTCCGGATTGCAAGTCGCACGCTTTTACCGCTAGGCCACCAGCGCTTCAACTTATTGACATCTTCCACCGGTAACTATGGAAGGTGGAGGTAAGGAATGGAATCTCCATATACCAAAAAGTATCAAAAAACCTTAAAAGGTGGCGCTACAATACCTAGAATACTTGAAAAAAAAAATCAAATCATAGACAGCGCACTTCACTCCGTCAATAACAGTTCTTAGCTACTATAGCGCTACTCTGGAGAGATTTGGAACTATGTTTTATAGCTGACAACTGGAAACTTTTGCATCAGTTCTGTCTATGGAGATTGGATTCCTTACCTCCAACCTTCCATACACCGTAACTTGAAAACTATTGTGCCGATATTGATGACAGATGTGTCAATTGATTTATTTTTACGACCGCCGACAAAGGCTATCATTTTTGTTGATTTCTTAAAAGAACAATGTAATTTTTTTTAATACCACGAGCAAAACAAGTCATAAATTGTCTTTTTTTTTGAAAATTCGTTCTTGCAAAGTTGGCTAGTTTCACGGTATTTATTTTATGACTTGTCACAACTAAGTGCAAAACATTACTAATACTTATTTTTTCCTTTTTTTATACATATAAGTACGAATGAAAATAAAATGCTGAAAAAAAAATGAAAAAGCTGCTTATTTCTAAATAAGTATCATAATATTTAACTTTCTGGAAACGCTTAACTTTTGCACATGGTTGTGACACATCCAGTACCCCTAGTGTAAATAAATTCGATTTCCAAACGTGACACATTTTGTATTGAATTTCGAAAGAGCGCGCCAAGCGGGACGTTTTGGAAACTCAAAATCCTATACAAAATGACACTTAACGCAAACGCGTTCGTCACGTTATGATGTCGATCAAAGTTACACTAGGGGTACTGAATTACTGATATATGAGAAATGTAGGCAATTATTAGTATCGTAATTAGTATTACGATAAAATGTAGGAAAATACAGTGTATAAATTGTATATGGGTAAACCTTTAAACGGTGGTTGGCATAAGACCTAAGAAGCATATTAAAAAATAACTTTTGCTTAGATATACAATTAAAATATGAACCATAAGAATTGATTCGGCCCGCAATGTAAAGCAACACACAAGTTACGAGATACGAGCTTTTTAATGTAAAGTTACTATGAACAGCTCGTATGTCGTAATTTTTTATTTATTTAGAAGACAAACATTTGTAGTACAAGTACAATGTAGTGTACTTAACGTACTTAAAAATCATAGACTTTTTTGCCACGTTAGTGGCAAACAAGCATACGGCTCGCCTTATGGTAAGCAGTCACCGAAAGCTATGGACGCCTGCAATACCAGAGATATTACATGCGCGTTGATGAATGATGACCCTTTAAGGTAAGGTAATGTCATGTACATTTCTGATTGGTAAATTTTAAAAAAATAATGATTGGTCGTAATTAAGTATAACTTAAAAAAACTTCTTAATTCATGATTATTTACCTACACAGGTAAATTCTATGTTTGGTTTGAGTTATTGTCCGTATTGGATTTACAAACTGTATATTTAACATTGAAATTCGTCACGTCTCGGTCAGAGGTCACGTCCGTGGATCGCTAATCTTAATGTTAACTTCCTTGTTAAAATGATGTTTACCTGTAATCTAAAAGTGACGTTAACGAATCCTTGGATAAGATGAATTAAGGAGGTAGGTTGAATTTTTGTGTTTTGAACTTTTTTTGAATGCCGTAGTTCGTAGTTTTGAAAAAACGTAGCGCATTTTAGATCACATTACGGTTACCAAAAATTTAATTAGCAACCTTAATCTCTTCCTATATTAACTTCATCGATTTGAATCCTGATTTTTTTACTTTCGCTTGATAGAAAAATCACGCACGCGGTTTAAAACGCACTTTAAAAATTTGTAGAAATCTTTACACAAAAAAAAGAAACTCACCGATTTCTTTTTTTGTGTTAACTTACAAACAAAATATTTAAAACCATGATATCCGCGATCCCGGGTACTTAAATTAGTCGCACTCGCTCACGTTCCGTGACAGTGAGAAAAAAAATTCCACCTACAGGAACTTAAGTATGTATCTATCTATATACGTATATAACCTCTATCTATCGTACCTCTCCTCATCATATCATCACGAGTTCATCTGGTCCTCATTATGTTAGTATCTTTGTTACTTCCAAATTATCCTCATTCTTATTAGGTATCATTTGTATTCATTTTGTTCATATTGGTTGCGATAGGCGTAACCTTAATCATGTCTCCTGAAAATTTTTCAGCAGATAACACCTGAATATTGACGAAATCGAAATTTCAAACTTAATTTTTATTTTACTTTTATAGTGTATTGATTGCCTAGAACTCCGCTGTTTTATATACTACTGACTAACAGCTATCATTGAAGACCAAATTCAAGCCTATATCTCCTGAAAATCTTTCAGCAGATCAACCCGAATAATGACGAAATCGAAATTTCAAACTTAATTTTTTATTTTACTTTTATAGTCTATTTATTGCCTAGAACTCCACTGTTTTATATACTACTGACTAACAGCTATCATTGAAGACCAAATTCAAGCCTATATCTATTGAAAATGTTTCAGCAGATCACACCTGAATATTGACGAAATCGAAATTTCAAACTATTTTATGTTTTTAATATTTAAACTTTATCAATTGCCTAGAACTCCTCTGTTTTATACAATTCAGACGCACGTTTATCAATGGAGACCAAAATCAAGCCTAATGCTGCTAAAAATGTTTCAGCATATCACGTCTCTATTTTGAAAAAATCCAAATTTCAATGATAATATTTTTTTAACCATAAATGTGAGACAGGGGCCGGATAATCCTTTTGTTTTTTTAATTAGACTCTCAGCTATAAATAAATACGCAAATAATACCTAGAACTTTTAAATATATTTTTCTATATTTCATATGAATTTTGTTAAAATTGAATATTATTAAAATTAAGTTTTTTCTGGCTCGCTCGCTTGATTTAGGACCGAGAACTTCGAGAACTCCTGAGTTCTACGAACAATAGAGCAAGAGCTATCGTTTGAAACCAAATATATGTCTGTGCCTTGTAAAATTACATCAGCATAACACGTGTGAAGTTAGCATATCATTGTATTCAAAAATAATTAATAATTGTAAGGAATGGTCTCAGAGATGTCTTTTTTGTGTCAGGAACTCTTTGTTGTCACGTGACAAGGCAATACAATTTTTTTTATTCCATTTGTAACTAAATGATATGCTAGTGTGTGAAGTTAGCATATCATTTGGTAAAAATCCATAGTATTGGTTTTTATGATAAAAACGCCAGAACTATTGATATAAAGTATCAGGAACTCTAGAACTATGGTGCATGCTAATAGAACTCCAATAAAAACGTGATCTGCTAGACTTTGATATGCCAACTTCACAGACATACCTTAATCTAGGTTTAAAATTAGGTATTATATCACTACCTGTGAGTTCCTATAATTGGCTTCCTTCTCTACTGCACCATCTCAAAAATCCTATAAAAGAAATTTGGAATCGTGACTACCCACAAAAACCTTTTATACTTTTAACGAAATCATGGAATTCCCGCTACGTATTTTTTTTAATGAATAACTGTCATTTCTACACTATGTATATTTCGTACTGTAATGTAATGTGAAATTTGCATGTTTCTTGTAGAAAATTGTATTTGACGTCTACCAGTATGCTACCAATGAAGATTATGTTAGGTATCTTACTAAAATGTTGCACGTTCAATAATACTGTTGATGGAGTTGGAAATAAATAAATAAATAAAAAGCAAGAGTAAATAGGCTACTACTGAATCGGTGAGCTCCATCTTAGGCCCTGTCTTCACTTTCCATCAGGTGTGACTAGAGCCAATCGCCGATCAGTTTTTTAGGAAAAAAAAAATATTCGGGGACAATCTTACAGAAATCGACCTAGCCTCAAACTATCTCGGTACTCGTGAAGTAATGACATACTTTACGCACTAGCATCGAAATGTACTATTTTTACACTAACACATGTAATCTTTACCCTTTTTTCTGCGAATAAATTATTGTTTGTATGTTTTAGGGTTCCGTAGCCAAATGGCAAAAAACGGAACCCTTATGGATTCGTCATATCTGTCTGTCCGTCCGTACTTCACAGCCACGTTTTTCCGAAACTGTAAGAACTATACTAATGAAACTTGGTAAGTATATGCATTTTTTAACCGCATTAAGAATTTCACACAAAAATAAATAAAAAAAACAATACATTTTGGGTTGGTTTTACACACAAAAAAAATATGATGTACATTACCATGCGAACTTCCACCGAAAATTGGTTTGAACGAGATTTAGTAAGTAGTTTTTTTTAATACGTCATAAATGGTACGGAACCCTTCATGGGCGAGTCCGACTCGCACTTGGCCGCTTTTTTTGTTTGTTTTATTTATAATATTTCAAACGTATAAGACATATATATATATATATATATATATATGTGTGTGTGTGTGTGTGTGTGTTTATTTTAAATGTATAATTGTTGGTGCAATAAAGAATATTTACTTACTTGTAATTACATAATATATTTCAAAAGGTATTGATTACTAACCTACGAGAAACAATGGACTATTAAAGTAATTTATATTCAATATATGAATTATATAACTATTTACACAAACAAATGAAACAAAGACATCGGTTTTGTGGGGGAAAAAATCCGAATGAATGAATAATTGATAAATATAAAGAGGGCGTGATCATCACACAATTTGGTATTGCAATTTTATTAGTAAAAACACCTACATTTAAAAAAATAAGCGCTGGCAACCCGGCGACTTTGGTACTCGAGTGGCGCGATAGATGGCGCTGCTATTTGAGAAATTCACTTGATTAGGGCTGAGTTACAAGGGTGTTATCTCTCAAGCGGGAGGCACGGATACCTAAATAAATAATAAATAAATACATATTATAGGGACATTCTTACACAAATTGACGAAGTCGCTTGGCTTGAGTTATGGGTACTCAACGATATATATATAATACTTAAATACATAGAAAACATTCATGATGATGAGCACAGGTCATGATTCATGACTCTGGAACAACCTGTGCTCATCACACAAATTCATGCCGTTACCGGGATTCGAACCAAGGACCATCGGCGTCATAGGCAGGTGCACTACCCACTAGGCCAGACCGGTCGACATTTTGGGAGAAAGATTCATACAGGGTGTGTATTTAGTCACCCGTAACGGGGTGAATATGTAGGTCATACTGAGCAACTTTTACTATTGGACCAACTCCGAAATTGCGGAAAAAAAATTGACTGCTTCATACATTTTGGCTGTCTTACTTACTTTATCTATGGGAGACTAATTTTTTTTCGCGATTTCGGGAATGGTCCCATAGTAAAAGTTGCTCAACCTCAATATGACCTATATATTCAGCCCGTAAATTATTGCAGGTGACTACATATAGTAAACACCCCTATAATGGAACAGGCACCAGTAATGGAATGGTATAAGTAGATAAATCCTGTAAAACAAGTATTTACCATCAGGCAACATTTTACTATAAACAAGAGCTAAAGAGCTGCTTAAGTTTAATTTTTCTTTGATATTTGTTATTTTGAAAATGAATGGCGCCATACATTCCATTACTGGAGCTAAAAAAAAACACAGTTTTAATTGGTTGATAATATTGAAACCAATTGCATTAGCTTTAAATATATATAGAAAACATAAAGGACGAATAGAACATTCAACTTTTTTTCGGTTACTTTTTGACCCCCCCTCCCCCTTGGTGATATTTGATGAGGTTCTTGGCTTCCCGTCCCCCACGTAACCTCGCGTGTAATCTTTTTTATTTTTTCGTTCGAACTAATTTTAAGGTAAATAGTATTGTACTTATAGAGTAAATCTTGTTTAGGATCGCTATTTTGAAGTGACAAGTGAAGATTTATGCTTAACAAAACCGAGAAAAAGTATGTGGTAGATATTTTTTCTTAGTTTCGTTCACCATAGAAAAATACACCTGAGGTTTTCTAATACCCCCCTCCCCCAACGTGATCTCTCGTGATTTTTTCGTGAGGTCAATAAGCGACCGTATTATATCCCAGTGATATAGCCAATTTTTTACGATTAATACAATACACTACAGCAATATGCGACCCAGTAAAATGCAACAAATAATTTTTGCGGCTAACTAAATAGGCTATTGATAATACATGCTACATAAAAAATTGCTACTGTTGTAAACATCTATTGAAAATATATGCTGCTAACTAAATAGGCTATTGAAAATACATGCTACATTAAAATTTGCTACTGTTGTAAAATTCTATTAAAAATATATGCGACTAACAAAATATACCACCGATATTACACGCTACAGCAAAATACGCTAACACGGTGAAACGCGAATAGGTGAAAAGCTACAAGGATTTTTTGATTTCGAGGTATACGACTAACAAACGGATATTTCACTCCTTTTAATTCCACACTCCATATACATATCCCTCATAAATATGCTCTATGCCTCCCATTGTCTATACTTGTCTATACTTATCGCGTCAATATGGATGGTCGGTATGACAGTTCCTTCGTCTCACTTTTGATTATGCTCAATTAAAAAAAAATGAATAAGTAAGTATGTTTTTACCCTATTTTTATTACTTAACCCATTCAGCGCTAATCACGATACGTTGTCGTTTTGCCTCTACGAAGCATTTCCGCTACATACCGGGAAACCCATGTTATCGGCTACAACGTAGCGCTGCGACCGTAGCTCAGCGGTAAATGTGTTATGTGCGAAACTTCCAAAAAATATTTACAAACATTTTACGTGATACCTACCAAGCCAAGTGAGAGTCGGAATCACGCTCGATGGGTTCCGTACCATTAAGCTAAAAACGGCAAAAAAATCACGTTTGTTATGGGAGCTCCACTTATATAAATTAATTTTATTCTGTTTAGTATCTGTTGTTATAGCGGCAACGGAAATACATCATCTGTGAAAAGTTCCGAAAAACTTTTAAATTGATAACCTCCTTTTTTACATCAGAAAAAAAAAGAAAACGAAACTAGAAAAAAAAAGGTGATTGTTATTTACTAATATAAACCTAATATTTTATTTTTAGGGTTCCGTAGTCAACTAGGAACCCTTATGGTTTCGCCATGTCCGTCTGTCTGTCTGTCTGTCTGTCTGTCCGAGGCTTTGCTCCGTGGTCGTTAGTGCTAGAAAGCTGAAATTTGGCATGGATATATAAATCAATAAAGCCGACAAAGTCGTACAATAAAATCTAAAAATTTAATTTTTTTTTAGGGTACCTCCCCTACACATAAAGTGGGGGTGAATTTTTTTTTTCGCTTCAACCCTAGAGTGTGGGGTATCGTTGGAAAGGTCTTTCAAAACTAATAAGGGTTTTCAAGAAACATTTTTTGGTAAAGTGAATATATTCGGAGATAATCGCTCCGAAAAAAAAAAAAAAGGGTCCCCCCCTCTAACTTATGAAATATACTTATGACCATAGGTCCAAAAAATATGAAAAAAATCGTGGAAGTAGAGCTTAAGAAAGACATTAAATGAAAACTATAGCGGACATGATCAGTTTAGCTGTTTTTGAGTTATCGCAAAAAGTTTTCCCTTCATAGTAAAAAGACTTATTTTAATTAAATAGGTACTGATTATGCAAATTTGCCCATTTGTTTAACTCAGGTGAAAGGTACCGTTTCATCCCTTGGTTAACAATTTACTATACTTTAAGCTCCAGTTTAGCTTATTGTGACGGAAGAGTAACTACGGAACCCTACACTGAGCGTGGCCCGACATGCTCTTGGCCGGTTATTTATTATTTGTTGCTATTATTAAGATAAACATTTGAATAAGTACCTAATTTGATAATATTCCAACTATATAATTCAGCCGAATTCGTAGTAGAAATAACGAATAAACTCTCCAATATTTGTTTAAAAAACTTACTAAATAATAACGAACCTTGTAAAAAGTTTTTTTTTTACAAACATTTTATAAAGTTCCTTCCACCACACTGAGACAATTTATTTATTTTAAAAATTAAATACGATAAATAAACTCACCAATGCAACAAACTTTTTAAATCCCGCGGATTCCATCCAAACCCTATCCAGCAGTTTTATATCAGGAATTTTCTTTTCCGGCAGAAAAGACTTTATGATGAAATCCTCGTCCTTCCTCAAAGACGCACTGATAGAGAGTTTCCTTTGCCATTTTATTTTTTTTAATTCACTCGTTATAAGTTTACGCGCTAGGCTGTTCATTGTGCGCGCGATTTTCTTTGTGGTTCGCGTACGACTGATCTGCATGAGCGTGTTTTAAATGAAGCAATGCTATTTTACTTTGTTGTTGTGAGTGACATGAGAATAGGAAAGACTGTCGCTCTTCAACCATCAAATAACATTAAGAGCTCCTGTTTGGCCCTTGGTTGACTAGATCAAGACATTTGGCATTATGAAGCATTCAACGGGTTGTCTCGTTCAAACGTATTTTATTTCGTATAAAAAAAATGATTGTTTTTTTTTTAAATAAGGCCCAACCAAAATGATGAAAAAAGTTTTCATCGTATTTTTATTACTTACATGTAACATTTCTAAATAAACTAAACTTAGTTATGTTACATGAAATAATAAAAATATGGTAAAAACTTATTTCATCATATTGGTTGGGCTTTATTAAAATAAATCGGCCAAGAGCATATCGGGCCATGCTCAGAGTAGGGTTCCGTAGTTACTTTTCCGCCATAATAAGCTAATCTGGAGCTTAAAGTATAGGAGATTATTAACCAAGGGATGAACTATGGATATTACGTCTTTTTACTATTTGCGATATTTTTTTTTTATTTTTTTTTTTGGGAAAATTTTTGCGATAATTCAAAAACAGCTAAACTGATCATGTCCGCTATAGTTTTCATTTAATTTCTTTCTTAAGCTCTACTTCCACGATTTTTTTCATATTTTTTTGACCTATAGTTCAAAAGTTAGAGGGGGGGGACACATTTTTTTTCTTTCGGAGCGATTATCTCCGAATATATTATATTTATCAAAAAATGTTTGTTGAGTACCCCTAATAGTTTTGAAAGACCTTTCAAACGATATCCCACACTGTAGGGTTGAAGCAAAAAAAAATTCACCCCCACTTTACGTGTAGCGAAGGTACCCTAAAAAAAATTTTATTCTACGACTTTGTCGGCTTTATTTATTTATATATCCATGCCAAATTTTAGCTTTCTAGCACTAACAACCACGGAGCAAAGCCTCAAACAGACAGACAGACAGACGGACATGGCGAAACTATAAGGGTTCCTAGTTGACTACGGAACCCTAAAAACCCATTTATAAGGCCCAACCAAAATAGGCTACAAGGAACTGGTTTAGTAGTTACCAAACTACTCTAAACTTCCAAAGAATGTCTACATACATTTTATATGACAGCTGCATATAAAAATGAAATGTCATAGCGTCCATCAATTCAAACGAGAGCTATAACGCAACTTTTATTCGCTGCAGTCTTTATCACTTATTTGTCTCCTATATTGTGTGCTTACTTACGTAATAAAGTGATAATAGGGCAATAAACCACGTTGAAACATAAACAGTTTCTTATATCGCGCAGTATGGTCGTATTGTTTTTGTGAAAGATACTCAAAGTACCTATATCATACTTTGGTCCTATATAATACCATAATACCTACGAAAGTAAATCATGTTTTTTTTAAATATATTGTAAGTTTTTACAGCATACTAATAAATCTTATACCTTTAAAACTTTAAGTTCCTCAGTGTTCCTCAAGCACTCTTGACCTGGACTCAATCAATCGGCATTTTAGCACATCCCCGGTGACATTAGATCCTTCCGTCAAGCATGCAACATTATCTTCTCTTGCCAATAACCTTCGCTCTGACTGTGACTCTACTTTTACTCTTGACAATATTTCTCCACAAGAGGTTGTTACAATCTTAAAAAATATTAAAACGAAGGCTGTCGGTGAGGATCACCTTAGCCTGGATATGCTTATGCTCGTGGCGGATATAATTGCCCCTATCTTATCCGAAATTATAAATTTCTCCTTTTCCTCTGGTACATTCCCTGCTATGTGGAAACTTGCTCATGTTATCCCTCTTCCTAAAACATCTAATCCCACATCCTTTTCTCAATATCGACCCATCTCCATTCTCCCAGTTTTGTCTAAAATCATCGAACATTTTGTTAATCGTCGCCTCCTTTCACATCTCCACAAGCATAATTTGTTGAATCGGTTTCAGTCAGGTTTCCGCCCCGGGCATAGCACTGTCACTGGCTTTGGTGAAGGTCACTGATGACATTCGTTTTAATATTGAGAATAAAAAGCTCACGGTCCTGGTACTTTTAGACTTCAGTAGTGCCTTTAATGCGGTGGATTTTGATATTCTCCTTCATATCCTTCGTACGTTAAATGTTTCTCCTGCAGCTTTGTCTTGGTTCCGTAACTATCTCTTTGGGAGGCGCCAGCGTGTCAAGGTTGACGACAAGGTCTCGGAGTGGTGTGACCTTTCTGCTGGTGTCCCCCAAGGAGGGATACTCTCTCCTCTCCTTTTCTCGATCTTCATTAATGGCATTACTGAGTCCTTAAATTGTAACTTCCACCTTTACGCGGATGATTTACAGATTTACGCAGCGGCTAGCATTGATGATTTTTCATCTTTAGTTGATAGAATAAATGGCGACCTTGAGTCAATTCGTTGCTGGGCGAATAAGTTTGGTTTGAAAGTTAATACAAAAAAATCGCAGGCAATTGTCATTGGTGGTCCTTATTTTGTGTCCAAATTGTCAGAGATGGTGGTACCCAAAGTGCGTTTTGATGGAACAATTATCCCTTTTTCTTCTACAGTTAAGAACTTGGGTATCATCATTGATCAAACCTTGTCCTGGTCAGCTCATGTTTCTGACATTAGCAATAAACTTTTTGCGTCTCTCCACTCACTAAGGCGTCTTCAAAATTTCCTTCCTCTTCAAACCAAAATAACTCTCGCATGTTCACTTTTACTCCCGTTGTTAGATTACGCTGATACTGCTTTCTTGGACCTTAGTGAGGAGTTACTGGACAAACTCGAGCGATTGCAAAATATTTGTATTCGATACATTTTCGGTCTACGTAAGTTTGATCATGTATCCCAGTTTCGATCTCAGCTTGGCTGGCTTCCGATTCGTCGTCGACGAGATGTGCATGTCCTATCATTGCTTTTCAATGTTCTATTTAATCCTGCTTCGCCACCTTACCTTTCCGAAAGGTTTAGTTATTTAGCTGCTGGTAGTGGTCATCGCCTTCGATCAAGCACCAATCTTTTACTCACGATTCCTTCCAATACGACGCGCACATACAAGAAATCCTTTACTGTCCATGCCGTCAAGTTATGGAACGAGATTCCGGTGTCCGTGAGGCAATCCCAATCTGTAGCATCACTCAAGGAGAAGCTTAAAAAATTGTGGCTTTCCGATACTTTGGTTACGACTTCCTAGTTCTTTGGAGTACTTCTACTTTTTTAATTTCCTTTACTTTTCTGGTTCGAATTCATATTTATTTATATTATATATTGAATATTTATTTATTTTTATTTATATATATATGTATGCATTATTTTATGGTTATTTTTCTATCTATGTATATTTGTATCAATGTGTATTCAAAACGTGCATTTCATTAATTTCAGTGATTGTACACTTTTGTTTGTGTTTGTCATTCATTCACCGTTACTTCTGTTTTACTCATTTCCTCAAAGGTTAACTGGAAGAGATCCCATACAGGGATAAGTTCGCCTTTGTTGTATTTAATTTACTCTGTAACTGTGTTTTTCGTGTTTTTATTTCTATGTACAATAAAGTATATACATACATACATACATACCTTTAAACGAGCAATTCTTGTATATATATTTCGGGAATGTCAGAAATGGCTCTAACGATTTCGATGAAATTTGCGATATGGAGGTTTTCGGGGGCGAAAAATCAATCTAGCTAGGTCTTATCTCTGGGAAAACGCGCATTTTTGAGTTTCAATATGTTTTCCGAGCAAAGCTCGGTCTCCCAGATATTTTTTTATATATGTACGCTATCTTGCTTCTGTTGCAATTAAAATATAATATACATTTTTTTACGGCCCACCTGATGGTAAGATTGGTAAGCAGTCTCCGTAGCCTATGGACGCCTGCAACTCCAGAAGTGTTACATGCGCGTTGCCGACCCTAACCCTCCACACGCTCGTTTAGCTCTGGCAATCTTACTCACCGGCAGGAACACAACACTATGAGTAGGGTCTAGTGTTATTTGGCTGCGGTTTTCTGTAAGGTGGAGGTACTTCCCCAGTTGGGCTCTGCTCTAGATCTGGAATGACATCCGCTGTGCTGTGCCCTACCACACAGAGCGAGAGGACATTCACAGTGCCCATAGCTCTCTTTTGGACGTACTTTAAGAACATACCCCGGTCCTAAGGTCCGGGTCCTAATAAGGTAGATGTTGTCTTGTTAAAGTACATATTTTAAGTAAGTTATGCGGCTGGCGGTGTAGTATAAGAGTAAAAAGTGCTATTGCTTTAGTCTATCAATGTTATTTTTAAATTATGTAAGTTTTTTATGCATTATCATTACTACCAGGGGAGAGTATCTTAAAACGGGTAACCTTGCCTAAAAGTATTAATTTTTATTTGATTTTACAAACAAATTGCATTCCATTCGACAAAAGCATTATCGGACTTCAATATAAGAGGAAAATACTGTTCTTTTGTACTTAATAATTATTTATCAAAAAACAAACCTCAAAAACATAACATATTGTATAAATATTATTTATATATACGTATGTTTACGTTTGTGTATTTCTTATTATTGTATTGTGTTCGTACATGTACCTAATTGTATCATCTATACCTCCTGTTTTTGCACCACCTACAACATATCTGCTTTGCCTAAAGGTTGACTGGTAGAGAATGCCTTACGGCATTAAGTTCGCCTATTGTACAGTGTGTTTCTTATGTGCAATAAAGATTAAATAAATAAAATAAAAACCATAGAAAGAGATACCGTGTTACCACTTCTAAATACATATTTTCAATTCTCCGTGACTTTTTAGTATGTTATTAAACTAGGTTTATCGGTTTCCTTCTTTTTTTTTTAAATTTGTATAAAATTTTTTTTTTTTTTTTTCAAAAAGCGAAACGTATAGACCTAGAATATTTTACGCTTTTTTTGTTTTGCGAATTATGAATTTGTTGTTGTTTTTCAATGTGTCAATAACATACTTAAAAATAATGCAGAATGGAATATATTTAGAAGTGGAAAAACGTTTTCTCTTTTTGCATAGACGATCATGTGGTTACCTAAGCACTACAACGGCGAGAACCACAAAGAAACTAATTTTGAGTGTTTAGTTTTTAACTCTCATAAAATAAAACTCACAATGGTCTATTGTGAGTTCACTGTGATAAGCGATCAATGTACTTACCCCCTTATTCATAAACGTCTACTAAAGTTGACAAGCCGCTAATAATCGTTTGTCCCTTTCCATAATACCAATACGTCAGAAGGGAAGATTCTACTATTATTCTAGTATTAGTTTTGTTGACTCGTAGGAAAAGTATGCAACGTTGTATAAGTAGTAGTGTAAAATACTATTGCTAACGGTACTTTATAAGTCATAAAAATTTAATTGCCTTACCTTAATTCTTATCATAATGTAAGTTCAGTAGCGTAGCTTTGGCGAAGTGGGCCCTCGCCGACGGCCTCGCTCCCCGAAGGGGCTTCGCGCGAGGCCCACAGTTAAATGAACTCGGTTAAATATTACGCAACTAGGTACGTGCAACAAATTCAACGTAGTACAGCAAGAATGATTCAATGGAAGCTTATCTTTCATCAATAGGGTTGTTTCCAATTTTTTGAAACGCTTGTATTACGTTCTATATTAACTTAAAGTTGCCCTAAAATTCAACTTTTATACTAAAAACGGCTTTAAACATGTTAAATTAACGAAATATATTTTGACAGATGCTTTCGCGCCCAAAACGCTCTTTGAAAATTGTGTGACGTCACAGTTTGACACATAACTACATACACACGTAGAAGATACGAACTGTCAACTGACATTTGTCATTTGTTGTTTATCGCCTAACTGTCAACAGTGTCAATCCGAGAGTTGTGACGTCATCAAAATCTTCAAAGACGTTTCGAGTTTGGTCACGTGACGTGTGCCAAAAGATATTTTAAATTCAATATTTACAAAAAGATGGTCATTACAGGTCCCCTAAAAGTAGTTTAACATGTTCTTATAATCCAAAAGAATTTATTGGGGTACAATTCTGCCCTAAGATTTGTAGATGGAAACAACCCTATTATTTCTAGCCAAGTAATAACGATAGTACGAGTAAAGATAATTTCACCAAAGGCAAAGTTTGTTTAACCCTCGTACCTTGATACCCTCGCAACGCTCAAGATTACACAGAGAGAGAGAGGTACAATTACACACACACACACACACATGCACATGTGATACCAATTTATTTAATAATTTACAAACCTATTTTTGGCAGATTTGACTAAAAGGTATCATAGATACAAAATCAAAAATAATATATTTCCAAATATTTTAATAGATATTTGAATCGTCTTGTAAGTAAATTATACATAAAAAGTTTATAAAATAGTAAATAACAATAGTAGATTAGACTAGCTTATTTTATTGTTTTTATGACTAACAAGTTGTTTCTAATAATAAAATATGGAGAAATGCAAATTAAAAAAATATTGCACAAGTCTGGTAATATTCCTACAAATAATAATAGCTTTTTACAATTCATAATTAAAGTAAGGACGGTAAGCACGTAGAATTCCGTACATTGACCCGCCTGTTTTTATCTCTTTCGCACGTGCATAGAGTCAGACCAAGCTAAGTTGGCAGCGATTTTGATAGCCCAGCCTGTACAAGTGTTAAGTAAACGTCATAATTTCATAGAAGTTTGAATATCAAATATCAAACATTCATTCACTATTACATGTCAATTTTTTACAAACGATAAACATAACAAAATACAATTTAAAATATGCGATCAATGAAATAATATATACTTTATTAGAGATGTATACAGACTCTAAATGTCAAATTACAAAAAAACTATAATAAAAAAATACAAACAACAAATACTAAAATTGTTTAGAGATGTATACTTAAGTCTCTAAGTGTCAGAGATAAAATATAATAAAAAAATTGACGTTTAAAATATCATTTGCACTGTCGGGGCTATTGCCGTCTCGCTCTCACAATCGCATTGCCCGCCAGCATCATCGGCGAGCCAGCAATATAATTATGTCCGTGCGATAGAGATAGCAACAGGCGGGTCAATGTACGAAATTATTCGTGCTTCGCGTCCTTACTTTAGAACACGAACATTTTCATAACATTGATATAATATAAAATTGATTAAAATTGGTCATGTAGTCATATGATATTATTTACATCTTAAGTCAATACATAACAATTTATAAATTTGTGAACACTTTTCAATTGATATTTCTCAAAAATAATACTTCATGTCAATATTGGTTGCACCATTGGATTGGACCCTTGATTTAATCTTATTACCTAATAATACAGTATTTATTAAATTTGATTTTTAAGAATGAGGACATGATAATAATCGTAACTTTAAGTAATTTAATTAATAAAACTTAATACAAAACATGGTAAAATGATATTTCGTACACAAGTCCCGAAAAACTCATTGGTACAAGCTGGGGCTTGAACCTGCGACCTCCGGATTGCAAGTCGCAAACTCTCACTGCTAGGCTTCCAGCGTTTCCACGTTGTAAAGGTTATAAAAAATAAAAAAATATCTTAAAACAAAAATGGGCTTGTCCACAAATCACGCGAGGTTTTTTCGGCTACTTTTTGTCCCCCCCTCCGCCTTGGTGATATTTGGTGAGGTTCTTTTTTTTTTATATACTACGTCGGTGGCAAACAAGCATACGGCCCGCCTGATGGTAAGCAGTATCCGTAGCCTATGTACGCCTGCAACCCCAGAGGAGTTACATGCGCGTTGCCGACCCTAAACCCGCCCCCCCTCATTGAGCTCTGGCAACCTTACTCGCCGGCAGGAACACAACACTATGAGTAGGGTCAAGTGTTATTTGGCTGCTGTTTTCTGTAAGGTGGAGGTACCTCTCCAGTTGGGCTCTGCTCTAGATCTGGAATGACGTCCCCCACGTAACCTCGCGTGTATTCCTTGTAATATTTTAATTCGACCTAATTTTAAGATCAACTGTATTATATATAGAAATCTGGTTTATTTTTCTATTTGCGTTTTGTATATATTTCTTATACGCGCTTGAAAATTTCGCAAAACAGATTCGCTATTTTGAAGTGCGAAGTGAAGATTTATGTGTAACGAAACCAAGAAATAGTTATGTACGATACAAGTGCGAAAAATAGGGAATTCGTAATGAGTGGCGATAAATTAAAACATGACCGAAGGGAGTGTTTTACATCGACACGAATTGCGAATTACCTATTCGCACATGTATCGTACAACGTTTTACAGTACATATGACCCTTTAAATTTTCGACATAGTTACATAATGTGCAATTTTACGCACTAGTGCGGAAGAGTAGCACCATATGTACTGTAAAAGTATTTACTCATGTGGTAGGTATATTTTTCTTAGTTTGGTTCACTGTAGAAAAATACACGTGAGTTCTCCTTATAACCCCCCCTCCCCCAAAGTGATCTGTCGTGATTTTTTCTTTCGTGACCCCCTCCCTCCCTATCGAACCTCGCGTGATTTGTGTACAAGTCCTATGTGATGATTTGCACATATGTTAACAATTTATGTCACTCCTTAATTAAGTATACATAGAAATAATAGTGTAAATAGAAATACGTATCAGTCTTAACATACTAGGATCCTTAAAATACTTTTCCCAATACCCATACTTATGTGAATACTTTAACAAAATACAAATATAATAATATTTTTGCAGTATTAAGATAATCGAATGTATAAAATATCTATACATTATTTTCATACATCTATGCTCTATACATGTACATATATACATAAAAAAACAGGTAACAAATTGTATCCTTTTTCCTTGCACATTTAAGTGTACACACATCGTGAAGTAAAATATCTCCTTTGAAAAAAGTTAGATTTTAAAATTTGATAGCCAAAGACGTGAAATGACGCGCGGCTAAACTTCAATGTAAATCGAGCTCGTGCCAAGGTTCTGAAACCGGTTACCGGTTACTGAAAACCGTTGTGATGTACTTGGCGCAAAAAATTTCGATTTCGGTTTCGCTAGAAAAACCGTTATTTTTAAACCGGTTTTTATGAGAACAGTTCTTGTCAAATTAACCGGTTTAGAACAATAAACACCGGTTTCTTCCTATGTCTGTGTCTATGTTTACGTGGCACAAGGCCGGCCGTTTTGTCGCTCGTCGAATAAACCGGTTTTTTAAGGTTAGATAAAATTGTTGATTTTCCAAATAGGCATATTACAATGGGCTTATAAACGTCAAATAAAGCTACGCCGGTTCTAACCATACACCTCTGACCAGCGAAGATTAAAATCCCTCCTAAATTGTAAGAGGGTATCCCAATATGAGACCAGCAAGAAAATGGCTTTAACAATAAAGTTCTTAAAACGTTCGCATTCTTACAAAAGTTCGGAAAGAAACCGGTATTTACCGGTATTTTCTAAACCGGTTCGGAGCCTTGCTTCGTGCATCCCGACAAGGTTCAAGATTGGTTAACAGTATTTAGCCTTCAAATCTTTTCTCAAGATCTTACCAGCGGCATTCTTCGGTATAGCATCAATGCTCTGAACCTCCTTAATATGTTTGAACGAAACGAGCTTACTGTTAACGAATTCCTTCAGCTCCTCCGGGGAGATGCTCTGGTTCGGTTGGGTCACTATGAAAGCTTTTGGAACTTCACCCGTGACGGGGTCGGGGATGCCTAGAACGGCGCAGTCAGCGACTTTGGGGTTAGTTCGGATGATCGCTTCTAGTTCGGCGGGGGCTACTTGGTAACCTTTTACCTGGAATGAAAGATGATTTTGTTTTAATGTTTGTCAAAATCTTTTGTCATTATAGGGACCGTGCGCGTTGGAGGGTCTGCCATCTTTTGGCCTGAACCGGAACAATAAACATGTAAATTTACACGTCACGTGTTTTCTTGTGCATAGTAGGTTCTGCCATCTTGTGGGCTACATTGGAACAATAAACATCACATTTACGCCTTGCGCCAAAAATCTGACGGCTCCTGTGCTGCCTCCTACAGTTCATGCACGCTCCCTATAATTGAGGAGTTTCTTTTGAAAAGGGCTTTTTTTGTATGGTTGTCATAGAAAAATAAGACCTTATGAAAAGACACATCTCAATTAGAACATTCGATGCCAAAGAATAGTGTTGTATATTGTTTTATTTTATAGGAAAACTTACAGCTAGAGTAACAAGAAGAAGAAGTGAAACATGTGTACAGATCGTGTCATTCATGACATGTAACTCCTCTGGAGTTGCAGGCGTACATATGTAGGTTACGAAGACTGGTTACCATCAGGCGGGCTATATGCTTGTTTGCCACCGATGTAGTATAAAAAAAGAACTAGTCTTTGGTCTGAATTCCTTGTGATTACAAACTAAATTAATAAATATTATATAGATATTTTTTACACAAATTGACTAAGTCCCACGGTAAGCCGAGAAGGCTTGTATTTTGGGTACTCAGACAACGATATATATAATATACAAATACTTAAATACATAGAAAACATCGATGACTCAGGAACAAATATTCGAACCCGGGGCCATCGGCTTCATAAGCAGGGTTACTACCCACTAGGCCGGACCGGTCGTCAAAAACTAATATACCAATATGGGTAGGAGCGACTATTTCCCATGCGTCGAAATTACCCCAATGGATGGTTTAAGTTTTTAATTTATTTTCACTCACCTTAATAAGTTCCTTCATCCTGTCGGTCACGTACAGGTATTTGTTGTCGTCGTACTTGCCGATATCCCCGGTCCTGTACCAGCCGCCGCGCAGCACGTCCCTCGTGGCCGCCTCGTCCCGGTAGTAGCCCTGCATCAGGTTGGGGCCGCGGTACCAGATTTCACCTTCCTGGAATAGAAAAATAATTATGATAGTTGTGCTTTTTTTTATTCTAGCTACCTAGTTTTAAAACAAAAGCATACATTTTACAAGCTTTTATTTAACTTGCCCTGTTAGTATGTATGGGACAAATCTTGCGAGTTAAATTTGACCCGCTTCCCGGTTTCCGATGAAGCTGAAAATTTGCATACATATGTAAGTCGGGTGACAATGCAATATTGTGGAACCTTGGTGGTACGAGGGTAAGAGGGAACAGGAGGTGGACATAGGAACTCTGTGATAAAACAACGCAACCTAATTTTTAGAATTGTCACACAAAATTGGTTTGAACGAGATCTAGTAAGTAGTGTTTTTAATACGTCATAAATGGTACGGAACCCTTCATGGGCGAGTCCGACTCGCACTTGGCCGCTTTTTTTTTAAAGCGACTATCGAGGCAATTTTCGTACCTCTCCAGCAGGCAGCGCCTCTTTTGTCTGTATGTCCGCGATCTTGATTTGCGAGCTGGGCATCGGGTGGCCCACGGACGCGTGGTTGGTGTCCGTGCTGAAGCCGATCGTGCAGGCGCCGTTGGTCTCTGTTAGACCGTAGCCTTGGCGGAAGTTTATTTTTGGCTGAAACGAGACTTTTAATTAAATAAATAAATATTATAGGACATTATTACACATATTGACTAAGTCTCACAGTAAGCTCAATAAGGCTCGTGTTGAGGGTACTTAGACAACGATATATATAATATATAAATATTAATAAATACTTAAATACATAGAAAACACCCATGACTCAGGAACAAATATCCATGCTCATCACACGAATAAATACCCTTACCAGGATTTGAACCCGGGGCCATCAGCTTCGTAGACAGGGTCACTACCCACTAGTGTGATAGTGGAATTATTGCGCAAGGTCGCGAAAGCTTATTCCGGCTTTAAGGATGGGGCCGTGAAAGCGCTAAAATGAGGATAAGAAATTTATGATTAAACTGAATAGGGCTGTTTCCAATTTTTTGAAACGCTCGTATTACGTTGTATATTAACTAAAAGTTGCCCTAAAATTCAACTTTTATACTAAAAACGGCTTTAAATATGTTAAATTAACATACACTTTGACAGATGCTTTCGCGCCCAAAACGCTCTTTGAAAATTGTGTGACGTCACAGTTTACGGTTTGACACATAACTACATACGCACGTAGAAGATACGAACTGTCAACTGACATTTGTCATTTGTTGTTTATCGCCTAACTGTCAACAGTGTCAATCCGAGAGTTGTGACGTCATCAGAATCTTCAATGTCGTTTCGAGTTTGGTCACGTGACGTGTGCCAAAAGATATTTTAAATTCAATATTCACAAAAATATAGTCATTGCAGGTCCCCTAAAAGTAGTTTAACATGTTCTTATAATCCAAAAGGATTTATTGGGATACAATTCTGCCCTAAGGTTTGTAGATGGAAACAACCCTATTGGCGTGATGAAGAACTGACATTTTTGCTGAGCACGGCGGCGGCGTCGGCCTCGGACACGGGCGCGGCGCCGCTGACGACGCCGTACACGCTGCGCAGGTGCGCCGCGCGCACCGCCGGGTGCTTGCCCAGGAACACCACTGCAATGCGAAACATGCTTTGCTTATGGGTATGGAGTGTGGAATTAAGAGGAGTGGCATCTCTTATGGTAGAACTGTTGCAAAAGTGTCCAGCTGTCAGCTATAAATAGTAGTTCCAAATCTCTCCAGAGTAGCGCTAGAGTAGCTAAGAACCTAGGCGTTATTGACGGAATGAATTGCGCTGTCTATAATTTGATTTTTTTGTTCAAGTACACTAGGTATTGTAGCGCCACCTGTTTAAAGTTTTTTGATGACACTTTTTGGTACATGGAGATTTCGTTCCTTATCTCCACCTTCCGTACTTATGGGGAATAGGCATGATGACATTGATGACACATTTTGAAAAACTGTTCTATAATGTTTAGAAACATTATGTATAACGAATAAGATTTTTCTAGAGAAAATAACAGGAAAAAAATGCATTTTAGTTTTTAAATTTAAAATCGGCGCCAAAACGCTTGTCAGTGTCATGGCGTCCCGAGTGACGTCACATTTGTAAAAACAGAACGCAGACCTTTGACGTTTGCTACCTAGATGCTCGATTGCTCATTGAATAAACATGAATTCAAAAGTTTACAAGTCTTGCACGGTCCCTCAGTGTGGTAACACATCAATTAAAGCACCTGATAAGTTATTTGTGTCGTCCCACAACAGAAAACAATTCGTGACAAGTGGCTTAAACATGCTAGGTGAAATGCAACATCAATATCACCCAGTACTAATCTTTATTTTTGCGAAGATAATTTCGACTTGAGTATTTATTTCACTTTGAAGACTCTAAAATAGGATGTACCTTGTGCAAGCCTAAACTTAATTCCATTGTATATACAATATTTTTATAGGTTAAGTTTTACCTTGCACCAATGTTTCAATAGATTTTTTATTACAATTACAGTTGCCAAATGATATGGAGAATCATATGAAATATCATTTGATGGGATACGTGATGACTTATGATTAATATTTATTTGATATAAACCAACTTATATCGTAACCGAACAACGTAAAATAAAAGCGCAAAGAATTACTTTATTTGGGTAATGGCCATTATTATGGGTGTACAAGCAGTGGCGGCCTTAGGGGGTGGCGAGCAGGGCAGTCACCCGGGGCCTCGCGCCAGCGAGGGCCTCGCATCAATCCGATCACATGTTTACAAGGGCCTCGCAGAGCAGATTATTCAAGGGGCCGCCCGGGGCCTCGCGATAGTTAAAGCCGCCACTGTTTATTTATTTAATCGTTAATGGTTAGGCAATCAGAGAACAGCTTTGAGGTTGTTAAGCCAGGTAACTACGTCGGGTGTCAAGACATCTAGATATCTAGAGACAGCCGCCACTGTGTACAAGTTTGACGTCATGCGCTCTGATTAGTGTTCATATCGTGGCGGGCGTCCGTATTTTTCAGTTTAATTTTTGCAATATAAATAATAATCTCTTACTTAATAAAAAAATATAAGCATTTTTCGAATTCTTTGATTAAAATTTCACTAAGAAAATACTATACTTTATTGATTTTCAATTACTGTCATCATGCCTATTCTGACTTACAAGGAAGGGTACCCAACTGTCCGACTCCGATTTGATTCATTTTTGATATAATTATGTTATAGAGTAGTCTAAAATAACGGACACGTATTTTTTTTAGCTGCCCAAACTCAACCTGTTAGGAGAAAATGGCCTTCAAAGTATTAAAAAGTTACTAAATCTTCTAACTCCTATAGAAAGTGATGCTCAAGCAACTTGCTAGTTAATGGCTGGTTTGAGTATATGTTTGAAAACAGCAAAAAATAATGAGCACGTGTTTTGTTATATCGGCTAAAACTCATTTTTTCCTAAAAAAATCGACATTCGAAGTTGTATAATATCTTATCGCTAAAGTTACACATAAAGACAGGTATTTTTTAGGAGGGCTCATCGAGATCCATGAAAATAGATCAGCCGAACCGCAAAATCAAATGGTCACGATTCTTAATAATAAATAATAGAAGAAAACACAGAAGCGTATGTACATCTGGTTCATCTTACCCATAGGCGGCACGAGGAACAGCACATTGGCCTGGTACTTGACGAGGGTCTGCAGGAACAGCTCGGGCTTGAAGTACGGCATGGTCACCAGCTTCACGCCGAGATACATCTGGTTCACCATGAGCGCGTTGAAGCCGAAGATGTGGAAGAAAGGCAAGATTGCTGGCAGCACGGCTTGGTGGGTTTCTAGAATTTTAAATTTAATATCAGATGGACAAATTGGGGCAAATGTACTCCACTTTTTAACCACCGATGCAAAAAGAGGGGTGCTATATGTTTGACGCCAATGTCTGTCAGTGTTTCTGTCTGCAACATCGTATCTCTGAAACGGTAATGCGAGTTGCCTTGCGGTGGTTTTTAACTATGTTTGATAAAAATCGATTCAGCAGTTTGAGGAGTATCAACTCTTTCCCAAAATTATGTAAGGCATTATTGGCATAAAATGGTTTAAGATCTTCGTAAGGGTTTTTTCTTATTTTTTATTTATAATAGTTTTAATATATTTCATATAAACAAGGTTCAAAAGCGTTATTCCGAAGCCAAGTGGTCGTCTATGCTATATATATTATCAGAGTAGACGGAAAACTCAATCAATGACCGAATTTATAAAGCTTAGTCTATTATAATTATATGATTGGTCGAGCAAGTGTCAACAGCATTAATGTTGCCGGTTAACACCTTTTATTTCATAAAATGAGGTCCAGATATTACAATTATACTTCATGCATGACGACCAGTCTGGCCTCGTGGGTAGTGACCCTGCCTATGAAGCCGATGGTCCCGGGTTAAAATCCTGGTAAGGGCATTTATTCATGTGATGAGCATGGATATTTGTTCCTGAGTCATGGGTGTTTTCTGTGTATTTAAGTATTTATAATTATTTATATATTATATATATCTTTGTCTAAGTACCCTCAACACAAGCCTTATTGAGCTTACTGTGGGACTTAGTCAATTTGTGTAATAATGTCCTATAATATTTATTTATTTATGTTATACACATCCTAATAAGGCGCATTTCCTATCGGGGTTGGAAAGTCAGATAACAGCCGCTTTCCCACAAATATGTTTCTTAAATATCAGGCCATATCACTCACCAGAAGTCTCCTCAATAACAATAATCTCCGGATCAGCTATTTGCTGATTCATGGCCACCACACTCCGATGGTTCAACACCACACCCTTTGGAAAGCCAGTAGTCCCACTAGAAAATGGCAGAATGGCCACATCATCTGCCCCTCTCTTAACTGACTTCAGACAGTCGGTACAAAGGTTAAAATCTTCAGCGAATTCTGCGAATTTAATCGTCCCTTCTGGTAGATTTTCGTTGTCGACTAAGATTATAGGAATGTTTTTCTTTAGAGAGGTGAGGGCTTCCTTTATGTTGGGGTAGGAGATTTTAGAAGCGATTATCGCTTGGCAATCGATATGGGCTAGCTGGTGTTGCAGCTCGTCTGAAATAATAAAAGAAATATTTTTAAGTCGCGTGTAAGCGGCATAAAATTGCTTATTATCTTCTAGAGCATAAACTAAGATCATCTATGAGTTCTATGACGACCCTTATTAACTTAGCTATTAAGTCCTATGCTGCCCGCGCGCCTCCGACCGGCCTGAGTATGATTTTCTTTAGTCTTGAAAAAATACGGCAAAATAACCTAAAATATTGGATATTTTTGTACAATTTCCTCGCAATCGAAGTGAAAAGCAGAGTGTATAACTCAGGCATAAATGGCCAATTTATCCTTGATTATATTGGTTCGAGCGCAAAAATGGATCACTTTATGCCCTTGTTGTACAATCTACTATTTAATCGTCCCTAAAAAAAGTCCTTTAAAAACTGATATGCACAGCAGAATGTTTCTTTTTCAGATCGTTTCAATACTAGCCATAATAAGAGAAAAAAAAATTAAAAAGGTATTTTATATCATTGATATAGAGTTGTGAGTTACAGTTAATTTGCTTGCTTGAACTTCTCAACTACCATCGACGTGATATCGCATCCAAATAAAAAATCTCTGCCCTCATAGTAACGAAAATTTGAGCGATTAAACTTTAACCCATTACCGCCCATTGTACCCACTTGGGTACACCTGGGTTACGGCGCTTGATTCGATTTTCTACTGTACCTCTACCTGACAGCATTAGAAAAATGGTGTGTTCTCAAAAGTGGGCGTGGGCGCCAATGGGTTAACCGTTAAAGGCACGAGTACAATAATAGTTTGAAAACAATATGGTGTAAGATAAGATATTATTAACGTTTTGACCGCCAAAGACGTCATATGACGCGCGCGGCTACAGCCCAATATCAACCTTCATGCGTACCGACAAGGTTCACGATTACGCGCCGCGTACGATAGGCGTGGCGTTCAAAAGGTTAAAGATGATTGAACGTCTACTTTGCCAACAATACAGGTGTCAAAACAAATGCAACCAGAATATTTGGATAAATAAGGCTATGGCTTGCAAATATTCTCGTTGCATTTGTTTTTAGGGTTCCGTAGCCAAAGGGTCAAACGGGACTCTGTTACTGAGACTCCGCTGTACGTCCATCCGTCCGGACGGACTTAGGGTCAGTACTTGGATGGGCGACCGTTTTTATAGATAATGCACTGAAAAAAATAGATAGCCGAACTGGTTTTGTAACTTTACTAAATAACTAAACTACGGTTATAAGAAAATAAACTTTGCATAAATTTACAAACTTATTTTGTAGTGTATACCCAGTACCTGAACACTGATAGCCAAACACGGTTTTGTAACATATAACACATAGTTCGCAAGTCCCAATTTTTGTGTAAACAGTAACCAAAATTTTGTTACAGTTATGCAAACATTTCTTTCAGTGTGGTACGGAACCCTTCCTGGCCGGTTTTTTTTACTCTTTGACACACTAACAGGGCAAGTAAAAAAAAAAGCGTGTATATTAGATCATATAATCATAAATGATAAATCATCATCTTATTCATCTTCCTCGCGTTGTCCCGGGGCATTTTGCCACGGCTCATGGGAACCTGGGGTGCGCTTGGCAACTTAATGATATATAAGTAATTGCATTTTAGCAAAATAATGTTAGCGCAAAAATATTACCGCATAATGATATCGTAATCGTAATCTTAAATAACTATTATCAATCGTGATTAAGTAAGGTCGATATTAATATCGATCTTTTATATCTACAGTCACGATATTTAAGGTCGTTAAATAATGGTGACCAAAATTCTAATAGGGTTGTTTCCAATTTCTTGAAACGCTTGTATTACGTTCTATATTAACTAAAAGTTGCCCTAAAATTCAACTTTTATACTAAAAACGGCTTTAAATATGTTAAATTAACAAAATATATTTTGACAGATGCTTTCGCGCCCAAAACGCTCTTTGAAAATTGTGTGACGTCACTGTTTACGGTTTGACACATAACTACATACACACGTAGAAGATACGAACTGTCAACTGACATTTGTCATTTGTCGTTTATCGCCTAACTGTCAACAGTGTCAATCCGAGAGTTGTGACGTCATCAGAATCTTCAATGACATTTCGAGTTTGGTCACGTGACGTGTGCCAAAAGATATTTTAAATTCAATATTTACAAAAATATGGTCATTACAGGTCCCCTAAAAGTAGTTTAACATGTTCTTATAATCCAAAAGAATTTATTGGGATACAATTCTGCCCTAAGATTTGTAGATGGAAACAACCCTATTCTCTCATTGCACAAAAAATCAACCTTGTTCTATTACTAGTACGGTTCACTATGGTTCTTAACTTGTAATAATATTTGTATATAAAATAATTAGTGCGTTGTGGTTGTTATCTGACGATATGCAATAAAGATATAGGTACTTATTCACTTATAATTCTTATTGGTAATATGGTATATAATGATTTGAACAAGTTTGTAAAATAATATGACCGTAAAATAGAAGCCATCGAGAAGGCCGCCTGTTCTTACCTAGTTATATATTCCTTTAAATTTTATTTATAGTTTTACATGTAAAATGTATCATTTGGGACATTGGTGCAATACGTTACAAGTGCGAAAAATAGAAAATTCGTAACGAGTGGGGATGAATTAAAAGGGAGTGTTTTAAATCGACACGAGTTGCGAATTACCTATTCGCACATGTATCGTACAACGTTTTATGATGGCCCTTTAAATTTTCGACATAGTTAAGTAATATGCTGATTATCGCACTAGTGCGGTAAAGTAGCATCATATGGACTGTAACGAATATTCAGGAACTTACTTACTTAAAAAATACTTATGAACATTATCAAAAAAGTCTTAAAAGCCAATACTTACGAGCAGTGTAGGCAGGATTCATCAGACTAGCTATGCAGCCTGCCTCTAATGTTCCAAGCAACGCACAAGGAAATTCGGGTAGATTAGGCAGGATTATCGCCACCTTTAAAATTGGAAAAAAGGCATATTAATATTTTTTTTTTCCAAAATTTAATTTTTGATACAAGCTCTATAGTACTGTACTTGTCTTTCAACGGGCAACTAATCGAGATAATTCTAACAAACACAATTAGGTCGCATAATGCCTGGCGTCCGTTGGTTCGCTGGGTGGACGACATTGGGAAGATTGCGACAGCAACCGGGACAAGTGGCGTACTGGAAGAGAGGCCTATGCTCAGCAGTGGGCGATAAAAAGCGGATATGAGGTCGCATAGTTTTAGTTCCTACGCTCTTAAATGGGCACAATAGTTCTTTGTTTTACAAGGGGGCAAAGTTGTTGTTTAACCCCTCGTGCTAATTGATATCCGAGCAAGCGAAAAATCCCAAAATTGAACCACAAGCCTACCGACTGGTTCGAAAAGTGGAATCTGGGGGCACTACCTACCTTTTCTCGAAGCGCTTTGTCGTTTTTTTTGGACTATACCAGATAAAGAAAATTCTCGGGATATAATGTTAATAGTGGACTTATTAAGCATACAAAAATTCAATATTAAATAAAAATTAATCAGGGGATATGTAACGACGACGACCTTGCCGACGTATTGGTATGATGGAAAGGGACAAACGATGATTATCGGCAACGTAACTTTAGTACACGTTTATTAATAAGGGGGTTAGTATTTATCTCAACAATGTGCAACAATTTGATTGTGTAAGTAATGAAAAAGGTGCGGGTACAGCTTGCTGGATTTAAACGCGCCTTTGGTCAGATAATTGAAGAGGTATCGGTGTTATCGAATTATACAATTGAACGCATCCCTCACCGGGCTAGTAATGTGTATATCCTGGAATTCCTTTTGATGATTCATATACAACTTTTTAAGCCTACATATTATATTCCTTGACCGTACATATTACAAAGTATCGAATTACAAACCTTGTCGTCGTTCTTCAACTTCAGCTTGGTTCGCAGCGAGGCCGCGAAAGCGACGGACATCCTGTGTGTTTGCGCGTACGTGTAGCCATGGCCTGTCACTGCACACACCTGTAAACAAGTCACTTATAAGACACGTACCGTTACGAAATTAAATTATTGCGCCATTTTGGGTTTCCTTTCCATTTACGTCGTCCTGTTGGTCATCCTAAATATCGTTGGGCGGATAGAGTTGAGAACTCCGTGAGCTCGGTGTCGGCGGAAACTGGCGTGAATGAATTCGCTCAGGATCGAGCAAAATGGCGGACTGTTGTGTGGGAGGCCAAGGCTGATTTTAGATCATCGCGCCAGCCAATTAAGTAGATATTTCATACGTATAGTATTGATAATCAAATTAGCTTGAACCTTTAATGGCCCAACAATTAAAGTCCGTGGCTGTATCTAGCCGCCGCCATACAATCGAAGCATCACTCTCTTTCTAAAACGACATGCTGACATGAGAGATATGTTATTTAACCTTTTAACCGCCGTTGTCTGATATATAACAAGAGGCCTTTTCATCTGTGTGAGATGCTGTAAGCAGCATCGTGGTAACGACACTTACGTTCGTGGCTGTATAGCCTTATGCGAGAGAGGATCCCTCGTCCACAGCGCGGCAGGTGTATGCTCCCCCAGGTGGGCGAGGGTTGGAGGCCTGCTCGTGGCGCCTCATGCGTTTCTCTTTTAAAGAGGTAAACCAGACATCGTCGTGCTTGGATTGACCATCATGAATAACGACGCCACATGGGTCGGTCTTCGGCAATTTTTGCCATTGGTTACATGAGATATTAAAAGCCATCATATCGCGCTTGACGCAATCTTTGAAGCGCAGCATTGGCCGCCCGACTAGACTTTTTGCGTCTGCAATCCCCCTAGCAGGATTTGACGTGGTAAACGAGTCCGTTCCGTTCGATGCACATGCCTAACCCACCTCAGTCGGCTCTTCTTTAGTATGGCTGTGATACTTTGGAGCTGTGCCTCGCTTAGAACAGACTCATTTGTCACGCGATCCTTACATGTGATGCCAAGTATGCTTCGCAGACAGCGCAGACGAAAGGAGTTCAACCGGCGTTCTTGTTTTGCGTAAGTTGTCCATATTCGCATTCCGCTCCGTACAGAGGAGTACTTAGGACACACGCTTGGTTAGTAAGCATTTTCGTTTTTACCGAAAGATGTTTGCTGGCCTAAGCCCCAGCCAGTCTGATAAGACACAATATCCAGCTCATTACGCCGCAGTCTGATAAGTGATAAATAAGACAAAACTTCGTACTGGCGACACGAGCACGCTCGATGAATAATTCTAAGCGGTTAAAAGGTTAAATGTTCATGCCAAGTTTCATTTTACTTCAGCATGTCATGTTTTAAAATGAGTGCGTTACTTTCTATTCGGAAAGTAAGTCTTAAAATTCTTTCGTCGGAAAAAGAGGGTAGGTGCTCATTAAAGTGACAAGTCATCTTAAACATAAATAAATATTTATTAGAATTAAAACAGTATTTCTTAAGTAATTTGTTAAAATAATAGTGTAAAATTAACAAATATATACATACAGTGTAGGCAAGTTCCATCAATGTCCCAATAAAAAGTTATACATTAGCACCTGCCGGCAATCTCACTGCACATCACTTTACTGGACTTTGGACTTACAGTCTTTATATCAAAAATGTCTTCACTGGAGGCTATATCTACTGCACAAAGTTCCCTGGAAGCCATGATGACAAAACGATTTGCAGAGTTTGAAGCAGCCCTACAGGCAGCCTCTCCGCAGGGTGATACAATTGAAGCCTTAAGTGCGGAGCTGCAAAAGTTCAAGCAGCTGACTCTAGGCATGGTATCAGCTATCAATGCACAAATCACAGCACTAAACAACAGCATCGACCACATTGAAATGCGTCACCGGCGTAAATATCTGCTGTTTGCGGGCGTTCCGGAGGTTTCGGGCGAAAATGTGGCCGAGACAATTTCCGCCATATGTCAGGACAGACTGCAGCTTGCGGAGGCTTCGTCGTCATCCTTCTCCGTGTGCCACAGGCTTGGTGCTGCTACCGCGGGGCGTACTCGCGTTATTTTGGTGCGCTGTAACAACCCAGCAGTCAAAGATGCGATTTGGAGGAAGAAGACTGCACTTAAGGGATCTTCTGTTGTTGTATCGGAGTACTTGACACGTGATCGTCAAGCCGTATTTCTCGAAGCCCGTAAGCATTACGGCATGCGTAGCGTCTGGACGTTGGAAGGTACTATTTTCGTCAAGGTCTCGGCCGGTAAGACGCGTCGGGTGGTTACGGCGGAGCAGCTGCGTAAGCTGGTCAGCGAGTGCCCACCTGCCGTCCCACAACAAGCTGCAACGACCAGTGGCACGGCTACTGGCCTTGATAATGATAAGGCTTCAAAGAACTCCAGCGACACGATGACTCGTAGTGCGAGGCGAGCCAAAACAAATTTGAAATAAGCCCATATTTAATGCGGTAGTGATGAATTTATTACTTTTTCTTGTTGTTATATGTGTACCCTTTTCTTTTAATTTCTTTTTGCACTTTTATAGTCTACCGACAATCAGCGTATTGTAAATTGTAATTCGTTTTGTTTATTTAAGTGACAGCACTCGTACTACTTGACATTTGACAGCCGCTGAATGCAGGGTACGTTCGGATATAATATGAAGTTTTTGCACAGAGTTTTTGTAACGTTTCTTATAATTTACGTGTCTTACTTAACTTCACTTATAGTAACTTATTACTTTGGCAAATGTAATGTATTCTTCCAGAGCAGTTTAGATATATGTATAGTTAAGTTTTCTACAATAATTATTAGTGTTGTGTATTGTAGTTGACCGGCGGGTTAAACAGGCCTGTGATAGTTTAGGTCTGGTGAGATTATATTATTTATATATAGTGCGTATAGTATTTATATTTATTTATTTTTATGTCTACTGATGAATGTGACGATTCATTTTATTCTGCTTGCAGCTTGTCTAGCTCTTTTCACTCGTTTGACGACCCGAGTGAGCCTGTTACACTTGGTACGTCATTGAGAGGAGAGTTTCATAGTAATAAAAATGTTTTCAACGTATGCCATATAAACGCTCAGAGTATCTTGAGCCACTTCACTGATTTTCTTGATTCTTTTTACTCGTGCAATGTACATGCTATTCTTATCAGTGAAAGTTGGCTAAAACCTAGCATACCTTCAACTTCTTGTAGCCTCCCTGGTTTCGTCCTATTACGCAACGATCGCACAGGCAAAGGCGGCGGAGGTGTAGCTATGTATCTTCGAGCTGACATTCCCTATAAAATTGTCGATTCTTCTCCTTCACAATATTCCGGCTCCATGGAACATTTAGTTGTTGAGGTGAAGCTTCTTGGCGTACGCATTATGTTAGGTACTGTATACTGCCCACCAACAATTGATTATTTTTCATCTCTCGAGGTGCTTCTGTCGGATATTGGTACTGAATGCACCCATCATTTAGTTATGGGAGATTTTAATACAGACCTGCTGAGAGATAATTCCAGATCGCGCAAGCTGAGATCCGTTATTGTTTCATCTGACTTTCACTTATTGCCTTTAGACGCGACGCACCACAATAACGACTCCTCAGACTCCTGGTTAGACGTGATCCTTACATCGTCGCCTCAGCACGTTTTGAAAGCCGGACAATTGTCTGCGCCTGGCTTTTCGCGACATGACCTGATTTATGTGTCATACAAAATTAAGCCCCCTAAACCGGAACCAATAGTCGTTCACTTACGTGGCTTTGCGCGCATTGATGTAAATAAATTAAAGGAAGATGCCACTAGAGCCGATTGGACGGGCACGCTGCAGGCACCAACAGTTGATGATAAAATCTCTCATTTCAATTCTGTCCTTCTGAAGCTGTTTGATGCTCATGCTCCGGTTCGACCAGTTCGGCTGAAGAGGCCACCAGCGCCATGGATTTCAAAAGGCGTGCGTATGGCGATGATGAAGAGAGACAGGGCTTTCCGTGCTTACAAGCGAGATCGGTGCGAGGATAACTGGCGGCTTTTTAAAGTAGCCAGAAATCGCTGCAACCAAATGGTAAGAGCAGCGAAACGACGTTACATACACGACAACATCACGACATCTTCTCCCGCGGACACGTGGAAATTTCTCCGATCACTCGGGATTGGTAAAACCAAGGCCGATATCGACTCGCTTCCTTTTTCTCTTGACCACTTAAATTCGCATTTCTCTCAAACTCCTGTTCTTAATTCCATAATAAAGTTTAAAACCCTATGTTATATCGCGTCTCTACCTACTCCCAATGTTGATCCTTTTTCTTTTGCCCCAGTTACGGATGATGAGGTCCGAAAGATAGTCATGTCAATTAGGTCAAAAGCTGTTGGACACGACAATGTGAGTAGAGTCATGATCACCCTTATCCTCGACAGCATATTGCCCATCGTCACCTATATTGTAAATACTTCGTTGCTCACTGGGGTCTTTCCTTCATGTTGGCGTAAGGCCTTTGTTATCCCACTTCCTAAATTATCTAACCCTAGTTCTCTAAATCATTTTCGGCCCATCTCCATTCTTCCTTTTCTCTCGAAAATTCTTGAGGCAGCAGCTCATACACAGATTTCCAAATTTATACACGGTAACAACTTGCTTTCTTCGTTTCAATCGGGATTTAGATCAGGGCACAGCACCACCACCGCACTTCTCAATGTTGTTGAAGATGTAAGAAATGGCATGGAGAATTCCAGAGTAACGGTGTTGGTGCTTATCGATTTCTCCAACGCTTTTAATGCGGTTGATCATGACCTACTTGTTGCGACTCTTACACATCTGAGGGTCTCATCAAAAGCGACTGAGTGGTTCGCGTCTTACCTTTCTGACCGCGTTCAGGCTGTTAAAGCCAGTGGATGCTTATCTGCTTGGTGTGACCTGAACACGGGGGTACCACAAGGTGGGATCCTTTCTCCTCTTTTATTCTCAATCTTTATTGACCAAATCACCTCCAAAATCCGCAGCTCTTACCATTTATATGCAGATGATTTGCAACTTTACGCCCATGCTTCTGTGGAAAACGTTAATTCTGCTGTTTCCCTCATCAATGACGATCTAGTTCACATAGCTGAATGGTCCAATAGCTTTGGCATCAGTGTCAATCCGGCAAAATGTCAGGCTATTATTCTGGGTAGCCATCATCAACAAGTAAAGCTTGGTGCGGTTTCTGTCGCGCCGATTTTGTTTGATGGCACTGTTATTCCAGTAACTAAACAAGTGAAAGATCTCGGCCTAGTATTAGATTCTAGCCTTACCTGGAATGACCAAGTCTCTGAAATAAGTCGGAAAGTTTCAGGAACATTGCGTTATCTCTATAAATTTAAGAATTTTCTCCCAGTAGGTACTAAGAAATTACTTGTGCAGACTCTAATTTTGCCAGTTATTGACTATGCGGACGCGTGCACGACTAATATCTCTCAGGAGTACCTCAATAAGCTAGACCGTCTTATGAATAATGGCATACGTTTCATTTTCGGACTTCGCAAATACGACCATGTTTCTTTTTATCGCCGTCAGCTAAATTGGCTCTCCATCCGTCGTCGTAGGTCCCTTAGAATCCTGAGTATTCTATTCTCCATTTTGTTCGAGCCTTCCTCCCCTGGTTATCTTAAACGTAAATTCACTTTCATCACCCCCCGTCCAGGATGTGAACTCCGTTCCTCCCGTTCTCTCAAACTCTCGATTCCTTCTCACCGTACTGGTTTTATGTCTAACTCTTTCGCCGTTGAGGCAATCCGTCTCTGGAATTCCCTCCCTCTCTTTATTCGACAAGCCCCAAGCAAACCCGTTTTCAAACGACTACTTCGCAAGCATCTTCTGTCAGAAGAACTTAAATAAAGTTCACCATCATGTACACTCGGGAGCAAAAAAATCGACTCAAGTCACATTTTTTAGTTTTTTTTAATTTTTCTGAAAACGTTGAATATTTCAGTGAAAATAAAATTGCAGTATTATTGTTTATTAATTAAGCTATCAAAAACATTAACAACTGTTGAAATCGGTTTGGTAAATTTCAGGTTATTGTTATTTTTGTAGAAAACAACATTTTACCTGCTTTGATTATGCACGAGTTGCGCACCTTTGAGGGCCATAAAAACCGGTGTATCCGGTTATTTCTTATCAGTCTCTTATCAGAAGTTGACCTGTGCACATCTCCCGCAATCATTCCCTGGAATTACCTGCAAGAAAATGGACACGACAGAAACTGAAGCCGGCCAAGTTATCGTCTTGCTCAATCAAGGCCTTACGCAGCGTGCAGTTGCTGAACAGCTGAATTTAAGTCAGTCTGCTGTTTCCAGAGTCAACCAAAAATTCATTCGGACTGGAAACCTTGCTCGCAAACCTGGATCTGGCCGTCCCAGGTGCACATCGAGGAGAGAGGACCACTTCATCGTTACGGCCAGTCTTCGTGATCGACAGCGTACCGGCGTTGACATCCAGCAGCAGCTGATGCAGAACCGAGAGCAACCAGTCAGCAAGTGGACAGTTCGTCGAAGACTTAAGGAAGCCAACCTTACCCCAAAAAGGCCTGCCACAGGGCCCAAACTGACAGGGAGGCACCGGGACGCTCGTATGGATTTCGTAACCACTTACGAAAATTGGACGTACGAACAATGGAGCCGCGTACTCTTCAGCGATGAGTGCAGGATGTGTCTCCATGGCAGTGACAGAAGAAGACGGGTGTACCGAAGACCTGGAGAACGATTTGCGCAGTGCTGCATCTCCGAGACGGTCGCCTACGGAGGGGGATCTGTCATGATGTGGGCGGGGATATCCATGGAGGGGAGGACCGAGCTGGTTTTCATTCCTGGTGTGGGCCGCGGACGTGGTTTGAACGCAGATCGTTACATCACAGATATCCTGCAAGATCATGTCGTCCCCTATGCAGGATTTTATGAGGAGGGGTTCCATCTCATGCAAGATAACGCCCCTTGTCATACCGCAAGAGTCACGCGGGCATACCTTGCTGAGGTTGGCATCCCCACCCTTGCATGGCCACCTCTGAGTCCGGACTTGAACCCCATCGAGCACTTGTGGGATTATTTAAAAAGGAAGGTTCGAGCCCGGGATCCCGCTCCTGACACGATTTTGGCCCTGAAAGAGGCTTTGGTCGAGGAATGGGGAGCTTGTCCGCAGGATACCATCAGGAAGCTGATAAGATCCATGAAGAACCGGATTGCATGCGTCAAGAAGGCCCGAGGCGGAAATACAAAATATTAAACAGGAAAAATTAAATGGTTTTCTCTCTACGAAATTGCTTTTATTCCCATTTTCAGGACGTTAATTGAACGTGATTTTACCCATATTTTACCCCATTTTGCTAAAATCGCTCAGATTTCAGTATCTGAAATAATACTTCAGGAATTTTGTGTTTTTTAAAAAGGTAAATATAGCAGCTTTTTAATGGTTCTATTACTTTAAAAATACGGGAATTAGTTTCGGAGATATTTCGTTTTTAAATCCAACACAGATTTGAGTCGATTTTTTTGCTCCTAAGTGTATATGTACATAATTATATGTATTAGTCTATCTTTTATACATTATATAAGTAGTAGTATTTAACTATTTATATATTTTTAATATTATTTGACTTCACGTTTAATTTTTTCCTTATTATTTGTTATTATTTTTTCCTGCACCAACATACACAAATGTCTCTGTTTGACCCAATGGTTGACTGGTAGAGAATGCCTTTTGGCATTAAGTTCGCCATTTGTACATTTTTCTTTATGTGTGCAATAAAGTTTAAATAAAAAAAAAAATAAAATAAAATATTTTAAGGGAGCGGAATCAATGCCAAAAATGTATACACGTTATTATAAAAGTTTTAGGAGCATTTAATTTTTTTTATGAAATCAGTTTTTTGCACAAAATTTTTACAATAATCGAAAAAAGTCAAACGTCAATATTTCTCATAATGTCACTATCCAGGGAGGAAAATGAGGACTACATTTGTATCCTTGGAGAATCGATCGTCCTCTTTCCTCTTAATATATGGGAAAGGTCATTTAACATAGTGTTGTCTTTGTCTGTATAAATATTTACAAAAAACCTTGACTGTATCTAATCTAATCAGCCATTTAAAGTTATTGACAACCTGACAGTAGGTAAGTATGTAAATGTTGTTTTGTTGAATTTGGGCGTAGGCTCAAAAGAAACTTGACATTTGACATTTCATAATCATCTCATGCTAGTCATTGTTATTCACAGCATAACACTTAAATTCGGTTTTTAAATATACTTCTAGTCAGTTGCTATGTGACAAATACAATCTTATCATTAAAAGATTTAATTTTCTACTTTGATAAACTGATTACACCACCCATATTGCAAATAAAACTTTATGTCAAGAAAATATGGTTCAAAATCGAATAAATAGTGCACAATTCTGTTGTAATTGTTTGTGAAGTTAGTTATACAGAGGTGTTTAACCTTTGGTAGACAAGGGCGATCACAATCGTTACAAAAATGCGTTATTCATGAACAATGGAAAGTGAATGTATGTATTGTTTATGCATTAGAGTGAATACTATGACCTACACAATGCTCAGGGGCCTAGGTTAACAATCTACAACTTGTACTAGGAGTGTCTCTTTCTAATAAAATAAATAAGAAAGAGGCAACCAATTTTATTATGAGTTGTGTTCAAGTTAATTAATGCTATTAGTTGTTTGCGCCCTCTACTATGTATTCACAATAATTATAAAGTGCTAATTTTGCATGTGAACCTATCTATCTTATGTATTAAAAGTCATTACCGCAAACAGATGGCGTTAGATTAGATTAGATTAGATGATTTATTTCATGAAAGACAATTACATAATAAATTTGCATTGATGTCAAAAATATGTTAATGTTACAAGTTCTAAAAATTATCGAGTATAGTTGTTTACTTCAATAAATTGTCTTGCACTACCTATCTGCATGAATGCTGCGGCTTTAATTCTCCCACACCTCTCATCGAACGGTACTAGTTTTAAAACTTGTTATGTATTAAAATATTATTCATCTGAGCCCAGGTCATAAATATAATGACAGATTTTTATATTAGGATAATAATATAGTGTTCGAAAAGGTCGGTTACATAACTTAACAATATTACATTGCGAAGTCACCTTGGAGCCAACAAGTTCTTTAAAACCGTGCATTTTTCTACTCCTTGCTTTGACCCTTAACATCTAATAATAAAGAAATAGGACTTTATAATCAACATTATCTGATGTCAGTGAGCAGCGAAGAGTAAATAGTCTCTGTGGTTTGGGAGGTCAACTACCTAAGAGTAAAATCTAGGTCATTCAACAATTCTTAGGATCATGGTGTCAAGCTCCTGGGCTTTTACCCAAAACAACCTAAGCACAATTATTTATTTTATTTACTTATTTAAGCTTTATTGCACAAATGAAGAAAAATGTACAAATAGTGTACTTAATGCCAAAATGCATTCTCTACCAGTAAACCATTAGGTCAAAAAGATCCGAACATACAAACATTGCCAGTTACGACACATCCTGCCATGAACATGTATGTGTGTTCATTTCGAACTGGAAACAGGGCTCCCGGCACCAAAAGTAAAAGCTTGTAAAAATATGAAGAATCAGAAAGATACAAAATTAGACCATACTTACAGTTGCAGTCTTATCTGGCCATCTGTCCAAATTCTGCCATACAAACTCGGGGACAGTATAATTCACTTTAGGAATGTCTTTGAAAGGTGACGTTAAAATATTCTTCTCTAAAGTACTATTATTTCGAATAGCAAGCTTTAAAGCTGGAATGCTCAACCTCCTAGCTGCATGATAGGCTGATCTTCTCAATGTGCTAGCCATATTTTAAAAAAAAAACTGAAATGAAAAAAGTTTATGTAAGTTGTCATGAGGTTCCACCCAAAATAACTGACTAACATTTTGTATTTATTGTAACATAAGTATTAAGAACGATTTTATTTTGTTAAGTGCTTAAAAGGTAATAAATTTACCTACAAAGTAAAAACATTAACACCATTGAAGGCCTGAGTAGTGGTAAAATCAAGTTGGAATTTTATTACCTGAGTACTTAAGTACTACATCATTAAATAGTCCCCACATTAATACTAATTAGCAACCACGATTAGACAACTTGTATTACATTGAATCGTGATAAATCAGAATATTAAAAATCAAGAGACCTACCGTTATAATTACCAAAAACACTTGATAAATTTAAATTTGGAACACTAATTTCTCTTACCTACCACAACTACAACACTATTGACTATTGGCTTGTTTCAACTAACTAATCTAGTATTGGAATGAATGTATTAAGTGTGATACTATAATCCGGGTGGACTTTGAAACTAGTCCATTGACGAGTTTGCAATTTTTTGTACACAGTACTGTGACAGTCCTTTCACAACAAACAAATCGACGACCAAATAAAACTCATCTGACATCTGTCAAACTCGCACAGTAATGGCGCTAGTGAAGCGCTTATATATGTGAGTAAGAACGAAAGATCCAATAAGTTCTAAGAAGCTTACTCCTAGCAATTCCTAGCATTTTTATTATTATCGCTTAACTTACATGTCAAGATATAGGTACGTTATGTTATCGAACATCATATCAAGGTTAATATTTCTTGGAGCGATAAACCAGTTATTTAGCTTTTATTTTAGAATATTAAAAATTGTTGAAATTTTCACTGAGGGATAGTTAGAGCAAGGTTGTCTGTTCTCAGTACAAAATTTGATACTCAAGCCATAGCCACTTAGGTGGTGGGCAAGATGTTTATACATATTGCGTGCGTTTTAGGGATGTTAACTTATCGATTTCAATCATGTCATATATCGATAATCTTTACACAGCGGAACGGAATAGCGATTAACTGAAGCTTCGATATATTCACTAAAAATTAACATCATAGAAATGTAAATGGATACTTTGCGGAAAACATTTTAGTTGGTTTTGGCTAGTGTACCATGGATTTCCGCCGTTGATTATTGTAATATCGAATTAAAAAAATCATACTGGTCGACAAGAATATATAAAGTATCTGTTCATTTTAGGTAGTTTAATATGGTTGTTTCCAATTTTTTGAAACGCTTGTATTACTTTCTATATTAACTAAAAGTTGCTCCAAAATTCAACTTTTATGCTAAAAAAGGCTTTAAATACGTTGTTAAATTGACAAAATATATTTTGACAGATGCTTTCGCGCCCAAAACACTCTTTGAAATTGTGTGACGTCACAGTTTACGCTTTGACACATAACTACATACACACGTAGAAGATACGAACTGTCAACTGATATTTGTCATTTGTTGTTTATCACCTAGCTGTCAACAGTGTCAATCCGAGAGTTGTGACGTCATCCTAATCTTCAAAGACGTTTCGGGTTTGGTCACGTGACGTGTGCCAAAAGATATTTTAAATTCAATATTTACTAAAATATGGTCATTACAGGTCCCCTAAAAGTAGTTTAACATGTTCTTATAATCCAAAAGAATTTATTGGGATACAATTCTTTCCTAAGATTTGTAGATGGAAACAACCCTATTCCTTTCAAGTAAAATTAAAATTGTAAAAATACCGAGTTTATAGTTTACTAAAATAAATAAATATTATAGGACATTATTACATAAATTAACTAAGTCCCACAGTAAGCTCAATAAGGCTTGTGTTGAGGGTACTTAGACAACAATATATATACTCATTGTCAATCGTACATACAAATGTGGCTGTGTGTGTGTGTGTGTGGCTACGGTGGCAGCTACCTTAGACTACATCTTTAGTATTATTATGTCTATGAGTTAGAGGTATGAACCATTATTTAAAATAGGTACCTACTATTAATTTTTTCAAAAATTTCATTTTTGATACCTACAAGCTTTTATCGCTGACTGTACTTTTCTTTCAACAGGCAACGAATACACATTGAGACAATTCTACCAAACCCAATTCGATTGCGTTGTTTTATCAAGAAATTCCTATGGCCACCTCCAGAGTCCATCATCAGAATTCAGATTAGCTCGATGGTATGTATATAGGTAACTACCATAATATTGCAATGTCAATTTTTACCCAACTTACATTATGTAAGCGAAATTTTAGCTTGCCAGAGCTCAAAGAGGGTGGGGGGGGAGTTTGGAGTTGTAGGCGTACATAGGCTACGGAGACTGCTTACCATCAGGCGGGCCGTATGCTTGTTTGCCACCGACGTTGTATATAAAAAAAGCTTGTAAATAAGTAGGTGCTTCCCTGCTTCCTCAAGTTGGCCGATGAAATTGACTTTTAAATGATGATTTTGAATCATAAATATTTACCCCCTTATTCATCATAAACGTCTACTAAATTTACGATGCCGCTAATAAACGTTTGTCCTTTTCCAACATACCAATACGTCGGAAAGGGACAAACGTTTATTAGCGGCATCGTAAATTTAGTAGACGTTTATGAATAAGGGGGTAAATATTTATGATTCAAATTCATCATTTAAAAGTCAATTTCATCGGCCAACTTGAGGAAGCAGGGAAGCACCTACTTATTTACAAGCTTTTTTTTAATGTTTTAGTCGGTAGGTAGCAAAGTTTGTTCAACCCTCGCAACACTTAGATTCCACTCTTCGAACCACTAATTCGTGGTTAAATTTTTATAGTAAAGTTGAAGGTGCCTAAATAATTATTTAGGAATCAAGGCGGTCTTAGGCTTATCGTGTGTAACAGATGCAAAAGGGGAAATAAAATAAACACAAACTTTTTATGGTTTTATTACAAGATATGGACTGAGTTATACAAACATAAATCAGACTTGGATTATAATAATGATTTCAGAGTTTACAAGTTTTACTCACATGTTACTTATAATTTATAATGCGACGAAGGCGCCGTTGTCAAAATCTGATAGCTGATCAAAACATCGCGAGAAAATAATGAGACGGGAGCATGACATACCATACCTACACGTACTTACTTTGTATCAAGTATGGAAGGTAGAGGTAAGGATTGGAATCTCCATATGCCAAAAAGTGTCATCAAAAAACTTTAAATAGGTGGAACAATACCTAGAATACTTGAAAAGAAAATCAAATCATAGCGCACTTCACTCCGTCAATAACGCGTAGGTTCTTAGCTACTCTAGCGACACTCGGGAGAGATTTGGAACTATTATTTATAGCCGACAACTGGACACTTGCATCAGTTCTGCGTTTGGAGATTGCGTTCCTTACCTCTACCTTCCATAGTATCAAGTCAATGGTAGCGAAAAGGTTAGTTTTTTTTTATCGAGGAACGGCTTAGTCCATAACATACAATATTGAAATTATTTCGAATATGTCAGACCTTAAAATTAAAGGAACATGAAATATCTACGTTTATAAAGCATTAATGTTATTAAACGTATTATGAACTTACCATACAGGGATAGAATAATCATATACAGCATGAAAGAAAAATAAAAAAATCTGAGTAGTTTTTTTACATAAAGCGATATATTTAACAATAGATTTTTACTATTGTTACTGTATTTGTTTTGCGACAGTCAAAATATTAAGTTGTACACATTTTAAACGATTTACCATACTATTTATATTATCACACAGTAGGTAAGGGCGTGTTTATATACGGTCGACTTCTTATGACGACAGATTAATAAGTAAAAACGCGCCTTCAGATAAAAAGTAAACGAATTACATTTTGCGTCATTTTGGTTCCTGCAGTTTATGATTAATTTTCTACCTTACCAAAATAATAAAGTGTAAAGTACAATCATACTGATGGCCAGCGTGTTTTAAATATCTATTCTAATTCTATTTGTGTTAAAAAAAAGTACATGTTAACCCTTTTCCAGGCCGCACCAATCTACAAGGTTTTCCCAAAAAATCCAAATATATTCAAATTAATCCAGCTTTGGTGATTCATTTCAAGACAAGTAACATTTCCTGAAAGTGTAATCTAATTTGAACCTTAAATCGGAATGCTAAAGTTGAAATTCTAATGGCGCGTATGTGGTCGATAAATCGTACTATGCCTGGAAAACGGTTAAAAAAATCACCTGTCAATTACAGGTACCAGATTTACTTTTGAGACATCTGTATTATGTAAATTTCCACTTTAACCGCCGTGACCGCAGTATGAGCAAAAAGTACAAGAACGACAAAAATACAACATGGACAATGTAATTTGCAATTTTATAGTTTATCATAAATACTTACACCACACAAACAAATAATTTTAAACTGTAAGACACAGCCCGCATTTTAAAAAAAAGGGATTATTCTTATGTGACTTAGGTAGCGATGTGATGTAGTGAAGTTTATGCTATTGCTAATAAATGCTATGATTTTTTTTCATATTCTGAAAAATCTAAGAATTTGAAACTGTATTCGAAACTGACTAGGCGATCACTACTTTTTTGGTATTTCGCTATAGTTGATAATTTTACAATAAGCTAATACAATTTTCACAATATTAATCCCGAGTGCTATCAACAAATTGTTACAACAATTCAACACTTCATGTCGCTTGTCGCTGTGGATAAGATATGATTGAAGCCAGGGCAAGTATGAAAGTGTGAGAGTGATCCATTTCTTATCCACGGCGATAAACGATAAAAACGACTGCTAGCTGGGTGGTGACTTATGACAATATTTTCTCTTTTATAACCTACTTTGAATCTCACCATTATTTGTTAATGAGTCTTGCTTGGATTTACAGTGTTAGTTGTTTTCCCGGATTCTGCACCAGGTCAAAGGACAAGGTACACACAACAAAATGTACTAAATTAACATGGAACCATGTGAAATGATAGAGTTCTCACTTTTATTTTTAACTGACTTCAAAAAAGGAGGAGGTTCTCAATTCGACTGTTTTTATTTTGTATGTATGTGAGATATCGATATCTCCAAGAATCGTGAATCGATTTTCAAAATTTTTATTTTAATCGAACGGGTAGATGGTCTCGTTGGCACCAAGGCGGGGTCTGATGATGGGATCTTGGAGAAATCGAGGGAACTCTTCAAATGTTATAGGTACATGTATGGCGCTTTTGGTAATAATTAAAGTCGGTTTTATTTTTTGTTAAAAAGTTTTTTCTGTTAATGTTTTTTAAGGTTAATTATAGTTATTTACGATACAAGTGCTGAAAATAAAAAATTCGCAACGAGTGATGATGGATAAAAGCACGACCGAAGGACGGAGGATCAACCTTCAAAAGTGCGACCAAAAATGAAATGCAAGTGTGTGCGCAAATTGTCTATGTGAGATCAAAAATATTAGTAACAGTGTTAATCCGAGAGTTGTGACGTCATCAGAATCTTCAATGACGTTTCGAGTTTGGTCACGTGACGTGTGCCAAAACATATTTTAAATTCAATATTTACAAAAATATGGTCATTACAGGTCCCCTAATAGTAGTTTAACATGTTCTTATAATCCAAAAGAATTTATTGGGATACATTTCTGCCCTAAGTTTTGTAGATGGAAACAACCCTATTACCTGTGAAATGAGTAGGTATTTGCCTGGGTTGTTTGGCCCTGTGACACTACACGACACTACCTTCACTACATTACTTTATTTATGGTTTTCTTCCTGATTCATTTATATTTTTTACATTAAAAAATACGGCAAAATACTGCGGCCGAGATCTAACTCAAAAATGGTTACATTTTCTCATTTGTAGTCTGCCTCTTTCGCACTCCCTATCCTCCATAAAAAAAAAACTCGATGAGATGTTCATATACGTGATGGCTTCCGTTTCGCACACTTCATCTGTCTTTAAGCGAAGCAGGTCTGTGAAATCGACACGAGTTGCGAATTACCTATTCGCACATGTATCGTATGTTTTACAGTATATATGGCTCTTTAAAGTTTGGACATATGCACGGAAAGTGCTCACTCCCGCACGTGCGGGAAAGTAGCACCATATGTACTGTAAAGAGGATTTATATTGTATTGCATTGTATTGTACAGTATCACTTAATTTTAATTATCAGAACTTTTTTCTGGTGTTTTATATTTTAGCGTTAATTATGAAGTCAAATTTTTTACTGTTTTTATGTTAAAAAAGTGTTGTATTTGTTAAATCTCGCCCAAAAAAACCTTTGTTTATCCAAACAAGTGTCCGTCAATTTTCTGCCACCAGAGGCAGCACTAGTACAAACCATAGAGTAACTTATATAGTATACCATAAACAGTTTTTGACGATTTTTCACAGATTATTTGTTACAAATAAATAAAGGCGGTTTGTTTACAGTTTGTGCTAATGGCGCCCCCTATGCAGAGTGTTGCGTAATATTCCCTAAAGGGTAATCGAGTTTCTAGTGTATCTGTTCTTTTAGTACTGCAATACCAAGCTTAAGACTCCTTAGACTGAAATAATGGTATATTTTATCTGGGCATGACCATGATATTATATAACATGACAATAATTATTAAACAACTATTATAGATCCGAAAAATCTTAAGAGTACTAGCCAATTATTTTCGATTTGGGAAGACTAAGTCCATTATAACTTCAACAACAGTCTTTTTTTCATAACAAATTTTACAATGACCGAGACTCACAAATTTTGAAAGTAGCTGGAATTGGTTTTCTTTATTTCTTCAGTTTTATTTTCCATCCGCTTTATCCCCGCTGAAAATAAAAAAGTTTTGAATTATTTTCGAAATATTAATATGATGAATAAAATCTGTGGATAGGCATAGGCCGGGGGTTCCCAAAGTGTGCGCCGCGGCGCCCTGGTGCGCCGTAGAAAGTAAAGAGGGGCGCCGTGACTTCTGTCATTATCCGAAACCACAAATATTCGCGGGTACCTATTTGAGCGCTCGCAGCGTTAAATAATATAGCGTCGTGTCACTCTTTTTAGACCGTGATTTTAAATTTACAAGGGTGCCGTTGCAAAATACTAAACTTGTAACTGCGCCGCATGTTGAAAAAGATTGGGAACCCCTGGCATAGGCAATAAGCCGTCGGTACTTTTATGAAACCTACTGAGATTAGGTTATTTATTATATGGTGAATTTTTGTTCTGAATGGATAATTTAAAGTATACACACGGAAAACCACTGGGCTATGGCATAATCAATTGAAATAATATTGAAAAAAAAAAAACAATTGAATTAATCGAAAAATGTCAACAAAAAAAAAACTACATTAATTAACTTACCTATTCAAATATGTCAGCATTAAAACTGACTCTGACGACGCTAACTTTGCACTCTTGGCAGTAAGAATGCAGACATATCCCTAAACCCTATAAGCTGCATACTTGACGTAGCACTTTGCCAGAAAACTTCGCGTGGTCCAACTCTAGTAATTCATAAATAGAAAGGATATACATACTTCAAATTACTCACCAATAATTACTGGAGATTCCCGATTTCTTCCTCAAACAACCTCTTCCCGCCTTTCAAAATCTTCTCAGAGTCCTGTCCATGTTTCTTCATGTATGTCTCCAACCGTATCAGCCACTGGGCCCAGTGTTCCCTAAGCTTGTCCATTGAGAGATGGTAGTAATCCGCTTTGGAACCATCGGTGTAGGCGATGACTAGAAGAGCATCCCGGACATTCAAATGCTTGTAGTTCAGATCGTTGCACACTGCTCCGAAGTAGGCTGCTAGCTGCACTGGGTTGTCGTAAGTCGTGGCTATGGATTTGCGTTGCTTATCAGATTTCTTCCATTCAATTAGGGTTGGCTTGTCGCTGGAAATAAAAATAATAAATTGACACCTTGGCTCAAATAGGACTGGGCCACGATTATCGCATGCATCCGGATAGATGTTCTAATCAAGTGGATGCTGGTAGAGCAGCTTGGGCCCAGGAGATGGCGACACCTTCCTTTACAACTGGACGGAGGAACCACAAAACCGGGAGTTATGGAGAACCAGGGGAGAGGTCTTCGCCCAGCAGTGGTACACTCAAATAGGCTAAATAAATAAAATTGCAATAATGACACTTTGGGCCCTATTCATAAAAGCTTCTAAAATGTAAGACAAGAGGAAACCTCTTCTGTAATAGTACATTACTGTAGAGGACGGGAAACGAAGAGTTGCAGGCCAGTAGATTTAGTTACGGATAGGGATACGCAGCCGGGAACCCCGTTTCTCGCCGAGATTTGTATTATAGTGCTTTTGTCAAACTAGCAATTAACAGAAAAAAAATTGTAGTCGATTTGTTTTATTCGAGGGTTTACAGGGTCAACAGTATTCTGAATGCTATTGCTAACAAATATGATAGCTCGAGCCTCGCTCATTGGATTGGGCAAATTAAAGGGGTAGCATCTAGCCCACATTGAGGGAATAATGAAGCAATGTTAAATGTGCCGATAACACTAACCTTTAGTTTTAAGTTTGTTTGTTTTGTTTTCACATAATACTAACAACTATGAAGCCTGATCTTCGAAATAAAGATATTTTATTTTATTTATTTAACAAATGACGAATACGAATATACTACTATTCGATGGCCGAATGCCAAGACGGTGTGTCACAATTTAACGTTTAAAAACAAAAGAAAGTTGATTTACAGGCCTAGGTACGTAAAGCTGTATGATATTCCATTACATATTTCATTTTCACTCATCGCACCGGATACGTAGTATTTCCGAACCTAATTTGAAGTAAGTAGTTTGAGAAAAATGAGTTAAAAAGAAGCTTCCGCATTTATAATATTATTTTCCTCGAAATTGTGTTGATAAACGTCGTAAGAAACGCGTGTGCTATGGTCATTACCCACATCGGCTTTCTTCGCGCTCGCTTGTAGCTCGCGCGCACAATATCGCCTCGTGTGTAATGACCAACTTAGCACACTTGTATCACAATGTACTATTATAGTGGGGTTGTGACTTTGTCTGGCCAAGTTGGTGGTAAAAATAATTATTTCCAAAAACCGGCCAAGTGCGAGTCGGACTCACGCACGAAGGGTTCCGTACCATTATTTATAAAAACGGCAAAAAAAATATGTTTGTTGTATGGGAGCCCCTATTAAACATTTATTTTATTCTGTTTTTAGTATTTTTATAGCGGCAACAGAAATACATCATCTGTGAAAATTTCAGTCAGACAGACGGACGGACGGACAGTGAAGTCTCAGTACCTTTGACCCTTTGGGTACGGAACCCTAAAAGACAACTGTAGACAAGTTGTTATAATATGATTTTTTTCAGAAATACGTATTTTATTTTCATAGAAGATGAATTGTTGTAGGTACAAAGGAATGATTAAATGAATTTAATAAATACGAGTATGAATTTAGCATATTGTAAATAATGATTTAATTTACATTACATTGCTGCTTTTACGCAGTTGACTGACCAGACTACAAACTGCATTTGATTTATTGTGATATTGTGACGTCATTCAGGCAATGGCCACATAAATAAAAGGGTTAAGGACAGTTAAAAAACAAAGTATGGTAATGAGTGTAATGAACCTATTTCTCGCCTTTTTACGTCAGTATTTATTACTGCACTTGACTTTGAATGCTTCACCTTCATTTACATGAATGGAATGCCCCGCCCTCTGCAATATCTTTATTCATGAAAGTCTGTCAAATTCAAAATATCTCTAAAATTCGTCTTGTCAAAGACGTTTGTGATTGTTACACAGACCATAATTATTTAACTGAAGCATTTTAAGACGAATGTGGAGGATCCGTGCGAAATCACATTTTCATAAAAACGTAGTCCTCATTTTCCTTTCTGGATATAATTTTTTTGAATATATTTTGACATAATTTGTTGTAGGTATATCAACCACATCAACGTAGGGGACGTTTGATTTTTTTTTTCGAATTTTTAATTATTATAAGAGTTACGAGCATTTAGAAATTTATACGAAATCTGTTGTTTGCTCCTAATTCTTACAATACCCAAAAAAAAATCAAACACGAATCGAATTGAATCAAAGTTAAACAAATTATGTAAGTAAAAATATTTTCCATAATGTTAATAGGATAAAAGAGGAAACTGGGGACTACGTTTGTATGGAGAAACGGCCGTCCCCTTTCCTCTTAAAGGCCTGCGCAAGCTGGCGGAGCGCAGCGCAGATCATCGAAGAGCATTTTCTCCGCGCAGCGCACACTGACGAGGGCTCGTCCCGCGCCGCGCCGCGAGCGCCCGCCAGCGCGCCGGGGGATGACGCCTGCCGCCCGGTATAGTCTACTAACTAAAATCCTCCGTGATGCTCCGAGATTGGTCTCACGAGCATTCTAAATTATACCTTAATATATATACATTTTTTAGTGATCTGCACTGCGCTGCGCTCCGCTTGTTTGCGCAGTGCGTACGCCTTAAGAGCCCGTTAACGATTTTAGAGCAAAAATGTGAAATTTAAAGATTTAGTCATTAAAATTGTACACCTTTTGTTACGTAATATCTAAACAACAAGTATTCGTTTCTAATAGCACGTCTTCTCATCTTACTTTTTAAGAATGAGGTCGCAAGCGTGCGTCCCCGGTAATATGTGACGAAAAGAGACACTAAAAATTCATCAAAAAATTATGAGAAAGGAGATCTATACTCTCTGAAGCATGCCGCGCGAGTGACTAAAAATACGTGATTGTAAACCGTAGAATTCGTTTAATGTTAATATGTCTCACAACAGTTTAAATTCGATTAAATACTTACTCATAATAGGCAATAGCGTCAAATATCCCTCTATATTTTAAAACTGGGTGTACTACGTTGGACTCTATGGCTTTCGGAGAGGATATGTGCTTCAACACCTCAGCTACCGAGTTCCAGACTGGCTCCACATCTTTCTCTATGCGGAGCTGAGATTTCGGCTGAGTGAAGTAGTCTTTGAGTGTGCTGTGGAATTTCGAGCCCAGAGCCAATTGAGCTGCCAAAAAGAAACATTGTATAAATAAAAGCAAATTCAAATTACATGTTAATTGGCAGCATGTTTATTATGTAATGCAGCATATATTATTGATATTATGAAACAGAAACATCAAAAACTGTATCTTTAGGTATTTAAATAAAAGCAAACAAACAATTTGTACATGTTCCTTCCACTTATAACACATTTATATTAAAATAAAACGAAAACTGCATCCAAATCAGTTCACCCGTTTAAGCACTCTAAAGTTACGGTGCCACAGACAGACAGACAGACAGACAGACACACACACACACACACACACACACACACACACACACACACATACCGGAAAATTTATAATTGCTTTTCACGAAAATATGGTAAAAATAAAGACTAAAATGATTCATCATTGTATCAGCCATGGAAACCTTCCATACAATATTGAGGTCTTTCAGCCCTGGCAGTCAAAACGCCGATCACAGTGATATTATAAATATAAATTAACTAAGTCCCACGGTAAGCCAAGAAGGCTTGTGTTGAGGGTACTCAGGACAACAATATATATAATATACAAATACTTAAATACATAGAAAACATCCATGACTCAGGAACAAATATCTGTACTCATCACACAAATAAATGCGCTTACCGGGATTCGAACCCAGGCCCATCGGCTTCATAGGCAGGGTCACTACCCACTAGGCCAGACTGGTCATCAATTATGTACCAATTTGTCATTCTTAAAAAAGTTCGCCTGGCAGCACCTAGCTTTTAATCTGTGCTTTATTTTATGTAAGGCAAATACAGGTAAGTGTGTCTATACCCCACGGTAAATGTAGTTAAAAGCAGAAATGAACATTTACATGTGAGTTATAATTTAATGTTGTTCCTTAAACAACAACCAAGTGTCTACCAGAAAAAAGTCTGTATAGCATGTCATATAAAATTGTCAATAGAATAATGTATTGAATATTATAACTGCCTTAATTATAAGACTTTGAATGCACTAAAGGCTCAATATTAAAGATGATGACACGAATTTGTTACTTTTCTTGCTATCTGATGGCAGACTGATTAAGCCTGGGTGAGTGAAAGAATAAATAGCAGACCTTTACCCAGCAGTGGTCCCACTGCTCTACTAACACTGCACTCTAGGCAAGATCTTACTCATGATTTTAGTCATAGATCACAATATAAATGAAATTAGTGTAGTACAATCAAAGAATTAATTTGATACTTGCCACAGTGATAATCAACATTAAAGTCATTAGGGATGTCCCTACTATTGTCATTGTGATAAGGTATAAAATTATAGAATTACTTAAGCTTACTTATAGCTTACTCTTATTTACTTCGGACATTTCTCACACCGCTCCCCGGATAGCCTAGAGAGAGTAAGGGTGCCTTTCAACCAGATGTGTTCAACTATGCTGTGCTATGTTTTCATACATTTGAACCGTAGCTGCAGCTGGAGCTGCGTTTCAAATGTATGAAAACATAGCATAGCAAGCATATCACATCTCTGGTTGAAACGCACCCTTATTATGGCGGGCAAGTTGAAGGCACCAAACCTCAGGGCCCTCCCCCTACTAGATGGTGTGCTCAAATCACTGCACCTATGTAATTAAAACTACACAAGGCCATGCGCTTGGCGAGGAATAGAAGCCTATGGAGGAATCTGGTCTTCAACAGGACATGATGTCATGAACCTCAGCATTGAGGGACCAACTTAAGAAGAAGAAGCTTACTTAAACTTACCATACAAGAAGACAGACTAAGCTATTTAGAAGTATAGATGATAAACAAATAAATGTTAGTAGAAATATCACCAGAGGCATGTTTAAAGATTTTGTGCCCGGGCCAGTTAGCCTTCCCGCCCCATTAAGTGACGATAAATTATTTCATTGAAGAAAAAACCTGCTTTGGCACCCTGCTGCAGCCTGGCGCCCCGTGCCATGGCTCCCCTGGCCCTAGGGTAAAAACGCCCCTGAATATCACTCACCATTTTTAAGAAAATAACTATCAATGACTCAATTGTCGATAGCATTATATGATATGTGGTAGCATTAAACATGTTGCTTAATAAAACTCAAAAGAAGTTGAATGGCATACAAAAATGACTCTTACCTTGATAGAATCGATCAAACTCCTCTTGTCCCATTTCAGCAATTCTTTCCTGTTTCCACTTTTCTAATGCTGCCCTAGATTCATTCGTCATTGTTTTATTTAGAATCAGAGTCACCGATGGATATTGCTGGGCATAATCATTCCGGTACGGCTTGATCTGAAGAATCTTGTCCTCTGACACATAACCCTGCTCTGCTGCTGTGCTTCTAGCAGCACTGACAGCTGCTGAAGTCTTCAAACCTCTCACACTAGCATTATTTAACAGCACACCCACAAAGTTAACACAAGTCCTTGTATTCTGCCACATTTTTCTTTTAAAAATGTCCACTGGCAAAACAGGATTGTATTTGAGGCAGGTTATATCATTTTTCTTAGCACTACTGTCGAATTTCACTGCACTTTCGTTAGGCGCCGACGCTCTGTTGTTTTGATCCGTGAGTTTGCTATTTTTAGCTGCAAAGATAAGTATAAACTGAGAATGCGGCGTATCTACGCGTGTATAACTCACGGCGCCAGTAACGTAATGTCATATGATTGTAATTGGCAAGGCACGACTATCTGCATGCGGCTGATACGCAATAAAACTGACGGACCCGTGAATACAAATATAAACGACCAAGTAAACAAAGCCATTAGAGGAGACGGCGCGTCAAATCTTTTTTTCATGAGTAAATGTGAACGTTATGACTCCTCACATGGCAAACCAGCCTATTTTTACCTTCAGTAGAGTAGAAAGTTGTAATAAATCTCGCCAAGGTTACAGAAACCTTACAATCGATTTGCACTTACCAGACTTCCGTAATTTTTGTTTCCTCTGCTTGTTTGTCTCCAATAACGGGCCGAACAGGTCTTTGTTCTCTTTATTGTACAGCTTAATCTTTTCTGCCGGTTTCAAGAGAGAAGCGGGATGAACCACTTTAGTCCTGATCGAGTCCTTCGAACTACTCGATAAAGAAATCCTTCGGCCAATGGCCGATATAGGTCGTAACATTTCGAAGAAAGATATATTCTGCCTTTATTTTTCGCTTTAAGAAGTATTATTATAAAATCAGGACGTCAGTATAGATCACTAGAAATCTAGAACAGTTGGTAAATGCGTAGAATTGCAGGCATTTTGAAAATTGCTGTCAAATCACTGACAGTTACAAGCGATGCAACGCCATATTTTAAATTGAAATGACATTGACATTTCGCCTTATGAAGGCATTCAGCGAAGGACATTGTGATACTAAATCCTTAATCGACTAAATATACATTCACCGTAGTGAATAAAATAAAAAACGAATAATCAAATCAAAATTTGTGACTGAGCAATAGGATCCAAAACCAATCAAATGGTAATATGTAAATAGTAAATATTTGTTTCTTTAACGCCATCTATGCAAAAAGAGTAGCAATACTTTACAAGATGGCTGAGCACATAAAGTAAACCATAGAGTAACCAAAATAAACCACTGAAAGTTCCACCTGTAGCATCTAGAGGGCGGAAACGTAGGTAAAGTATAATACGAACAATTTAAATTGTTACAAATTGAATACGATTTCATACTAGTCCCGTGTTTCTAAAATGTTTGATATAATAGCAAATAATGAATGAAACTCATGCAAAGCGACTAAATGAAATGTTTACCTCGTCGTTGAGAAATACGGTCCAGGATCGTTCTCTATATTTGGTAGTGTTATAGGACTTATAGGCAAGGTAAACATTGGCGGGAACGCGAAGCGGCAGCGGCATTTCAAAAACGCCGGTTGCCGGATTCGTACGGAACTACGGACTACTCAATATCTGAGTAAGACGCCGCGGAAAGTTCGAAATTTGAACAAGTGGCAGGAGAGCAAACATTGAATGTTACTGTATTCAAAAACCATAATGTAACATTAAACTGTGAAGTGTTGTAAAACAAATTGTTTGTGACTTTGTGTGCTGGTTACGAGTGCATTTTGCAAGTGGGATTCGAATTAAAGGTATGATTTTTTTAGGCAATAGGTGCATTCAATTAAAGCAATAGTAATTATCGATGGTAAAGGAAAAACTTTTCCACTTTTTTTTTAAATAAGGGTACTTACCTATGGTCGGTCAAGCCATTTCCGTCAGTAGAAAAAGAGACAAATATAAAAATGTAGGCGCGAAGGGTTATCGTCCCATAGAAAATTAGAATAACGCGCCTTTTTCTACTGATAAAGTTGTTTGACCGATTATAACTTAAATTGTATGAAAAAAAAATTATAAGTAGGTAAGTGCCAATATTTCTTGAAGAATGAATTACTATTAGGTGTAATTACTATATAATATCACAAAGGGCTAAAAATTAAAACATGGACGTATAGAGCCCTAGTCTCGTATTTAGTTTTAGGCGTAGAGTTGCAATTTTTTTTTTTTTACTGCGATTGCAGTTTCTTATGTCGCGAACGCGCTAATAGGTACATAGGTAATAAGTAAGAAAAAAATAACAAGAACTTTAACATTTAAACATTAGTTACGAATTTAAAAAAAACAAAACATTTTATACCACGTACTCATCTTATAAAAAAAAAAAAATGTTTTCCATTTGTAAATATTTTCCATGATTTTTTAGTATGTTATTGACACAATGAAAAACTAGGTTTATAGGTTTCCTTTTTTCGAAATTTGTAAAAAAAAATAAAAATTAAAAAAAGCGAAACCTATAAGTAAACCTGGAATATATTATGCTGAAGCGATTGACTTCAAAATCAAAGTGATTTGTTAAGATTTTGTAGTGTAAACCATTTTCTCCCGAAATGGAATTTCATAGAGAAATTACCGTTATTTCGTTAGATTCAAAAAGAAGCCTCTTAACGAAGCACTTGGCATGAAAACTTAGCGTGGTTCCACTCTACGTAAATGTTCATGCCAAGCTTCATGTAATTTAAGCATGATGTCGTTTTAAAATGAGAGTGTTTTACTTTTTTACCTCAGCAGCTCGAACAAGCCTACTTTCTTCACTCCAGAGATTGAGACAAAGTAGCTTTTTAATTTAGTGAAGGCCATGAATACAGGAATATTTCTAGAAGCTTTCGTCATAATGATGATGCCTTTCATTCATGAATGTAAATAAATGTGGTTAACTTTACTTGATGTTGAATTTTTTAACCCTTTAATATGTTCTCACTAACGACAGCTGAAAAGTTGTATGTGTCACATGAGAGCAAAGTTATTTTACATCTCGTGTTTTTGAGTCCCTCGCCAGTGGCGTAGCGTGCCTTGGCGGGGCCCCGTATTAAAATTTGTTTGGGGGCGGGAAGGTAAAGATTTCTCACAAAAACGCACGTTGGGGGCCCCCGTGGCCCGAAGGCCCCGTATAATTGATACGGCAGATACGGCGGTAGCTACGCCCCTGTCCCTCGCTACAGTCAAGATTCTAACTTAGAATCTTTCGCTTACTCAGGACTCAAAATCAACACTCGCAAGAAAAACCAGCTTTCCTCTCTTATTGCACCATGCTTAAGAGTACATAATTTAATGATGAGTTATGAAAAAGTAAATGTACCTATCAGTCTCACAACGGATGCTCATGAATGGTCATTGTTCCCGGTCATGATTGTTATCTCCCCAAAACTCTTCCTGGAAGAAAGGCCGCGCCGCTATCTAAAGCGACATTACAAATTTTAATATAAGAACTTAATTAATTTGGAGTCGTTTTTAAGTACATACCTACATTATTATTGTAATTTTGGACATTTTTATTTTGTATTTTTGATACTCTAAATTAAATTACTCTCTGTGAAAATATTTTCTGTTATTTCAATTTTATTACGAAAAGGTAAGTATTTGACCACAATCTCACCAGATGCCGATGGCATCATGATGGCATGAAAGTGCCGATGCAGTCTAGGATGGAACATGCTTACCTAAAAGATGTATATTCACTCTCGATTTAAAAAGATCCAAGTTGTAGTGGACTGGGAATAGATTTGCAGGAAATGAATTCCACTCCTTAGCCTATCGCATGATAAAGCTGGATGCGTAGCGTTTAGTGCGAATCAGTGGTAAAGTAACGACGTAAGGGTGAAACGCAAGTCCGCGTCTAGTCCCACGGTGGCAAAACGGAGATGGGGGGATAAGATTATGTAATCCCATCGCACACTCCCCGACATATATCCTGTAAAAAACCGATAAACAGGCTACCTTTCTACGGTGTTCTAGGCTCTGCAGTCTAGCCTCTACCAATCTCGCATGCCCAATAAGCTTCCTAGCGCGTTTGTCTATAAAATCTAAGGCGGCTAGCTGATACTTGGCGGATCCATCCCAAAGGTGGCTGCAATACTCCATACACGACCGGACTTGAGCTATGTAAAACTAAAGAAGCTGCCCCGGTGTGAAGTACCGCTTGACCCTAGAAAGGACGCCTAGCTGCAGAATTATCCAGAGATTCAATATACGCCCCAAAACTCAGGTTAGATGAGATACTTGTGCCAAGTACAAACACTACTATTCAAACTAAAGAAGAAAGAAAGAATGACCACGGCCTCCAGCTGCCAAGGCCTCTGAGCGGTCTAAAGTCAGACCAAACCAGAAAAGCGCTAAGTGATTTTGATATCCCAGACAGTGCAAGGGTTAAGTAATCGTCATAATTTTATAGAAATTTGACGTTTAAATTAAAATAACACGTGTACCGTCTGAGTGAAAGAGCTATTCTACACACTATAGAAAACAGACGCGGAAAAATGATTGGACATCTAATACGACACGATAACTTCCTTAAAACTATCCCGGGCGGATAGCACGCAAGCGAGGTAGAGGAAAACCCAGACGCAGTTACGTAGACCAAGCGAAAGAAAAAGTAGGGGTCGTGTCGTACCAAAAAGTCAAAGAGTTGGCGCAAGATAGGAAAATCTGGAAGATACTCCACCGACAAGACAATAACTCTTAAGTTCATGATGATGATGTACCGTCTGAGATATCAAAATCGCTGCCAACTTATCTTGGTTTGACTGTTAGGCATCTATCGCGTAAACAGAGGACACTCGTTCGGTTCCAACTCTGGATACTGAAGGCTTTGGTCATTTTTTCCTTCCTATATGACAGAGCCGTTCCGTGGAGCAGGGTTTTATTTTTTATACTACGTCGGTGGCAAACAAGCATACGGCCTGCCTGATGGTAAGCAGTCTCCGTAGCCTATGTACACCTGCAACTCCAGAGGAGTTACAGGTGTGGGCCGTGTGGGAATTTCCCGGAAGAAGGAATATTCCCTTATGGGAAATTCCTGGGACTTAACAGTCTGCTAGAACTAAAGATGACAATACATATTGGATAAATAATTTAGGTATTTTGAGATTAAGGGACGATTATTATGATATCAAGTGGAATTAAACTTTTAGAATTTATGGAATAAGGTATTTTGAGAAATAAAATTTGGCATTCCGAGATTCAGGCACTTTGACACTGTCTCGTTTTGAAATCTAGAAATTTTGGTAAATGGGTGAAATAAAATTAAGGTATAATAAAAACAAAGCAAATAAAGTAGCCATAAACCGTAAACTGCAAGTGGCACCCAAGAAAAAACTTGGGAATTGGGTTTGAATATAACAGTCGCCACTATGGAATTTAATGAAATACGGCTTCACTTTAAGCCCCCGCAGTTCTTGGATGTGAGTGGGCCTTCTTCACGAAGTCGGACCATTTAGAAATTTTCTCCATACAAATACAAAAAAAAATTATAGATCGGGAATAACTAATAGTTATGTGTTCATAGTTTGATAATGCAATGCAAAAGATCTCATAAAAACCCGTCCTAAATACTTGTATGTACAAAAATTTCTTGGTAAAACGCTTACGGATCTCGACTATTCTTATTGAGTTGTATTTGTTTTATGCCGGCCGGCGGGGCCGGGAATTTAATTTGGCAAATGGCATAATTTTTTTAAATGTTTTAAAAAAAGTTCAAGATGCCAAATGTTGACTGAATTTCTGATAATAAAATAGTATCTATGCACAATTTCAACATCCCTGTATTTTACCTTCAAGGGGCAATATTCCTGGGAACGTTCCCGGGAATAATCTCACCCAGGGAAATTTCCCGGGAACCGCACATCATTATTTACAACATTTTTTTCGTTTGAAGGGGACCTTTTGCACGTAAGTCTATAATATTTTTTTTTATACCACGTCGGCGGCAAACAAGCATACGGCCCGCCTGATGGTAAGCAGTCACATGCGCGTTGCCGACCCTGTAGAAACCCGTACAATACTTTAGTCCCTTGAGAAAATCACGGGTTAAGTCTAGAGTGCTCACTTCATACATGGCTTACCTTACTGAATCATAATAAGATTAATAAGTTTTCCTACTCCTCTACTGTTATCTGTCATTTATGCATTCATTAACACGAATATAAGAACATACATAAAAGGTTTCAAGAAAAGTCTATATTGTCTATTCCTCATAAAAGCTCTTGTGCTTTTAATCGCTATAACGTTACTGCGATTAATGGCTACCAACCTAACAAAACCAAAACGAATACAGTTTTAAACTAAGTGCATTGCTTCCAACTTACAAAATATTCATTTGGTTGCATAGTAAAAATAATTACTTCATAAGTCAGAAACACGCATGTGACACCCGTAATATAGCAACACCCATAGACTACGAAGACCGCTTAGCGTTGCTTGTTAGTCTCCGTAGGCTACGGTGGCCAAAATTGAGAAAAAACTGTCCAAAAATTTAATTTAGCAAGTAGCAAGTACCAGGGCCTCATGAGTTACGAGGTGTCGCTGACCGGCCGGCCGCGGCCCGGGGCGGGCCGGGCGCGTAACAAGGTATGCTCGCGCGTCTTGGCTATATACTTTTCCTTTGTTTACCTAAATTAAGATTTATTTTTGTTGACTCGTAGGAAAAATATTGTATGCAACGTTGTATAAGTAGGTCAAAAAAATGCTCGTGGCGTATTCCTTTACAATGTTCGCCTACGCCTTCGGCTCCGGCTCACATTGTAACTCACGCCACTCGCCTTTTTTGACCCTTTTTATACAACTGTTGCATAAAATACTATAGTAACACCACAGAATAAATAATAGTACTACCATACAGAAATGTCAACAAGCTAAGGGCTTTTGAAATGTGGATTTATCGAAGGATGCTCAAAATAAAATGGACTGATAGGATAACTAATATCAGAGTTTTGGAAATCATAAAAAAAGATCTAGAAGTAGTATCAACAATTAAGAAAAGAAAAGCAGCGTATTTTGGACATATATATAGAAACAATAAATACAACCTACTGAAATTAATAATTGAAGGAAAAATTCAAGGCAAGCGTGGTCGTGGTAGAAGGCGCACATCATGGACTAAAAATATAAGAGACTGGTTAAAAGTGAAGAGCATAGATGGACTAATTCGCATGACTGAACATAGAGAGACATATAGACATATGGTCGCCAACCTCCTGGACGGAGATGGCACGTGAAGAAGAAGAATACAGAAATGACACTTCCTACAAAACCGATGTTTGACACCGATTCAGGATCGAATTATGCTGTCCCTTTCTTATGTATGGCACTATCGCTTCCGGCCATTTAGGGTAGTCAAAATACAAGTCATTATCTTATCTGTAGTCGTGCACGTATAGGGACGTCAAGTTGTGCCAACCCTAATAATTGCTCGGAGCAATGCTGAACCGAGCGGAGCCGGAAAAAGCCGAAAGGAGGAGTGTCGCCCCCCTGGTATTACGTTTAACACTTACTATTCATAAGTATGAAACTTGCTTAAAACTTTAAACTTACTAAGCTTATTATAAATACATTTTCGGAAAGTTCACATAAACTTATTTTATGTTGTTATAGTCTGGCAAACCAAATTTGTCAGTAAATAAAAACGAAGAAAACTATACTCATCCCTTTCTTTTGAGTCAACACACTAATAATATTAGACTAATACTACCGTCCGAGAAATGGGCCCCTGACCTATAGCTACCGAGCTATAATAGCTATTATACGTTAAGTGAAGTAATCAGGTTGATCAAACACAGTTACGTTACGATCCACGGTACTTGTTGATTCTCGCGCCCTTGCTAAACGAATCGCGTCCTAATATTTGGTAAATTGGTGTTTAATGGGTAGAATAAAGTACATCATAACGTTTTTAACGAAGTAGACGGTCCGTTATTTACTTCTTTTCGACTCTTAACTTCAGTATTTCGTGTATTTTGGGTCATTACGAAAAGTACAGAATGTCAGGTATGTAATTCCAAAAAAGGATTCAAATATGATTTTGTATAGTAATTTAAATTGTATTTTTTCTTATTTCATGAATGTTAATTATAAGATGTAATGTTTTGAAAAGATGTGTCCCGCCGAGTTTCTTGCCGGATATTGGGATACCCTCCAATTTTAAATCTTCTCGGGTCAGAAGGCCTACCGCGAACCACGTTCGACGTGTTACCTCCCTGTCACGCTTACGTACGAATTTACAAGCACGACAGAGAGGCAACACGTCGAACGTGGTTCGCGGTAAGCCCTCAGAGGTTTAGGGTTAGAGCCGGCGTAGCTTTATTTGACGTTCATAAGCGCATTATTGTAATATGCCTACTTGAATAATAAACTATCTTTATCTTGAAAGTAAATTACGTTCTCGATAGCGTATGTCAGTTTTGAGATTAACCGCCATTTTAATTTTGCATGTTTTATTATGCATGTTTGTTAAACATTTTACTTCGAGACCGATTCTAATCCAACAATATGTTTTCTTGTTTTGATACGACATTGAAGATTGTTCACGCTGACTGGTGCACGCGAAATGAAATGAAAGTCGTGGACCTAGCAGCGTAAGACAGGGTAACAGGAGGATAAAATGGGATGCCTGCGATACGGTACATAATTCCTACTAGTCAATTTTTTTTCGAACTGTCAAAACGAAAAGCCACTATGGAATTTATATGAAAACTGTACAAATGACGCCAGTCTCAGTCAAGACACCTACTTTCGTAGGTCTACCTATCAGATTTACTAAAAATTGTGTCAAAAAATAACTACTGCTGTGTGCTGTCTACGTTTTTCTAATAATTACTTTATTTCGTGCATGGTGTGATTTTTTTTTAATTCTCTTGCTCGTAAAAGTGACATTGAAGTCGCGTGTAAGCGACATAAAATTTTTTATTATGCTCTAGAGCATAAAGTATAATCATTCATTACGACCCTTATCAACTTAGCAAAAAAGTTCAAAATCTGCCATACAAACTGCCGGTCCTGCTCCGACCGGCGCCCCCCCGCTCCCCCGAGTACAATTTTCTTTATTCTTGAACAAATACAGTTATTTTAACCTAAAATATTGGAAACTTTTGTAAATTTTTCTCGCATCAAAAGTAGCGGATGAAACAACGCGCCAAAAGTATCTGATATTCCGGATAACTTTTCCAAATACAGATAAATTTATACAATTCGCGTTTTAAAGTTTATCTTTTACAGTCTTAGGTGTTCTAAATATATTAAAGACATCACTTTTGTTAAGTTGTTACAGAATGGTAGATACTTATGAAGCGTTATTTGATCCGCTACTTTTGATGCTGACTGTATAACTCAGGCATAAATGTTCATTTTTATCCTCGACTATATTGGCCCGAGCGCAGCGACTAATTGCCTTGGATAAAAATGGATTGCTTTATGCCTTTGTTGTACAATCTACTACTTGTAAATACAGGCAACATTACTCGGTAATTTATATTTGTAAATTACAATAAATAGCAAATAGTGAAATAGTTACCAGTACTTTCCTCTAATCTATTATCCTGAGAGCACTCTCCCACTCGCCTTTTTGCAGGGTTTACAGCATTTAGCGAATGGAACGAAACGACTTTTAAGCTCAGCCTGATTCGAACACTGCAAAATATCATTCATTCACAATTGAACGAACGATACATTCGTTCCATTCATCCGCCGATAGTGTAATAAATAACTTTTGCGTTAGCGCCTGAACATCCAGGAGCGTATTCTGAATCTAAAATCCAATACCAAATACCACATCACACACATCATCTCCTAGCCGTTTTCGACCGCAGCGACTGCGTTCTACCGCTGATAGCGTTACTGGTGCGCTCTCAGGAGATGTATGTCCTTAAGCTACGTCCAAAAGAGAGGAGTGGCCATTGTGAATGTCATCTCGCTTTGTGTGGTAGAGCACAGCACAGCGGATGTCATTCCAGATCTAGAGCAGAGCCCAACTGGGGAAGTACCTCCACCTTACAGAAAACCGCAGCCAAATAACAATAGACCCTACTCATAGTGTTGTGTTCCTGCCGGTGAGTAAGGTTGCCAGAGCTCAACGAGGGTGCGGAGTGTTAGGGTCGGCAACGTGCATGTAACTCATCTGGACTTGCAGGCGGGCCGTATGCTTGTTTGCCACCGAAGTAGTATATAAAAAAGGGTTTTAAATAAAATGAGCATATAAAATGCATTTCGATATCATTTTGATACGTCAAATGCACCGCCCGTATGGCTCCAGTTTATTGCAATATATGTAAAGTGATTTTTTTAATTAAAAACGCCGGCTGCAACGTTACGGCAGAATTAATTATGGCTTCGTTTTGTAAATTCATGAATAATGGTTTTTAATTGTACCTATCCAGATTAAATTGCGAAAATGAAAATGCATTTTTCACGTCTACAAATTCGTGATTGTTAACCGACTTGAAAGAGGAGTGAGTTATTTGTTGTAGTATTCTGTAAATTTATTATTGCTCTAGTTCTTCGGTGCGTATCTATTTCTTAGCTTAGCTTTGATTTTTAATCGGATATGCACCATTTTATTTAAAGTTCTACTTACTCACTTATATATTCCGTTAGCTCAGCGACCCAAAATGAAACTTGGCCTCCGACACAAGACAGCGCCACTTTTCTCGGTCCTGTGCGACTTCTCGCCAGTTTTTGACTCGAAGTTCGCGCAGATCTGCTTCCACCTTGTCGCTCCAGCGATACCTGGGGCGTCCAATAGGAAGTTCTACACTACACTTTTTAGATGTGGGAATGCTTATGTTCCCCCGTCAGACCGGGGTATCCAAATGACCTATCATATATCTCGTCTATTTTTAAGACGTATGTTATGTACCTATGTAAAGTAAGTCTCCCACCATGGGGGTTTAAATCCAGGGCTCGGTTCTACCCTCTAAATCGAGCTACTTTTACTATGGAACCAACCTTCATTCTCGATAGATCCAGTCTCAACCCCGAAATCACGATTTCCAACTAATCTTCGAGTCTAGTTTTAACTAACTAAAATAGTTTTGCTAATATACGGGTTGTCTCCCGTCATGGGTTTAAAAGCAGGGATCGAACTAGGTATATGCATTTAAAACCATGTACGCTTTTTAGTATTCTTTTCATATGCTATTAGGTCATATATTCGTGGTAAACTATTTATTTATTCTATGTTTCTTCCTTTTGTCATGTTGTTATACTTTTGTATGTCATAGTTTATCACGAATAAATGCTATGATTTATGATTTATGATTTTATGATTTATCCTGACAATAAAAATAGCTTTTCCAAATAGCAAAAGCATAACAATGGGCTGCATGAGAAATGAACGGGTTTTGCATACTAATGCATTTTTGCGGCTGAATTTATGATGCCAGATTTAGCAGTTTTTGGGAAAGAATAATGCTCAATTTAAAGTGCTCGCTGAATAGTAAATTGAAATAAAACGCTAGAAAAACTACTGCGGATTTTTATGCTTCCTAATCGTATACATTAAAATATAGCATACGAGGTATGGGAGGTGAAACCCGATAAATCAAAATATTTTTCATTCAAATTAGAACTCCACACATTTGCTCGAGTAATCGGGTTTGACCACGCACCCCATGAATTATGTTTTTGTTTCACAAACATGTACTTACCATCGGTCAACAACATCGTCAACATAATTTTAAGAGCCTGGCTCTTGTCGGTGGAGTAGTGTACAATTCCCACTGACCAGCTGGAGTCGGGACACGCCGGAGCGCATTTTCAATGTGCCTATACATGATGTACATGTATATGGCAGAAGCGATGGAGTCCGTCCAGAGCCGCCCGCTTCCACAAGGTGCCGACCGGCTTGCGGCCGTACAATTCGACTCCGCCCGTTCGATGGGAATCGTACTTAATCGCCATTCCGTTCTTCTCTCTGCCAAAGTTTTGCGCTCCTGATAAGTCATTATGTTGATTTTTTCTTAACCTTGGTCCAGAGACGTCTCAAATGCTCTCGATCGTCCTCTGACTTTCTTTTTTTGCTATTCTCCCTTCAATTATAGACTTTATGTACAGCGCCGGCACTCGATCAGGGGCATCAGGGTATAGAACGAGATTGAGTTTTGGCGCCCTTGGTTAAACTTTTTTGTCCAAATTGCAGTTTAATAGAAATAATAAAAACAGGCCACGAGCATGTCGGGCCATGCTCAGTAGTAGGTTCCGCAGTTACCCGTCCGTCGCGTCACAATATTAGGTTGCCCTGAACGGGGGCTGTTAGTGGATATCATAACAAATAAAAGGGAGACCATCACAACATTTGTATGTATTTTTACTAAGACTTCCTTTTTATGAAAACACAAAAACGATCTTGGTCCAAATTCCTAAAGCTTCCGATCTCGGTGCGATTTCGTGCAAGGCTGAAGGCCAGAGTCGCGGAAAGTACGGCTTGGAATCGAACCAAATGTACGCCAGGCTGAAGCTTTCCTGCGGGACGCGTTCATATTATACAGCGAACAAATAGCTGTGTTTTAAAAAACAAAGCCGAAGAACAAGTTCTGCATAGATCTGATGACCCAAAGCGTGGGATTCGAGCTTCCGTTAAAGCCAAGAGCAACGCTTGCGAGTTAAAAGCAAATGGCCAAGCTGGAGTGAGTTTTTCGAAACTTATTGTACGAAATATCACAGTTGCTTTTCGGTGAAGAAAAACATCCTGAGAAAACCGGAATAATCCCAATAAGGCCTAGTTTACCCTCTGGGTTGGAAGGTTAGATGGCAATTGCTTTCTTCAAAACTAGTGCCTACGCCAATTCTTGGGATTAGTTAGGGGTCCGCTACCCCAGGCTCCCATGAGCCGTGGGAAAATGTCTGGACAAGGCGAGGAAGAAGATGATGTACAGGCACATTAATACGGACATTTCATGCCGGGACAACGCGATGAAGATGATGATGTAGTTAGGCACATTAATACGGGCATTTAATTTCTGACAGAAATAGAAAAGCAGCCACGAGATGTACCCTAAACGTCAACATAAAAGGTTCGGAACGAAAATAGCAGATCTGAAAATTAGTGCTAAAAGTTAGTGCTATTTCAGTAGGAAATGGCAATTTCTAGCTCTAGGTCGGTAAGTAGGTAAATAGATTATGAATGTGCGAATCGATAGCTAGTTTTGGCTTTTCAGACTACATCAGCAAATTTGCAGCGTGACATGCCAACTGCATTGCTATACCGGCAGATGTCGAAAACGATGTTGCTGCCCTGATTTTTTACATTTGCGGCAGCAATGCAGTCGGCAGTCATGTTGCTGTGCAATACTGCTGCAGTAATGCTGGTGTAGTCTGCATCCAAACAGTACCTTTAGACTGCCCATTGTCCATTTTTTGTTTCGATTGTCTTTTCTAACTAGATAATATTTATGTATTTTTTTAGGACTGGAAAAACGGCCGTGTTAGTCCACGTTTCTTTTTTGAGTTCAGTCACCTCTGTAAAGGTTTAAAATTAATTTCCTTTTTTCATTATTAATATCTCGATACAAAAAATAGTATCTAGTAGTTAGCCAGTTCAATAATCGTTTTTTTATAAAAATTGCACGGCCTGGCGAATAACGAACGATTTTGCTAATAGCACGCCACAAAGCGTTTTAGAATTTTATTTTTGGCTCTTTTTTTGTTATTTTCATTTATTGCATTTAGTTTGATATAGACATTCTATTCTTTTATTATCCTTAAAAATCGGACTGGATTGTAGTCAAAATCCAAGTAAACCCAGTACTTAACCATTTAAAAATTAAGCTTAATTTTGTGTAACTCTAAGGACTCAAAAAACCTCATATTGGTAGCTTAAAACCGATTTTTTTTAATACTACGTCGGTGGCAAACAAGCATAAGGCCCGCCTGATGGTAAGCAGTCTCCGTAGCCTATGTGCGCCTGCAACTCCAGAGGAGTTACATGCGCGTTGCCGACCCTAAACCCGCCCCCACCCCCTCGATACTTTGCTTTTATTTTGTAATTTCATGTTGATCAAAACCCCCAAATGTCCACTTGTATCGATATTGTATATTTATTATTTTGGTATTTGGACTAATGTACACTTGTACAGTCGCCATGACATATATCAGAGCGGTAAACGTGCTCACAAATATCTGAACTCTAGCGCCCTGATAATAGAGGCGTGCTCAGATATTTGTGAGCACCTTGGCCGCTCGGATATATCAGATGGCGTCTGTACTCACTAGTCTCACTAAGACTACTGCCTTGGAACCACTACCAATATAATTGAAACCCTAGATCGCCTTGTTTGTACGAAACTCAAGTCCTAAATGTATTGGAGAAGTCACAGATAATGTTTTGTGAACCAGATAATGCCTGTAATTTACAACGCACCGTCTTCACTAGGAAAACCAGTATACTCTGAGCTCCTTTGACCCTATTGCTTCTAATCCCAGTGTCATATTATACTGGTAATAGCCATTCTTGGGTCACCAGAGTTTAACTATTCACGGCTCAGGTGCACTCTTAGGCTATCTTATCAAGTCCGTTTACATAAGTAGTAAAGCTAGACATTATGCATTTAGGTAAGTCGGACCTGAATATTAAACGGGGTATTAAGGTAAAATCTATGTCAAGTGTTGTACAATTTGGAAATCTTAATAGCCGTTTAAGAAATGATTGTTATAATCTCGCAATCTTAATAGAGGGAGATATTTTAAAATATGAATAGTCTAAGATATGTTTAATAAAACCTCTTGACGTTCACGTTCTCTTATTTGGTGTTGTAAAATGCACGCAGTACAAGTACAACTGAGTCGCTCGCGGCACAAACAGTACAATTGAGACTTGGACCCGGGTATGTCCTTAAACTACGTCCACAAGAGAGGTATGGGCATTGTGAATGTCATCTCGCTCTGTGTGGTAGGGCACAGCACAGCGGATGTCATTCCAGATCTAGAGCAGAGCCCAACTGGGGAAGTACCTCCACCTTACAGAAAATCGCAGCCAAATAACACTAGACCCTACTCATAGTGTTGTGTTCCTGCCGGTGAGTAAGGTTGCCAGAGCTCAACGAGGGTGGGAGGGGGTTAGGGTCGGCAACGCGCATGTAACTCCTCTGGAGTTGCAGGCGTACATAGGCTACGGATACTGCTTACCATCAGGCAGGCCGTATGCTTGTTTGCCACCGACGTAGTATAAAAAAAAAAAAAATTGAGTCGCTCGCGGCACAATTCCGGTAGGGATATGATGGTCCTTGTCTACGTGACAACGTGATAAAACGGTGTCCGTCACTTTACCCGCGGTCTAAGTGTCAGTTATTTTATCACGTGCATAAAGCCATTCATAATACGTCCGCTGGTCTGACTTCTATAATTATTGTAGTGAATCGGTTTCACCTCGGATTAATAGATATACCTATGCTATAGTTTTGGCGTTCTAAAAGTAGGATCATAAGTCAAGTCACAGGAAATCTCGCGGCCTAAAGTTATTCGAGGTCAAAAGCCACAAAATCGTTTATTGGGGCTTTTATCCTAAGGCGTCGACTTACGTGAGCGAATAACTCAAGAACGCGAAGAGGCGCGGCGCGGCCCGGGTGAATTAAATCCTTTGATACCTATGGCTACCACTAGCTTTTCGGTGAAGGAAAACATCGTGAGGAAACCTGTATATATCTGCGAAGAAATTCAAAGGTGTATGTGAAGTCCCCAATTCGCATAGGGCTAGCGTAGGGACTATAGCCCGAGCCCTCTCGCATGAGAAGAGGCCTGTGCCCAGCAGTGGGACGTATATAGGCTGAATTATTATTATTATCTTTATTTCTCTTTCTTCTTAGGTTATGTTTTTTACAATATGGATATAAAAGTAAAATATAAAAATACATCAAAAAATACTATACAAAACACATATAAACACATTGTAAAAAACTTAACCTAGTGTGCCGCCAGCAGCGGGGCAGGGCCCAAGCTGCCGGTGGTCAGGGCTGCAGAGAGAGGAACCGCCGCACTATCCGCGCCGTGTCCAAGATCACCGCCTTCTGCATCTGACCCTTGATCCAACCACCTAGCGAGAGTCTCTCAAGGTGTTGGTCGAGACTGTTCGCTATGAGACCGTTCGCTGAAACGACTATTGGGACAATGATCGTCGAATCAACATCCCACATGGCGGTTATCTCGTGAGCCAAGTCTAGGTACTTGCTGGACTTGTCCTTCTCGGCTTTCACGAGATTCTCATCATGGGGGATGGTGATATCGACGAGCACGTCCCGGCGTTGCGATCGATCTATTATCACGATGTCAGGCTTATTGGCTACAATAGTCCTGTCAGTAATAATAGATCGATCCCAATAGAGCGTGGCACGACCATTTTCGAGAACTGGCGCAGGTGAGTACTTGTAGTACGGTACTTCGCGGTCCACAAGGCGGTATAGAAGAGCAAGTTGCTGGTGAATAATTCTGGCTACGAGATTATGTCTGTGCAAGTACTCACCGTTAGCAAGATGAGAACAACCGGAAATGATATGCCTGAGTGACTCTCCGGGACGGCGGCATGCCCGACAAATGTCGACCGTACCGTCCTTCAGGATATACTTCCGATAGTTGTTCGTCATCATAACTTCGTCCGCAATTGCACAGGCAAAACCCTCGGTTTCTCCGAAGAGGTCCCCGAATCGTAACCAGTTCACCGACGCGAGCAGGTCCACGTCAGGTCCCGTGAGGGCCTTGTAGAACCGCCCGTGTAGCACCTTACTCTCCCATGCCGCCCTGCGATCCGCAGTACTTAGTACCACAGGTTTGCGCCAGTTCTCGTTTGCCAAGGAGAGCGGCGTGAGGTTCCTGTCTACTGCCACCACGTCACGATGCATCCCACACTCGTTGTTAAGGAAATAATTCCTGAGATTGCACACCTCGCGGTTGTGGAGATCTTTGGCATTTAGGAAGCCTCGACCTCCACACTTCCGTGGGATGTACAATCTCATAACAGACGAGCGTGGGTGTAGCATACGGTGTGTGGTGAGCAGTAGTCGGACCCTCCGATCCAGGGCGTCCAGCTCGGTCTGAGTCCACCTTAGTATGCCAAAGGAGTATGTGAGTAGGGGCATTACCCAGGCGTTGAAGGCGCGCACTTTGTTGCCTCCTGACAAAAGACTGGTAAGGACTTTTGTGAGCCGACTGAAAAAGCGCTCCTTCACCGACTGTCTAATACCCTCGTCCTCAATACCCAACGACTGTGACATACCAAGGTATTTGTAGGTTTCTGATTCAGAGATAGATCTGAAAGACATTGTCTCAGAAAGTTGTAAATTTGTTGAATTTACAACCTTCCCCCGCTGTACATGCATAACCGCACATTTATCGACACCAAACTCCATGTTGATGGCACTACTGAAGACTTCGGTGGTTTTCAGTAGCTCCAACAAATCTTGGCTATTTGGTGCAAATAATTTGAGGTCATCCATGTACAGAAGGTGAGAAATGACTTCACCCTCTCTCCGAAGCCGGCAACCTAGTCCCGAATCCTTCAGCAGAGTGCTGAGGGGATTCAGAGCTAGGCAGAACCACAGGGGACTCAGACTATCACCCTGGAATATTCCTCGCTCAATCCTTATAAAATCCTGCGGGCCAGGGCGGTCATCCCCGCCTCCTGGTTGACGAAGGACTGTGGTCCACTGCCTCATACACGCGCTTAGGAAGGCTCTTAAAGCTGTATCAACTTTATACAGCTCTAAGACCCTCCCCAGCCATGAGTGAGGCACCGAATCATAGGCCTTCTTGTAGTCAATCCAAGCAGCAGAGAGGGCCCCCCCATTCCGCCGGATTTGTTGGCAAATGGTCATGTCTATGAGGAGGAGCTCTTTAGTACCACGGGACCCAACCCTACATCCATTTTGAGCGGAGGCCAAAATGTTGTTAGCAACAATGTGCGCGTTTATTTTTGATCTCAAAATGGATGTAAGGAGCTTGTAGAGTGTAGGCAAGCACGTGATGGGTCTGTAGTTCTTTGCTTCCGTGGTACTACCGGACTTATAGAGCAGGAAGGTGACACCAGTTGTTAAGGAAGGTGGGAGAGAACCAAGCTCGAGGGCTTGTTGAAATTGTGCTGCCAAGCGTGAGTGCGAGCATCGGAACCATTTTAGCCAGAAGTTGTGCAATCCATCCGGCCCAGGGCTTTTCCAGTTCTGGGTCGTGCGGATGGCACAACTTACGTCATCGGGGCTGATGGTGATTGCCCCCATAGGTTCGATGGACTCGCACTCACGCTCGACAACACTCATCCAACCCCCCTCGGTGTGTTCGACAGGCACTGACCAGATGCTACGCCAGAAATCAGTCATGGCAGTAGCATCTGGCGACCGCGTGTCGGACGCACGAAGGTTGGCTTCCTCCCACTTTCGGTATACCTTCCTTTGATCACTCTGAAAAAGACGATTCTGCTGGAATCGATCCACACGCTTTCTGTAGCGGCGAATACGGTTTGCCCATGCATACACTTTCTGCTTAAGAAAGTCGATGCGCTCCGTGAGATTGGCAATATAGTCGCGGGGCTCAATACCCGTCCCCGCGAACGCCTGATTCACGAAGCGCATTACTCGGGGGCGGTGGTTGCCCCCCCTGAAGCAGATCAGCTTTGCAATGAGAGTCCTAAACGAGTTGATACGTCGCTCGATCCGTATTTGCCATGCGGGGGCACCTCCGGCGGTCCTAGGTGCACGTTCAGCGTCCGGAAACTTGACTCGTGCAACACGGCACGCCGCGATGGCTCCGCAATACATGATCGAGTGTGTATCATCTAAATCTTTACTAGTCCATAAATATGGTTCTAGTAAAGCGTTTAGGGCTCCCACTAGCGCTAGATTGCGTCTATTCATAGGCAGACGTGGTATTCGTGGCCTAGTGTTGGTTGTGGAGCGATACTGCGTAATCGCCTCTTCCAAAGTCCTCCTCAGTTGCTCATTAGCAGATGTACTCACGCTCTGACTCGCATAGTCCCCCTCGTCGGTACTGAAATCAGCCCGCGGCGCCCCCGGTGCCAGGTCGGGTGCGGGCACCAGATCCGGCGATGTAGCGGGCAGATCTCGCACCGAGGTGGAGTCCGCGCGAGCAGAGAGAGCCTCCTGGCGAAGCCGATCAAGTGTCGCGTCATCCAACCGCCTTAGCCGCTGAATAACGCGCACCTGATCCGATAGTCGCTGCTCCGACACGGTGATGGTGGGTTCAAGAGCCTGAAACAGAGGCAGTATCCTTGAACGATACGCAGATAGCTGTGTTCCCCCCTCTGTAGCCCCATAATAGGCGCGCATGACATTCTCATTCATCGATTGAGACCATCTCATGCGACGCACTATACCACCGGCAGCGGGAGCCGTGGGCGGGGCAGGATGTCCCGCAGGCCCCAAGCGTGCCGGCAGCGGTGGCCGTCCCCGTCGCGCAGGTGGTCGTGGCGGCGAGGGCGACGGCCCGCGCTCGTCGCTGCTCGACTCGCTGGCGTTCGCGTCAGGCGCAGTGGCATAGTCGTCGCCTGACGACGAAGACGAGGAGCTGGACGACGCGGGCGGGGGTGGTGGTCGTGCGCTTTGTTCCGCTTTCTTGCGCGATCTCGTAATCATCTTCACTATTTTACACGTCGCCGTTTGACAGTTTTAGCAATAAGTGTATTTGTCTTGCACATTTGGTCTTGATGTCATTTTTGGTGTTAAACATTGTAGCAAATAGGTAAAAATACACAAAAACTGTGTAATAAAGCAAAAACGGCGATAGTCTTATCTATAATATAATTATTATTATTATTATATTATTGATACCTATGGAAGTGTCCTACGTGGGCGATCTTGTTGTGAACGCGAAGGACGTTGGGCAAGTTATTCGCTCACGTAAGCCACTGCGTAAATGATCACGTACTGTGTGGTTTGAAATATTACATTTGAGGAGTTTCAGAGGCGTTCGCGAACTTTCTACAGTATGGAGTACTTCAAGAGGGAGTTGTCTGTACAACTCTCTGTCTCTGTCTGTGTTGTTTTGAGTTCACTCGACCGTACCGTTTTGCGTTTTCGGGATCACCCAATATCCATAGAAGTTGTTCAGTATGGATATAATAAGAATGTGAATAATTAAATATGTAGGTTCAATTATTCACCCCTCAGAGTACGGTCAGACATAACAAAAACACTGTATGATCGTGAAATCGTGATAACGATAAATAGTCAATAAAAGTGCAACCAACAACCACTATACCCGAGGGCCTACCACGAAAAACGATATGCGTACCTAATTTCGTTATCTGCCTGTCTATAACTAGAATATTCAAGAACGATAGACAGGCAGTTAGTGAAATTTCGATTTTTCGCGGTAGGCTATAGAGAATCAATCTTCGTATTAAATTTTCAATCGTCCATTTGCTATTGCATCGATGCTCTGACCTACAACCCTCTGTAACTTGATTATTTCGGCCATCGCCCAAGGCACAGAGCGATCCAGTTTCCCCGATACCCGCCGTTCCTAGCGTTTAGCGAGCTTACGATTAGATAATACTCGGGTACATATAAGAGTGTATGACTTGCATATCTAAACTATGGAGTGAACTGTCGCCTGAGATATTTCCGGACATTTACGACCTTTAAACCTTCAAGGAAAAGGAGGACCTACGGTGCAGGTATATCCGTCATTAGCGACAAAAATGTTAAATGCGGCGATAAAAAGGAGTAAGTTTAATAGGCATTTAGTTAAAATCGAGTAGGTATTGCCAATTTCGTGTCATTTGATAGTATTTGCAATGACACCGTTAAAAGAAAACAAATTTAGCTACGGATCTTCAATCCACCAACGGAGCGGCAGCTGACGTCAACGAGGCTTCTGGAAACATCTCTCTTGACCACATAACGAGTTATTGCCCGGGACTTGAATTAAGAGATTTGAATTAAAGGCATTTGTATATAGTTCGGGGTCTATATTGGCTTCAAAGGAAAATTTCATTGCAAATTAAACAATTCAAACACTAAACAGATCGTCTGTGGCAAGAACCAACCACATAAGAACAACCACAGACGCCGCAATAAGAAAAGTAAAGTCGTATCTCACATCATGGTTACTCAGAATTTCGACCCTTTGCTTCGAGAGAATAGATACCAAAATCCTATATCGTATTGGAATTATGCGTATTTTGATTAGTAATTAAACTAAATTAGGTTGTCTGCCAGATCGTGAAATGACATCACATCAACTGTAAAATTGAAACGTGTTTATGTAAAGGGAATAGTGTATACCTTCTTATGTAAACATTATTTTGGTAGTCTCGCGTACTAGGTGTTGTCGAAATTTGGACCGTGACTGATAGTAATAAAGATTATTTTGAATTGCAGCATATACTATAACGGTTTTGCACGGGTAGACAGCTTGTCTTGATTATAAGTACGTACCGAGTGAAGTTATAAACTTAAAACCTCTAAAATGAAAATACTATATTTCCAATCCTAAATAAGTATTTGGGGACAATCATACACAGATTGACCTAGCCCCAAACTATACAATGCTTGTACTATGGGTACTATAAAGAGGATTTGTATTGTATTGTACTAGCGACGATATACAATATATAGATAAATGCATACTTAAATATACATAGATAACATCCATAACTCAGGAACAAACATTCGTGATGATGATTGAACCAGGGACCTCCTTCTTCGTAGGCAAGGTCACTACCAACTCCTGCCAGATGGCGCCGTGGTGGAATATCATCGATCGCAGTGCGCCGTCACAAACGGCAAAGAAGGTGAAACGCCGGAGTGGGTCTAAACCCACCTAGGTAGGGCCAAAATCACCCCCTCTTGCCAGGAGTGGGGAAAGGAGCGACGAGTCCCACACACCGTGTGTAAACGCATTCCCACTCCGTCAAAAAAAAGGGTCACACCAACTAAGCTATACGAGGCCGGCCGTTTTTATCCTTATTATTAGGACGCTCCCGGGACTGAATATATATGACAAGAGCCGGGAGTTCCCAGTTTTGGGACTGATTTTGTATAGAAAACCAGGACCGGGGAGTACACTCTACATATTACTAAATCCGGGCGTCTAGCAGCTGGTCATCGGTGGAATCAGTCAGGCCGAAGCAAAGGGTTTTTAACATAATTGAAAAACACAACACAATTACATACAATATACCATCTAGCTGCGGTGGCAGCATGGTTCCATTTTATCACTTGTCACTATGGCCGTCACTTTCGCGCTTACATACTTGTTAGAACGTGACGGGCATGGTGACAAATGATAACGAGCCGACCGTCTTAGCCCTACTTCAAGCCTATAAAAAGATCTCCCATTCCCTTTTAATTTGGAAACATCACATCATCTCACAGGTAAGCGTGCTCCACCGTAGACCGCATCATTACTTACCATCAGGTGAGATCGTGGTTAAACGCCTGCCTATACTCCATAAAAAAAAAAATATTGCATGTATACTTCAGTCGCTCCACAGAAAACCGCCTAGGGGTTAGTCTGTGAGTCGCCCAGACATAAAAAACTTTGTCTACATCCTCTACTCACTAGAGAATGAAGACAAATCTTTCGCATCCGCGATATTAAAACAAATCATTTGATAATCATCGTCTGTTATGTAATATGCATGTATATCAACGTTCCAAACAACGAAACAGTAGAAATTTGTCATCAAACAGTATTTAGGTCGGGAACCAACGGTGCAAAGGTTATCTCGGTTCAGGGAACCATTCACAAAACCAACGAATGTTTTATTTTATAACCAGTACATAGGTACCTAACCGTATAACTACGATTACAAATATTTTGTAGAGTCAGACCAAGATAACTCTGCAGCGATTTTTATACCACAGACGTGCAAATGTTATTTTAACGTTTAAATAACACTTGCACGTCTGTGGTGTAAAAATCGCTGCAGAGTTATCTTGGTCTTACTCTACAAGTTTAGGGGTCCGTGTGTACTTTGCGATCTTAGGTCAGCTGCAAATTGGTATAGAATAGGAGGTAGGAAACGTGAATGTGTATTTAGCGGTATTAGACTGTTTTTGACATCGGAAATATTGCGACATAGCTGTGATATTAAACTTGGTTATATACCAAATTCCAAATGAACTTTTATTAAAAACAAAAATAACACAATTATAAAAAAAATATACGCAGTGTAATTGCCTGCAGACTATACTTAAAGCTCTCCACCACTTTGAGGGGTACCCCTCCCAGCATGATTCTAGGCATAGTCGAATATAAATTGTACTTTTGAGCCTAACTAAATTATCTTATCTTATACCTAAGACCATGCTGCCCGGCGTAGCCCTCGCATATGGTAATTAGCTTTTTTATCTAGCCGACTGAGGCATTATTGAGACGTATATTACTTAGTGTAAGAAAGATTTATTTATTTATTTATTTATTTAATATTTAATATATATATACAGCATTACAGTCGAGACCAAAGCACCGTACAATTCAGATTATATGATAGGATTACATACTAGGAAAAACAGATCACAATCAACTTTCGTCCATCACCTCGCAATACCGCAGACACATCTGATACACAGCCGTCCATCGACTTGCAAACATATCACAATCTGGTGCCCATGACAGAAAGGAGTTCAGCAGCCTTAGAGCCCGCACAGCAGGCGAGTTTTTATGTGCTACAGTGCGTGTAATTGGGACGGCCAAAAGCTTGTGACTTCGCGGTCGCAGGAGATTTTTGGGCACAAATGGAATAGCGAGTCTAACAGTTCGTCCTACCAGTTCAGGACAGTCTGTCTCGCCACGTAAAACTCCACATGCTGTCACCAGGAGATTGTAATTGCGTCTGACTGCAAGGGAATTAAAACCTAATGATCCTAATAAGTACTTGGTCGGATATAAGAATGGATAGTAAGTATATAACTTCTTATACAAGAACCTAAGAAATGTTTTTTGCACTTTTTCTACGAGAAGGGCGTATGTGATTTCAGCTGGGTCCCAAACAATACTTGCCGCCTCAAGCTTACTCCTCACAAGAGCCGTGTAGAGCAGTTTGATGGCTCTGGGATCGTTAAATTCGCGCACATTCCTGATGACGAAACCAAGTCGCTTATAACAATTGGCAGCTAATCCTTTTATGTGGTCATGAAAAGTAAGAGAGGCGTCGAAGGTAACACCCAGGTCTTTGACAGTTGTTACACGAGCTATGACTTCTGAGCCAAGGACATACTGTGCAATTAAAGGTTTTGGCGAGCGAGTATAGGACATAACGCAACATTTAGAGACGTTGATGCACTGTGTGGTCTGCGTGCGATATCAATTTGAGATTAAATAAAGGTCAGTTTTACGGGAATGCCGAAAGCCCTGATAAAATAAGAAAGGTCTGATAATGAGATACTAATTAAATTGTTAATTAAAACTTTGGCAATAAACCGCTTTTAGCGGGGTATGGGATTTTTGAAGCTTTGTGAAGGATGCGTTGTTTACTTTGTTGTTTGTGACTGTTGGGGAACAATTCCGTTTTAAACTGAGAATAAGTTCGAAGAGTTATACTGTTAATTATCTGACTTCGCTGTTTTACAAGTTTCAAAGTCTTGAAGCTGACGTTAATATTTTAATTTTAATAATTATATTATATTATATCTCGACACGTGGCAAACCAAGAACAAGCGGGCATCTCGCTCGTTTTTTCCCAGAACGTGCAAGTTGTGGAATGAGCTACCTTCTGAGGTGTTTCCCTTGCGCTTTGACATGGGGTTCTTCAAGAAGCAGGTATTTAGGGTTCTCAAAGGTTGGCAACGCATAAGTGGCTCCTCAGATGTTGCTTATGTCCATGGGCGGCGATGACTGCTTCCCATCAGGCGGCTCGTCTGCTCGTTTGCAGCCTATTACATAAAAAAAAATATTATGAACGCTTACATTTACAGATTTTTATTTTATCCGATTCTTGTGTTCCTCTGCGGGGGCAAGGCCTATTGCTTTGGCCTCGATGACTCCCGATTTAGTTCTTCTTTCGGCCTCACACCTGAATACCTTCCTTTAAGAGTTAACCTGCTGGCCTGGGCCAGTCTGTGTAAGTTAAGAAGTTGACAGTCATGAATTAGTCCTCACAGTGCGTAGATACAGGTATCTGAGGGCCTACCGCGAACCACGTTCGACGTATTACCTCTCTGTCGCACTTGTGAATTCCTACGTAAGTATGACAGGGAGGTAACACGTCAAACGTCACTGACCGGTTGCCTGACTCCTCTAACATGCAAATAACAAACAGAAAAGCGTCAAAGAACATTGTTAAACTTGTTAAAGTCTTAATTAATATAACGTCAGACCTTTACAGTGCTTCCCAGTTTCTATTTAACAGACAATCTCCTTAGTTCCATGAAAGCTTGGAAATGTATTTCGTTTTATACTTCAGGAAGCGTTAAATGTTACATCCTATATATAAGTTGTACGGGTAAAGGTTACATCTCACTTGTTCAAATCGCCATACGATCGAATTCGTCGTGCGTGTCATATCTATAACATTTGGTTTTCTAAATGATTGCCGAGAATTATTTTGCCGACTGTCATTTCGCAACGAATTATTCGCATAATTTAATTTAGCCAAATGATCAAGTGGCAACTCAATACAATAATTCGTATGCTTTCCCAACCTAACACTTAGTAACTGTATATTTGGACAACAAATAAAACAAAAATACTTTTTTTATAGCGGTATAACATTACGATACCGATACATTATACCGATATTAAAAAAAGTGAAAGTGAAAGTATTAAATAAAATCAAAAGAGCTTACGGGCTTACACTTACATAAACAGCTTCTTCCAATAGGAACCAAGTTGGCCCAAGGCGCGGGCGGCTTGGCAACGACGCCTAAGCTGATAGGGTACCTTTATGAAAGCGGTTAAGGTACCCGAAAAAATAACGGTACCGTTATTTTTCGGTAGCGAAATAAATTTATTCGGCTACCTAAATGGTTCGCATTAAACCGGTTTGACGTCATACCGTTATATAAAAGTATAGTTATTTTTCGGTTATGCAGTCCCTGCTTCGTAAGTCTAATGCAAAACATAAAAAGTTTATTTTTGTAATTTAACATTGTTCTATGACAAAAAAGTCGGTTCTGGCGCTGTTTGCTCGCAGTTCACCTAACACGCTCATCCTTGCTTCCCTCCTCGTCGCGCCTACCTTGACTCTGTCAAATGACTAGACGTTATCGTATTAATAAATATATGACCAATTGAATGATTTGGCAAAACAAATGTATTCCAAATGTTGTATGTCATAATAATAAACTACCTAACAATAATTCTACCAGTTGGTAGTAGTAAAGAGACATAGAGAGTAGTATAAAACGTTATCATAATGAAAATTTACCAAATGTTGGTTGCCAAAGTAACAATTCTGCGAAAATTTGTAAGGTAAGTGAAATTCGGAGAATTAAACATCGGCGAAGAGGGAGAACAATTGTGCAAATTAATCACCTTTGATTTCCTTAAATTGTTTGTATGGGGAACTATAGCGCTCGCCTGATTGCTATAGGAAATGAATTTATTAGTTATTTGATATTTTACTGCCTGCTTAAGGTGGTTCGATTTCCATACAAAAAACGATTGCGTTTTATGAAGTAATTACACAATTGTTACGTGAGTGGGGCGACACTCCTCCTTTCAACTTTTCCCGGCTTTGTTCGGCTCAGCATTGCTCTGAGCAGAGCAATTATTAGGGTGGGCACAACTTGACGTCCATATACGTGCACGACCACAGATAAGATAATGACTTGAATTTTGACACGGAACAAAAAAAACCATTTTTACAACCCTAAATCGCCGGAAGGGTTTTGTAGGAAGTGTCATTTCTGTACGGTAGTACATTATTTATTATGTGGTCACGTTACGTGTCAGTTGTTGACGCGTGGTAGCGGTGATGCCGGATTGTGGCGACAAGTGAGGCTTAACCTTAACGCATCTGCAAAGTATCAGCAAGTTCTGTTTCCCCGTATTAGCTCGCTCAATATTTAATTAAGCCTTCAGTATTTTACTGAGAGAAATTCAATATGCAATATTCACTTTAAGCTGCTCTAACTAATAATGCATTACAGGAGCGACTAAGGGAACGACTAATAAATAATAATTAATATTACCTAAGTATATAGTGTATCTACTCGTAGCATGAATGCCGAATCTAGCATGAATTAACGTATTAGGTAAAGTAATAATGGTTAGTATTTTATATTAAGATTGTAGTGTGGCAAACGCTGTAATTACAATGTTTTTGAAAAATAAACAATACACAATGAATAGTAGGTATGTAAATACTCTTTTGTTATTTTAAGTTATAAAGCCACTATCATTGTGATAATTACATAAATTATGTATTTTATTTCAAGGTAATTAGTGTCTTAAACGGTTTTTTTACTATATTTTTGTACTTCAGTGTCTAAATTAGCCACAAAAAAATCACGAACATAGCACATAGTTACACGCCAGGTGGAGCAATTCGAAAGTTCCTTATCAGAATTTGAATCAGTTTTACTCTGCAATTTAATAGGTGAGCTATCAAGGTGTTTAGTATCAATTAAAAGCTTATTAAGCCTTCTTTAGATTGAATTAAAAAAAAGATATGTTATCGATTTAGATTTTTTATTAAAAATAGTTTTCTACTATAACTCGGAAATTATTCCTTTGGGTAAAGTTCGTGAATTTTTAATAATTATTTTTATTATAACAGCAAATAGCTAAAGTAAGAAAGTTCTTTGTTTCTTTACCATTATAAAACCGAAAGAATCATTCCAAATGCTTAAGCAGAAGCAAAGTTATCGTTTTTTGAAGATATCACGACACTGTGCCGTCCTATCTGCGAAATGGCTGAGCAATTCAGGGCACCTTTCGTTAAAATCGGAATCATGTGAGTGGTTAGTTCCCTCATGACCGTTCGGCCTACTCGTATTAGAACTCACACAGACATCAGAATAATATTTGAATTATGTCATTTAGTTATCGTGCGTCTCGCTCGCGCCAATACATGTACGGACAAGTACGAGCGAAATGCACGATGACTGAATGACATCATTTAGATGTCAGTGTACGTTCGAATTGGCCTGAATGTCCTTCACAGAAAAGTGACTGGTAAACAAATATCAAATGAAAATAGTAAATAACTGCACATGTATCGCAATGTGTTCGTTACTTTGTGCAGAGATTGTGCAAGAGCAAATATGAGCGTTGATTTGTTTTCTGACGCCCACTGCCACCCATCTTCACCTACTACATGTCAATAAAAATAATGTTTACTTGCTTGAGTTGGATAAAAATATTTGACATTTATAAACAGAGCGAGAGTCAATTCTACACATTATTGATAAAGTCAGTCCAAGATAAGTTGCTCGCACCAAAATGCACATATTTCTATCACTAATGTACCTATTGGTGCGAGGAAGCTGCACTTTTGAAAGCTACATTATGGTTCAGAGAAAGCCGTATTTAACCTTTTTATGTCATGTGACATGATGAGGCAATATCGTAAGTTAGAAGTTGGACCAAGATAAGTTGGCAGCGATTTTGGCGACCCAGACAGGGCAAGGGTTATTTTGAACGTCAAACTTCTATGAAATTTTGACAATTAATTTACACTTGCACAGGCTGGGCTTGTTTTACAGTACATATGGCGCTACTTTACCGCACTAGTGCGATAATTAGCACATTACATAACTATGTAGAAAATTTAAAGGGCCATATATACTGTAAAACGTTGTACGTTACATGTGCGAATAGGTAATTCGCAAGGCAAGATATCTCGGTACTCATCTTTCTGCACTAGCATCGAAATGTACTATTTCTATTTCTTTACAATTGTGTATTTTCCCCATTCCTTTTGTGTTATATATGTTTAAGTTTCCTATAAATTATGTATGTATTTATATCCTTTGTCTTTCTGGTATCTTTTTGTACATTTTGCTGCATTTATCACACTCTTCACTCTCTCCTCTCATCTATTCAAAGGTTAACTGGAAGAGATCCCTCAAAGGGATAAGTTAGCTTTTGTACGTCTTACCATAAAGTAAATATATATCTAATCTGTGGTCTTACTAATTGTATGTTACTTTTAATATGGATCTTTGTACAATAAAGAGTTTAATACTGTTACCTCGCTCTTTGCAATCGCTTCAGTATGTTATGCTTATGTCTGTGTAGTCTGTGAATGAGTGCGTATTGACTCACCATTTTTACCGCCTACCTCATCTCGACACTTATCTTTATCTCCAAATCCTAAATAGAACCATTTGACATCACTAAATGACCTCAGAATGAGAAATATTCAAAGTCAACATGTCTTTCCTTTTACGGCGTTTACTGCCTTCCTTTTTGTACCATTGCTGATGTTAACATAGGTGAATAAACCTACACATTATTGCAACGGAATAAGATCTACAAATGGTCAATAAGATGTTGCTGTTATATTAAACATGGTAACGCTATAAAAATTAATTACCTTTGTTTTATTTAGGTTAGCAGATTAAGCCATAAATCAAAGTCTGCAAAAGTAATAAGCGCCCACGCTTTTTTAAAACCCTTTTATTTTACTTACAATCTTTATCTTTCTTAGTTTAATAAAAATGCCGACTGTAATTTAATAATCTGATACAGTTTTAATCTTGTTTTAACACGACCTTGACGATAGTCATTAGACACATTAGTCATAAAAAGTTCGAATACGATGCCTAATGATACGACTTTTATTGCATTTCGCGTACACCTATCAACGTGAGCGATCGTCACGGTCGCATCAAAACCAGATCAATACCGTAACGAATTGTTAAATCCGGATTGACCTCATGCTCTTTATTTTATTGATTGAAACTAGCTTCTGGAATCCTATTATGCTGATTTTTAGCATATCTGCCGTAACTTTGATGGCTTTGATGACTCCGCTTTTGATTGCTATTAGAGTAATTCGTTTTCCACGACAACAATTTAGTCTAGTACAGGGGCCCATGTCTCGAACGGTATTAGACTAACATTATTCGTCCACGAACTGGGACCCATTTCTCGAACGTTATTAGTCTAATATTATTAGTGTGTTGCCGTGGTAACCCATACGATTTGACAGTTCTTGGACTAATAATATTAGTCTAATACCGTTCGAGAAATGGGCCCCTGTCAAGTGGTATGGGTTACCATGGCAACATACTAATAATATGAAACTTATACCGTTCGAGAAAGGGGTCCCAGGGGTCAACAAAATCTTGAGAAAAAGAGCCAGCCGGAGTAGAAGAGCCCCAAATTATGTCTTCACTAAGTGTGATTTTTGGGGGTACTTAAAGAGCCGGATGTTGCTCGTGACCCACGGTTTGGCGACCCCTGGTCTAGTACAATAAACTTAAGACAAAAGTGGAGCTGGAGATATCAACCATAGCTACATTTCTTGGATTTTTTAATTGTTATAGGAGTTCTGTTGTTCGCTCCTATTTTTTATAATAATACAAAAATGTAAAAACGTCAAACGTAGGTGCATAGCTATGGTGGAAAATATTTTCCAAAATGTCAATATCCAGAGAGGAAAATGGGGACTACGTTTGTATGGAGAATCGGCAGTCCTCTTTCCTCTTAAGAATCCATTGCAATACGAGTAGCATAAGTATTTCAACAAATACCTAACGTATTCATGGTCATCATGAACAATAGGGCATTGACCGCTCCACTAAGACACTGACAACAAATATTTATCTTACTCTTTGTCATACTAATTTAAATGTAACTAGTCTCTCCACTTAACAGGCCATAGGAATAAATTAGGCTCTTCGTAACAGATGGGTCATACACAGATTTTAAAACAAAAAAATTCCAGTCCTGTATGAAAATACAGTACGTTTAGTAACTAAAACCGTTTGCTCAAACCTGTTAATATTTAGGTTATACTGAGCAACTTTTATTATGGGCCCAACCACGAAATTACGAAAATAAAATTGACTCTCCCATAGAAAATTTGTAATGTATTGTATTTATTTATTGCATTTCACATGTACATTACAGGCATTCCAAGTACTTAGAAGTATAGGTAGGTACACAAATGACACATGAAACCCTGATGGGCGCAGCAATGAAGGTTGGTAGGTAGGATCGTTTAGAGCATTATATTTCAACGCCAGACCAGCAAAAATGTACGAAATAGCTAAGTTTTATTTCGTGATTTTGGGGTTGCCCTCATAGTAAAAGTTAATCAATATGACCTAAACATTCACAGGTTTGAGCAAATAGTTTTAGTTTTTTTTATTCAGCAAATAGGCCACAGGGGCACTTTTACATGTAAATTTTTTACAAGCAATAAAAATATCCAAAAATTACGAAATACCGTATAGCTGACCGCAGAGCTCGCAGCTTTCTCACTCAAAGATCTTGTTATACAGCGAGGAAATGCTGCCAGCATCTACGGCACCATGCCGCACGGGGATAATTTTTAGTATTTTATTTGAAGTTTAGTATTATTTATTTTTAGACAAAAAAGTTTTATAGCTTAGTTATTTATAATATATGATAAAGGTTTTTGTAATTACCAGAATAATATAATATTACAAATATGGAATCAATCAAATATACTTACATACTTTATTAGAGATGTATACAGTCTCTAAATGTCGAATTACATTCTTATGTTAGTGTAAGTTCGAATTGGCCTGTATGTCTCAGAATCTCTTTAAGTCAAATAAAGGCTTCTTGATCTATAAATCATTTGACTCTTTGACAGCCTTCCATATAGCGGTGTGCCTAGGGGTCAATGACTGCAAACAAACTTAGTTTGGTCTAATGGTTTTGACCTAGATTAGTTTTTTGGTCTCAAAATGACATATGGCTGTGAATATATTTTATGCCGAGTCACAAATGAAACAAATAATATGAAATGTCATTTGTTTAATTTGTGTTGTTACAGTTACTTATTAGACTTTCTCGAACGATATTAGACTAATATTAATTAGTCTACGAACTGTCAAGTCGTATGGGTTACCACGGCAACACACTGATAATATTAGACTAATACTGTTCGAGAAATGAGCCCCTGGGCAAAGGCCTCCTCGTTTCCTCCACTCGACCCTGTTGTCTGTATTTTCCCACCAATTCGGGTAGAATGCGTGCAAGTCGTCCCGGTCTACCTGCACCTCGTCCTGCACCATCTATGGTGTTCCGTAGGTCTTCGGTAACCATTTTGGCCCACCTATCTGATAAAAGATAAAATATGTTGTAGGTAATTGAACAAGAAAATGATTGGTAAGGGAGCTTTTTTCGCAGGCGTTCAGTAGGAATCATAAATTTTATACTTCAGGAGTATACGAAGATAAATGATTAATTTGGCTAGATTTTATATTCAGAATATAATATTTTTTCCAAGTTTTACGCCTAAAGCTATTATTAGGTACTTATTTTTATGCAAAAGCGGGTTAATAAATATCATGGCAAGGATTAGGCCGGGACGCGTGCTACTGATTTTACCTACAATAGCACCCGCGTGCGTGCGCCCGCTCCGAGCACCCGCGCTGGATAGCGGACGCCCTAAAGGTACTTATCATACTGGATTCGCTCCGACGTGCGAGCGGGAAGTCGCTATAATACGTGCATAGCATTGTCTTTATCTCGCTCAAACATCGGAGCGACGTGCGAATGGATTCAGTGTCCTAAGCGCCTAAATCTTTGCTTCGTATCATCCGTAATCACATAGACCCCGTTTCGGATCCTACAAAAATAGCTGCCCCGAGAATGGATTTTATGTCTCCCGTTCACTTAGAATTGAAATTGCTTGTGACCTGATGAAATGCCCATTGGTTTATTGAACGCTGGAGATTCGATTTTTGAACCCAATGTTATTTGACCTAGAAATTACTGACAACAACCTATATTGTATACAATATACGAAACGGGTATATTTAATATTTTAAGTGCTTGTTCGTCATTTTTCACTCCAAGGAACATCATAGAGGGCACGCGTCGGAAACTTGATTAAACAGCTTTCGATTTGAAACCGTTTTCTTAATCTTAATACCTTTATTTAAAGAGCAATTCTTGTATATATAACGATTTCGATGAAATTTGCTATTATGGGGGTTTTCGGGGGCGAAAAATTGATCTAGCTGGGAAAAGTGGGAAAACGCGTATTTTTGAGTTTTTATGTTTTCCAAGCAAAGCTGGGTTTCCCAGATATTTTTAAATAATAACTATAAATAACAATGATATCCGCGATCCCGGGCATGCACGTTCGTCCGCTCAGTGCTCCGCGAGCGTTCGGAGACCCTGAACTTACAGCACCTTAACTCTGCAGGTAATTGGAATGACAGCTCCGCTCGCTTCAAGATACCATTATCTACTGAAGCATATCTATTGTATCCATTCAATTTTAAACTTTAATTCTATTTCGAAACGGCCGCTTTTCAAAAGATACTACTATACAATGAGATCGGAATAATTCAGAAAACACACTGATCGCGCCAGATATGAACTAACGAAACTCTGAACTCTTGTTTTGCATAGGGCCGGCCCGATTCGAAGTTTAAGATACGTCAAATATTAGGTCTAGATACGATATGGAGCGGATATGTCTGTGTGTGAAAAGCTACGTTTCTTCAAACAAAAACATCACTTTTGATACTGACATATCCGATACATATCGTATCTAGACCTCATATTTGACATATCTTAAAAACCAAAGCAAAAACCTTGTACTATTGACATATACCTAAGGACGGGCCTTACGGGCAATAAGAATGGGGCCAGTACAGCGGTGTCACGCACACGAATTCGAGCCAATCGCGATCGCGACGCCACAACGCGATTGGTTGATGAGTTCGCATCACGCGCGCGATTGGTCGCATCTAGTTGCGTTAGACTGCACAATCGGCTCGAAATTGTGAGTGACACCACTGAACTAGCACCATTCTTAGTGCTCGTAAGGCCCGTCCTTAGATATATGTCAATGCTGTACACGCCAAAAGTAAATGAATAAATTGTAAACAATCGAAAAATAAACCAGAAATACATTTTAACATAGCATAACATTATTCACATTATAGGAAACGGTCCCGACTCAGCATAGTGCTAGCCTGGCTGGGCTAATGCTGAGGGCATACCGCGAAAACCGAAATTCGCAAATTGCGGGAATCTTTCTTTCGCACTCCAATGAAGGGGTAATTAGAGTGACAGAATTTCGAAATTTCGCGATTATAGCCCGTCTTCCGTCGGGGTTATTTGTGAGTAAAAACACGGAACACAAAAGTGACACAATATTTAAACAATCAAAACTTAATAGAAAACAAAGCGCAATTAAAGTATAAGACATAAAATATAAATGAAAGAACGCCACTATTCTTTCATATAAATCAAAAATATTGTGAACGCGACCAAATGTGACGTGTTTGCATGCAGCTGACGCCATCTTGCAAGATGGCAGGAATAAAATCATACATGACAGATGGTGCGAAAAATCACGTGCATATTTTTATAGATTATAATAAGTTTAGATTGGCGTTTTGTATCAACTATTGTCATCATGGCCCCCAGGTGCCCATTTCGCAAACGGTATGAGTCTAATATTATTAGTCTGTTGACAGTTCGTGGACTAATATTATTAGTCTAATACTAGGGGTCTATTTCTCGAACGGTATTAGACTAATATTATTAGCAATGAGCGGAATTCTTCATAGCAAAAATCAAACTGTCAGAGGGATTGACCTAACTGTTTTATCGACTTATCGATAAATATTTGTCACTTAACGAAACACAGGTTTCCCTAATTAGCTGACCGCCACTGTATTTTGGTATAATAGTAAAGAATAAAACAGAAAATACTTTTATGATGTAAATGAACGTAACATTTAGAGCAATATATTGTGGAAGAATCTTCTTTGAAACTGAAATAAGAACCTTTCTGTATCCATTTTATTATTGTTTTCTTTTAGGATTAACCATTTTAGTAACACGGCACGGAAATCACTCATGAAAACTCAAGTGACATAAATGACATATGTGACGCTGACATGATTTACTTTAATACGGAGATGCAAGTTGCTTATCAAAGAGGTCAAATGTTACAGAATAATCTTTTAAGTTGATTATGGATACCTAATACGATATTATTCCGTAACATCGATAAGTCGATAAAACAGTTAGGTCAATCCCTCTGACAGTTTGATTTTTGCTATGAAGAATTCCGCTCATTGATTATTAGTCCATAAACTGTCAAGTCGTATGGGTTACCATGGTAACACACTAATAATATTAGACTAATATTATTAGTCCATAAACTGTCAAGTCGTATGGGTTACCATGGTAACAGACTAATAATATTAGACTAATATTATTAGTCCATAAACTGTCAAGTCGTATGGGTTACCATGGTAACAGACTAATAATATTAGACTAATATTATTAGTCCATAAACTGTCAAGTCGTATGGGTTACCATGGTAACACACTAATAATATTAGACTAATACCGTTCGAGAAATGGGCCCCAGGTCATTTTATAATAGGGATGAGCTGGTAAACGGAAGTGTTTTATGAATACCGGTCTCTTCTCTAGGGATATCTGGACCCGATGTCATCCCATCTGTTGTAAATATGCTTGACATTTGTCCTGTTTTAGTCGGGCTAAAATCGTCTCTGAGGTTAGGTCCGCAACTGGGATATTTTTGAGGTTCTGCGGGTCGCTTGAATGGGGTTTGATCTTTATTATTTAAGAGAACAGTGGACGGGATTTTATCCATAACTACGCACATATAGTAGAATAAAAGAATATAATAGAATAGTTAATAGTTTATCACAATATGCATTTTTGATTAATTTAACTGTATACTTTTACATCATTTATACAGCGTGTATTTTTGATACGACCACATAATCATAGGGTAGTTAGTGAAGATTTTAATGTAGGTATACACTTTCATAGTGTGCAAGAAATGGACGACTTAAATTTTTCCATATAAAATAATTTATCAAGCAATGTATCACTTGTTTATGTTTTAACTCAAAACGACGCATTTAATGACGCGACGTCTTTAACGCATTTAACTGTCATAAGTATCGACTATCGATGTTACTTCTAACGAAGGAACCGTCCATATATTTACAATTGAACCCTGTATCATTAAAAAAAAAAAAAAAACCCACAGGGGCACTTTTACATGTCAAATTTTACAAGCAATAAAATTACCAAAAATTACGTTAATGCCACTCTAAAGTAAAGTTACATAACAACATAACATATAGCCCGTGTAAGCTTAAACAGCCCGGTCTGCACTAACAGCACCCGTTCACGAGTATGACGCGTATCTGAGCCATCGCCTCCCTCAACCTTCATTCTGGAAAGTATATTTATAGGCAATTATTATATAAATTGTAATATTCAAATATTCAAGTCGATATAATGTTAGATTAGACGGACTCTAAGTAGATGCAAACTTAGCGTAGTTAGACTATATTCATTAAACTATCTTTGGTATTAACGTTAACCACGTGAATAACACGTGACTAGAAGTGTACTTCTAACGTCCTTCCACACGCTCCCAATCTCCAATTAAAAATGTCAACTCAATTAACACCAAGGGACTGAATTATTAAATTTATGGCCGTTTAATGAAGGGCTTAGTGTGGCCTATATAGAGATTGTCACTAATTATTACTATAGGACAAGATGACTTAAATTGCCCTAAGAAATTTTATCTGGGTCCTGGGCTATAACCGCGAAAACCGAAGTTCGTCAATTGCGGGCATTTTTCTCTGTCACTCTAATTACGTCCTAGTGAGAGTAAAAGAGAAATCTCCCCGCAATTTGCGAATTTCGATTTTGGAAGTAGCCCCCCTGGATACTCTACTCTAGCCTTACCGCGAAATACGAAATATCTTTATCTGCCTCTCTATTTCTCGAATATGCACGAGCGATAGAGAGGCAAATAACCTTTTTCGATTTTACAATGTTGGCAGTAAGGCCCGCTTGTTCCAAGTAACATAAGAGTAGGTCAAGTCTTTATTGCCTGCATTCACTCTGTTACCTCCTAAATACAAGACGTAATATTAAGGTTAAAAATCATTAAAAAAAACAAATAAATTACAATCTCAGCATGTACGTGGGTCCCACTGAACGAGACGGATTGTCCTCATGGCTATGGTATAGTCGTTCGATTTGAAGCTGGCCCGAAGCGGCTAATCTTTTGTCTATTGTTAACTAAAACCGCGCGTGCCACTACCTGCAAAAAAAGGGTCGTATAATTCTAATTGGTACCTGAACGCGGGCTAGTCCAACGCTCAAAAAAGCAGTGTAGGTGTGCTCTCCGATAACGCGCCTTTGTTACGCATATCGAGGACACTTTTTAGACTGGTTCGGTAGCGTTCGACTCGCCGGCACTCAGGAACCGTACAGGGACCACACAAGAAATCGCAAATTATTTTTCCATTTGTTCATTTTGAATCTTATTTCCATTAACATAGGAAATGTAATTAAATAACCGGTTAAAGTGACCGGACCCTTTTTTTGCAGGTAGTGGCACGCGCCGTTTTAGTTAACAATAGACAAAGGATAAGCCGTTGGGGGCCAGCTACAAATCTAACAACTATACTGAGGAGCTTTGTCTTTTTTTTTTTACAAATGTGTGCATATTTCCACATGATATTCCTTTCCTTTCCTCTGTGATAGGCACAGGGCACAGGCATAGGCATAATACAATACAAATACTCTTTATTGCACACCTCAATACAGAAACAATACCAAGAGTACAGCACATACTACTACTATTGATTGTTAAATAACAATTAAAACTTTCGCGTTTTTCAAACGTCGGAAATAAAGGTAACGAAATAAATAAATAATAATAAATAAATATTATAGGACATTATTACACAAATTGACTAAGTCCCACAGTAAGCTCAATAAGGCTTGTGTTGAGGGTACTTAGACAACGATATACATAATATATAAATATTGATAAATACTTAAATACATAGAAAACACCCATGACTCAGGAACAAATATCCATGCTCATCACACGAATAAATGCCTTTACCAGGATTTGAACCCGGGACCATCGGCTTCATAGGCAGGGTCACTACCCACGAGGCCAGACCAGTCGTCAAATACATAACGAAATAAATTCGCTTTTAAATATAAAACGAAATACCCGGTTTTAAATATGTTTTAAAATGTATTGATTGTAATAGTAGTAGTAAAACATTTTATTGTACAAAAAGAATCATAAAACAGTAAAGAACACACATCATTTGTACAAAGGCGAACTTATCCCTTTCAGGGATCTCTTCCAGTTAACCTTTGAGCAATTGAGCTTTGTTATTGCTGTATGGGTAATGCTCATTCTTAATTGACAGGCTGTCATCGCTATGGACATAAGAGTTATAAGCGGTCAAAGCGTTATTGTGAATGACGTTTAGTGGATATGATGCAACGATTATTATGCAGTTGAGCTGACACAGTTTCTGTTTTAAATGATTTGTAATGATGAGACTGTCACTCACGTATATTGTATTGTTTAAACATAGCTAATTTGCTTGTGTCCTATATTAAGGTCAATGTTCATTAAAATATACAGTTATTAACACCTCCTAGCCTAATCGGCTGACCCTGC